>NC_143241.1:7405934-7719470 GCF_009617815.1 Ciona robusta
GTGACAACTTTATTGAAACAATCGATCAGTAAAATCTACACAGAAAAATCCACATAATGATTAATATCTATACGATGAATAAAATATTAATGAAGGGTTAGAAGTACAGTGGTAAACAATAGATATATATATATTTATAAACTTATTCAAAAGCATAAAAAGATTACAAATGTTTTATAATAAAGGCACAAGTTAATCGAACTACTGCAGAATCAATTACAAAATTATTTAGATTTACAGCAAAAAACAAGTTAGGAGTAACATGACACAATACGCTTTTTAATTGTTAATTGTTATGACTTTTTCTTGTATATACTGTTCTATAAGCTATTAGGTCATTGACAGACAGAAATGAAAATGCCTTCTGCCTTACTTGAAAATGTTTAGTTGTTCGTTTAAGGAAATCCTGGGAAGAGATAAAGTTTTTTTCTAAGTCTGTCCTGAGTTTCAGTAGATACCTGGCACCCATGAAACTGTTCCATTGGAGCATTAGCCATTTGTTGAGACACCGAATATCTGACCTTTACAAATGTGGATATAAATGATTTTAAGAGCAAAGTAAACATCAAACTGGGCTTTCTTAGTGGCTTATTTACTGAACACCACAAAAATGATTCTTGAATTATTATTTTTTAATTTAAATGAACAGTTAAGTAATTTTTCTTATAGGGCTAAAATTACAGTTTAGTTAGCACTATGTATAATTTATTTCATGATGTAACCAGACCGTCTCAGTTTAGTATGCACTTTTTCTCCTAATGCATCATAGCAATGATATTCTAGAATATCTTGTAAACAAATATTTTCTGAAAACTAAACTTTTATGAGTGAACAATAATCATGTTACCATAGTCATCATGTCAGCTACATGTTCATTCTTTGCTTGTTCAGAAAACACTGTTGCAATCGCCTTGATGAACCAAGAACCTGTTGCTTCATTACGGAAGGACATGTCACCTAAAATATAAACTCATTCTCACTGTTGAGTTATAACATGGTTGTCTTCTTATACACCAGACACACATGGTGTATTCATACACCTCATGCTCACTGTCGAGTTATAACATGGGTGTCTTTTTATACACCTGGCACACATGGTGTATTCATACACCTCATGCTCACTGTTGAGTTATAACATGGGTGTCTTCTTATACACCAGACACACATGGTGTGTTCATACACCTAATGCTCACAAGGTAAGTTAGATATAGATAGTTACGTGGTTGTGGTTACAACATGTATGCTCCTTAAACAGCATGAACTTTCTCATTCTAAGTAAATATTTCAACTGAATTACCCTTAACTGTGGGGTAAGCAACCAGAATGTCACTTTCCTCTGGAACCTTTTGCTCTTTAGTACAGACAGCTTGTTCTTCCTGTAGTGTAGGTGCATCTGTATCTAATAAGTGGTTCTGGTTAATGTGGTGTTAAATTTATACCAAGTTAGGAATGGGCCGATCTCTGACCAAGCACCACCTGTTTTGAAGCTCAGCGTTTGGGTAAAAAGGTTGAATGCTGAGCACAAATGTTATTGCTATAATGTTGCACACGAAAATATGAATAATGAATAAAGAGAAGCAACTAAAAGATAGGACAAGCCAGCATGACTTTTTTTTAAATTATTTTTTGCTTCGTTGGTAATTTGTTTTCTGAAAATTAACGAATCCCAACGTGAGCGAATTAAGATTTGCGTGTGTTTTCATATTCGATAATTCAATTAAAAGCAAAACAAACTAAAGCTAAAGTTATTTTGATACAAAGCGTTGGCTACTCCATGCTTTTACAACTTGAGCATATTTCTACCTCATATTAAAACACATGAACATCATACCTGTTAAAGATACAATCGCTTTTGGAGATGCAGAATCTGCCAATGAAAAAAATACTGATTTTAATAAAAACTGCTCATTGTATAATTATATGTATAGCCATGATTTTTTTTTAAGTACTTGGCAGACTTGTCTATTTTTATCTAGGATAAAGAAACAGTACCATGTTACTAGTAGTACAATGGTTTTATTATCATCTAATACTATTATCTGTAACACTGTTATAAAGATATTTAGTATTTTCACCTTTACGTAAACTCTGGAAGAAGATAAGCTTGGGTTTGCCATTCAAATGAGGACGATCTGTTGAGTTATGAAATAATTTCACGACATCTTCAGTTGGAATGTTTTTATCGTCATTTCCACAAACTACATTCTGGCCATCCACTGTATTGACATAAATGTTTTAGAATAATAAACATAGATGATACGGCATATCAATGAATGTATATGGTAAAGAGTAAAAGTATAAATCATCAATATTATTTAAAATATTAAATGTATATATACATCAATATTATTTAAAATATTAATTGTAACTTACTGAAGTTTCCATGGCCTAAAATTATCACAACACAGAAGTCACATTTTTCATGAATGTTGCTTTGTGAAAACTTGACTAAACTTTTCAGCATTTTCTGAAATTAAACATAAGATAAAAAACATACTAATTTATTTTAATTTTTTAGGTATGTTTTAGGTTTTATTTTTCAAATCTATAGTGGTATATTTTGTTTAACACTTTGTTTTACATACATGCTATTTGAAAAAATTAACAAAAAACTTTAGAAGTACAAGAAGAATATGAATACTACGAGGTCATTGAGAAAGTTCATACTTGCTAGGTGTTGCAACCACTTTTTTCATTCATTTGAATGTAAATATGTTTTTAACCATAACTGTGTTTATACAAATGTTGCTTTGTCAGCATGTCCATTTCGTTTTAATTAATTTTCAAACTTTGCTACTGTAATCAAATAAATAAAAGTTATTATTATTAGTATAATATGTAAATACAGTTACACAGAAAAAGATCATATATTACAATAAATTTTTTTGTCATTTAGCATTAACTATTCTTTGTATTTTCACCTGAAAAACTCTAGCACTTACTTCATTCAGACCAATTACACACCCCAGGTATATTTTTAGAACTACAAACTGTGTTTTGTTGTGATTTGTCACAAGTCATATCTTTGGAATTTGGCCAAAGTATCGTCTTTTCATTACATGGATTTCTTGTTAGAATTAAACAATCTGATAACAAGCCAACAGTTGCTGACTACTTAGTAACAAATGCACAAACCTCAGCAGTTCGGTTTTCTTCTACTTTAACTTCACATTGAAACCCCCACCATAATTGCTCCATTAGTTCTACATCTCTTTCAGCTTCGTGTCTGTGATGTTGTGGTCCACATTTAAACCCTTTATAGTTGTTCAGTATCAAAACATGAGCCTTTGGGAAACAATGTCGAATAGGATATACCTGGAAAAATAAAACAATCTCTTTTCAGGCTGCAACCTTATTGTTGATATATTAGCTCTTCCCTACATCAACAACATACATTTATATTTTACATACTAACCTTCTCATCACTGTTTATTAAATGATCACCATACAAATTTGAACTACAATTCAAAACATGAACATTCTTTCTTTTATAGGTTGAAACATCTCTTGCTCGTTCTATGATGAAACGAATACATTGTTTTTAAAATTTAAATTTCAATCACCATTTTCTTAATACAGTACTAATAAATAAACATTTTAATAAAAACTTTGGTATAACATATTTCGTTAAAAATATTTACAAAATTACAAAAGTTATCCAACACATGCCAATATTGTTAAATTGATTTTTTTCAGATTGAATTCTAGTTACCGGATGTTAATATGTTTAGAATTTTATTTGTTCATTTAATTAATGATAATAGTTTAAGTTACCTTTACTCAATATGTAGGAAGGTGTTGGTGAATCTTAAAATTAAACACAAAATTTTATTACTTTTGCTAGTAAAATTATAATTTTCAGGTTCACAAGTGTGAATACCATTAAGCTATGAGTTTTACAAAGTGTAAACAAAATAATAACCGCGAATTGGTTTTTACACAAAAATCAGTACTTTTAATGCGGTATAAAAAAACATAAAAGTTTTTATACTTACATGTCAATGGTCTTGGAATTTGGGGACTGCGATAACATTTTTCTGTGAAAATATCCCCTAAAAACAGAATATGTTATATACATTTTCCCTAATTTCTTTACTTATCATCACAAACCTTTAAAATGTTCTAGTAATTTAAATATCACAATATGGATTATGTCTAGTAGAAGAATATAAACACAACACATAACCACCTGCAGTAGTTGGTTCAGTTTTTCAAGATTGGTTTCATCTGGACACAAGAACTGGTTGACAAGAAGATGAAATATTACAGCTTTTCTTGGCATTTTTGGAAAGTTAGAACGAATAAAACAACAACAAACTGAATCAAATGACATAACTTTGGGAGTTTTGAAACTTTGTAAAAAAATATAATTTCTGGGGTAATGAGCCAACTTTTGCCAATAATCTAAATCCACTGGCGTGCTTGCAACCAGGACCTTACCCTTATTCTATTGTATATATATAAGATAAAACTTATGAAATTTTCACCTCGAATTTTTCTTGACTTGACCACCATTTGGTATTGTTGTTCCTCAACATTGTTAGGGTAATCCTTTAGCTGGTGGCCACCTGAAATTTTGGTTTCAAAATGTTCCTTAGGTCTCACTGATACTCATTGTATAATTTTTTTTTGAAAAAACTCGGGCGTTCGTGTCGAAAATTAACTTTGAAAGTGCGCGAAATCGTGCTGCGTCACCGTATTTTCCACATCAGCCGTTATGAATAAAACCAAGGTTGGATTATTACGTCATAGAATGCGTATTGTTACGTTTGATTCCTACGTTAAAACAGTGGGGAAAAACAAGGCTATACAGTCTTATAACGTATGTAATATACCACTATTGTGACGTAACAGACCGCGATTGTGACGTAATAAATCGTTAACCTTACGCAAATCAGACGAATTACGGTGACACAGCCACTGAGCTATACATATAACTAGAGAGCGCGACTCAATCACACTCAATGGCAGCAGTGAGCGAAAATAGGACACGCTTGAGTGATTCAGTTTGAGCCCCAATTTAGACAGCGGGAAAGGCAGTTTGTGTAGATATAGTCGAAAGAAAGTAAGTATAAGCAGTTTTTCTTCGTTTTAAAGATTTAAATAGTAAAGTAAATGCGTTACTTTTTAATGGCTAAGCACATGGCCGGTTTACATTACCGCTTTTTCGCGCTAAGTGGTAAAATTGAAGTAGTTCATGTATGTTAGGAATTAATGTGTGTAAAGAGTTTTTAATTTAAAATTGCAGGATTGACTAAACAAATGTAACCAGTAACTATTAAACTATATAGGTAAAATTGATAAATATTTAATAGAAGATGTGGTTAAATTACGAACTGTTTTGAAGATACTGTTTAACAACTGCTATAAATTAATAATGTAATTACTTGATGTCTTAAGTGTAAAAATAAACCACAATTTGTATGCCATTTACCTTACTAGTAACTTAGTAAGTAGTTATATACACCAGATTAGCCATAGCTTGCAATCAATAAACTCTTGTTCTTCTTTACAGAACCCCAACCAATACAACAAAGCCAAGTTTTCCGACAAAAGAAACCGATTTTAAAAGCTTAAAAATAAACTTTTCGAGCTGCTAAAAGAGACTTCCAAAACAATATATTAATACATTGTGATGTGTAATGACAACACAAAACTCTAGTTCTTCTATTTCTAATCCACAGTATTTTACACAATGGCATTGTTTCGCATTGACAATTTTCTTATCTTTTCTGTCTTTATTCTCAAAATATCAGTGACTGACATTATCTTATAAATGTGAAAGAAATAAACATGAAAAACATGAAGTGAATTGTATGTGTGTTAAAAAAGGATTTTTTTTTGTTTCCGACTCTTCCTGTAATGGGTTGTTTAACCAGTATTGCTGGTTATTCAATGGGAAAATGTAATTTGGAACTTGGTAAAAAAATACAAAAGAATATAGATCGGCTAAGTCTTGTTAAAATAAAAGTAAAGAAAAATCACGAAGACTGGAAAATAAATTTTAACATTAAAAGAAGCAATTGGTGCAATAAAGAAAAATATTATGATTAGTGAGAATTGTGCTAATATGCTGCAGAAAAATTTTGGTGAAGTGCCAAAATAAATTTTTAAAAGGATAGTTTTAAATCCGGAATGGGAAAAGTTTATCCGAAAGAATTGAAGGCATTTGCACTTATGCTTCAGTTTTATTCAACAAAAGCCTAGCTTCATGTTCGTTCGACGATGTTTCGGATTAGCTCTGCCTCATCCAGCACAAATTCGGAAGTGGTATACAAAGGTCTCAGCTGAACCAGGTTTTACTGAGATTGCATTTGTAGGTATAAAAGCCAAAGCTACATCCACACAACCACACAACAACCAGTCATGGGATGGTACAAAATACAGAGGGTTTGTTGATCTTGGTGGGATAATAAATTGGATGACTCATCTCCTGTAGCCAAAGAAGCTCTTGTATTAATGGCTTTGGGTGTCAATCAGTCTTGGAAAGTTCCGCTTGGATACTTTTTTGTTGTTGGTCTTTCTGAAGAGGGGCATGCAAATATAGTTAAAGTTTACATGGTTTACTAAATGGAATAGCATATGCAGTACTACAAAATATAAATTTATTGAAATGGTTCAGATGCCTGGACTCACACATGTTCGACTGTACATTTACAGATAACTATGTTTTTGGTTTAGTCAAATTAATTGCAAAAAAATACTACAGTATTCGCCTTCACCATCTGGGAAAAAATTTACAGCAAAGACGTGTGGGCACAAAATAAGAAAACAACTTATGAAGAGCATACTTTTTCAAAACCAATTAGTTCCAACTCAAGTTCTTCTGTTTGACTTTTTTCTTTGATTTTTCTTTTTTTTTTATTGAAAATCTTTGTAAATACACCAAATTCCCATTTTCAATACAGATTCGTGAATGATTTTAACAGCATCAAGCATACTATTACTCGTAAACACAAAAAATCAATCAGCGCACACCTCTCAACGTTGCTATGATGCTACGTATGGGGACAAAACGTGTGCAGTCAAGCGTGCCCAAATGGCGACAAAAAATTTGCCAATGGCGCTATCTAGTTATATATATGATATCTATGGACACAGCATGTTTTTGCGCATTTTTAAAGTTAATTTTCGACACGAACGCCCGACTTTTTTGAAAAAAAAATTAGACAGCAGGTATCAGTGAGGGCTATAGAACATTTTGAAACCAAAATTTCAGGTGGCCACCAGCTAAAGGATTACCCATTGTTAGAACATTGTAACTTAATGTTATATATTTGTTTGTTGGATAAATCCAACCCAGATTCAAGTCGTGCAAACTTGTGCCATTCACTATTATTCAGTCGATCAATGTCGGCATATATACGTTTATTTTCCCCTAAAACAATACTTATATTAACCTGACACAACTTAGACTATAAGACGCCATTACGTTATAACCTAAAAAGCTCTGGATATCTTATTACAATTGGGGTGTGTGTATGCGACCAGATACATATATAACTTTGTTATAACTCGACAGTGAGCATGAGATACACACCACTTACCTTGTAAAGTTTCTGTTTCTGCCATAATCGATACAAGTCGGATATAATATCTGCCAATTTGTTTATGCAAGAAAGAGCCGCACAAAACAATGACCTTAATTCAATGTCACAATAATAACTAAAAAGTTTTTCGGGGGACTTTGGTATAGTACTGTGCGGTAAGATGGTTAGCGTTGGAACGTAATATCCCATATTTCCTAATCGTATTTTTAATAAATAACGCTTTTAAAGTGGTGGAACTACGCTTGAATACTTATGTATATATTTAGTTTACTGCTAAATACGACGATAAAAAAGAATGAAACCATGTCCCATCTTACCCCAACCTACTATATTAGATTTCTGGGTGCTCAAGAATGTTGCATGTTTGCTTATAGCAATATATACAGTTCCAGCAATATTTAGATGCACGTGTGTTGTGGGTAAAAAATGATAAAGTATAAAATTCGTGATAACTGTATTGCAATTTGAAGAATGAAGATAAAGAAGTTATATTTAGTCATTCCAAACAAGAAGGCTTTATAATACCATTTACCACATGTCAGATATTAAAGAAGGGAAAATATACTTCATACACATAAAACTATTGAGCCAGAAGTTATAATTAAGCAACACAGGTTCTTTGATCTTCAACCTTCAATACATTAAGTTAAATTAAGATAACCTCTATCATTAAACCTATACCCAGAACACAGTGACTCATTACATATGAATCTACATTTTCTTTATTTGCAGCTATAGAAGCGTATAAAGTTTTAAACTAGCGAGTAAATCAACATAATGAACACAGAATATAAAAACTTTATAGAAAATCTAAACAGTGATTAATTACTATGCGATGAATAAAATATCAATCAAGGGTTATGTGGACAGTGGTAAACAATACACATAAAAAGAAAACATTCAAAACCATAAAACAACTTCTGATTTTTTAATAAGTTTTAACTATTGCAAAGGCACATACAAAATTATTTATGTTAATTTTAGCTACTGCAAAGTCAATTTTATGTAAACTTTACCTACTCACTGCAAATTTATTCTAGTCAATTTGAATTAGTGCAAAAGGATTTCCAATTTTTTTTATAAATTACGGCCAAAAAAAGTCAGGATTAACATGATACAATATAAAAATACTTTATTTTTTACAAATTAACATGATTCAATATACAAATACTTAATTAGTTTACAAATACTTTATTTTTATGTGACTTTTACGTGTATACGATTTTATAAACTATTAGGCCAAAAACACATAGAAATTAAAATGTCTAATGCGACTACAATGTTATTTCTACATCAATATATGGTCTTCTAGGAAATCCTGGGAAAAGACAAAGTTTCAATCACTTCCCTCCAATGTACTTTGTATAGCAACTGGTACTGAATCTCTAAATATAAACACATGCTCTTGAAAAATTATCTTTAACAACTAGTTTTACAAAATGAAATTAAACCTTTTGGAACTAAATCCAGAAAAGTAAATTTGCTATTAGGGGGTTTTGCTGTTATTTTTGTTTTGATATTAAAATGTAATGGTAAATTTGTAAAATACTACTATTATTGTTTTGCCTGAAACATTACCTTTCCCCAAAACACTATTAAAATGCATGACACAATATCTAATAAACCATAGAATGGTTATCCTATGTGTGCCAGTTGTTCCACTATTTTTATATTTTTATGATTTTGTAGTAATTACAGTTAGGCTACACATCTCATATTTCAGTAACATATACATAGTATGCTAGAGTTAATATAAAGATCTTATACTTACAGTAGCTGTCTTCAACATATACCATTTGACCATCTGTAAAAAATCAAACTTTAAATCATGTTTAGAAAATTATATCAAAATCAGCTTACCCTGTAGGCTATACACATTTTTTAGTGAACTAGAATTTACAATATATAGAACTTTTTATTATTAAACTTTCTAATATTTTTGCATAAACTAAAAATTTTAAATTTTAAACCAGTTCATATTAGAACAAATATGAATTTTGTTCTGAAAATTAAACAAGTATGGGGTGTTCACAAGACTGCTGACAATAATTTCAAAGTATTGCTTTATTTTCCTCATATTTTTACAAGTGTGTACCTAAACCGAATATATCCGATGATGAAGTGATTTCTGAGGACATTGGTTCAGCCAACATCACAGAAGCCTGGTGCTCTGGTAACAGAAATAATAATTACCTTAAAATAATTGTAGCTAATAACTGGCAGAATAACTTTTACCTTGGGGCTGAAACCGTTTAATCACTTGAACTTGCCTCTTTCTCCTTGGCTGAGCCATTAATTTTGCCTGTCCTGTAAAAATATTTTAGTAGCTTGGATAAGAAATGACATTTAAATTATGACATCATGAGTCAAAAACTTCATACTGCATTAAATAACATTAGTCGATAAAGGAAAAACAATTTCAACACGTTTGTTTAAAGCGCCTACAAATGTTTACAAAGTTTGTAAAGACAGTTAATGTAAAATGAACATGAACACATAAATAAAAAAATCCAGTTTATCAGATTTTTATGTTCAGATATATTTTTAATTATTGATATTAACTTAAGTTACCTCTATCTGTTGTATAGGGGGCATATTTCAGCCGCTGTAAATCTGTAGATCAAACATATGCTCATCAAGCATTTGATTATTTTTGACAGTTAGTTTTAAAAATTACAGTTGGATCTTTATAATATTAAGTTTGTAAAAAAAATATTTTTTTAACAGCGATGCGTATGTTGAGCTAGTAGTTTTACAAGTTGTCAACACAAATTTACAAGTGTGTACCGAACATATCCGATGAAGTCAATTTGGGAGACATTGGTTCAGCAAACATCACAGGAGCCCGGTGCTCTGGTAACAGAAATAATAATTACCTTAAAATATTTGTAGCTAGTAACTGGCAGAATAACTTTTACCTTCGGGCGGAGACTGTTTAATCCGTTTAACTTGCCTCTCTCTCCTTGGCTTAGCCATTAATTTTGCCAGTTCTGTAAAAATATTTTAGTAGCTTGGATAAGAAACAACATTTAAATTATGACATCATGAGTCAAAACTTCATACTGCATTAAATGACAGTTGATGATAAGGGAAAAAAACAATTTCAACATGTTTGTTTAAACCGCCTACAAATATTTACAAAGTTTATAAAGACAGTTAATGTAAATTAAACACAAATAAATAAAATATAGAATGAAAAGGATACACAATGCAAGCAAGTGATGTACAGTTACCTCTATCTCTTGTATAGGGTGCTGGCCTCAGCCGCTGTAAAGCTGTGGATCAAACATATGCGCTAAAGCATTTGATTATTTTTGACAGCTAGTTTTACAAATTACAGTTGGAACCTTTTTTTTTCACAACGATGCGTATGTTGAGCTAGTAGTTTTACAAGTTGTCAACAAAAATCTTTGAATTTGTTGCACCATATTCACAGCTGTTTATAGTGAGTGGTGCACATAAAAAACAAACACTTCTAATTTGTTTAAATTTATTAAAAAAAGATAAAAAGTTTTGATTCTTTGGTTTACAATATGACAATGAAATTGATTCATTATTCTGAAAACCTAAAATTTGGGTCAAAAACAAAGCTCAATAAATGTTTTTGCCTAAAACATTATCATTTTCACAAACAAATGTTAAATGGACCCAATGTCTGAAAATTGTTAAACCATAGAATGGTTATCCTATGTGTGACAGTTGCTCAACTATTTTAAAATTTCTACGAGTTACAGTTACATATCTCATATTTCAGTAACATAGACATAGTAGGCTATGCTAGAGTTAATATAAAGATCTTATACTTACAGCTGTCTCCAGAAGTACTACCACCTAGAAAGATAAAGTTTAAATCACCTTTACAAAAAGTATATCGAAGTCAGGATAGCCTGTATACACATTTTTCGTTTATATGTTTTAGAATTTTTGTTTTAGCTTTTTTTACCATTAAACAGATCATTTGTAAGTTCTAATAGGTTGGCACAGACTAAAGCATTTATCAGTGTAAATAATAATTTTTATGTACAATTTTGGCATTTTTACTGTGGTACTGTTGTAATAACAATAAAAAACTCAGTACTAAAAAAATACCTGTCACAATAATGTGCTGAGCTGGAAGCCTCTCGAGCTCTGGTAACAGAAAGATTAATTATCTTAAAAATAATTGGAGCGAACAACTGGCAGAACAACTCTTACCTTCTTTCTCAAAATTTAGATTTGTTTCAACAGTACCACCAACTTTCTCAATCAATAAAATCATCAACTCTTTCAATTCTCTCATTTCCTTAACCATACCTTCTATCCTTCCTGTGAAAACAGTATTAGTAGCTTGAATAAGAAATGACATTTATAGTATGACATCATTGGTCAAAAATATACTTTAAAATATATTAAGTATATAAAAACAGTCAGTTGACTCAAATTAGGGCAACAAGAACTTAACCTATATAAAATAGATCGCATTTTCTTACTTGCAGAAACATCTTTAACGGGCTCCTCTTTTTCTTTATTTTGGCAAATTTCTGTAAATAAAGAAATTTTAGTTTTGTGTATAAAGAATTGCAAAACTACCCCATGCAAACCAAATTAGAATCTATCTAGTCTATCGGGTTATAACTTCCTAATATCTTCAGAAATGTGGAATAAATACAATTTATATATCCTTGTGTGGTGGGACTGCTTCGACAATACATGTTGAGCCACTACATTAGAAAAATTGCCTTAAATTAGGTGTCTTGCCCAAGGAACCACAGCCTCTGGTCTGGGTAAATTAGGTGTCTTGCCCAAGGAACCACTATAGCCTCTAGGTTGAGACAAGCCCTCTAAAGACTGTGTCATGGCACCCGACTTAAAAATTTTCCATGATAACACATTTTGGTCAACAAATAAGATTTACCTTTACATGAGATTATAGCGAACTGCTTAAGGTCACCCAGTATGTCAGAATGCTCTTCTATTATATCTTTGACTTCTTCCCTTAGCTCTTTTAAGAATGTCCCATTCTCTAATCTGCGACAAACTGTAAGTTCTTTGTCCGGTTCAGTAGAAATATCAAATTCAACGCAACCACGGTAAAATGATCCCGCATTGTATCCCAACTTGTATAAGCCATAACAGATCGCAGCTACTGAACCTCCTATGGCCAACAAAGGCAGAGCACCAAACTCCCGAAATATATCAGTAGCAAGCTTGTAGATGTTGCCTTCCAAGAGAACAACGTATTCTCCTCGTGCATTGACTTGCAACTGGCACTGACCAGTAGTTTCAACCTTCACTCTAATTAGCGACGAAGGTGCCACGTTACGAACAGCAACAGTGTTTTCTGCCATATTTCAAAAAAGAAAACTTTAGTTAAAGGTCTGTATACTGTTAATACATGTAAGTAGGTCATAAGCAAAAGATTTAAGACTGGATGCAGAAATTAAGAATGGAGATAGGTGAAAAGGAACTTCACAACAATATTAACTGGTCGACAAAAGGGATCTAACAACTGACAGAATAACTTTTACCTTGATCCTTCAAAGTTTGAATTATTTGAACAATATCCTGACGGCCCAACTTTCTCATTCGTTCGATCAAAACTTCTGCTTTTTCTGTTAAAATTTCTTTATAGTAGCTTATATAAGAAATAACATTTAAATTTTGAAATCAGTCAAAAACATCTTTATGTTTTAATTAAAGGTACCTTGTTCTGTCCCACAACCCCAGAGATTACCTTCTTCTAAAAACTGAAATAACTCAAGCGCAGTAGCAAAGCTTCTGCAAATATGTTTCCATTAGGTGTGTAGCGTTGAGTGAGCAACAGATTAAAACTAAGTATGATTAGTAGTCTTGAATGAATAATTTGACACCGCTTTTTATAATTCAATAAATGTAACTTGCTTTATCCTCGCGTGACCGGAAATGACAGTTGTTATAACACGTGTGTTCTGTTTCATACACCTCGTACCAGCTTACGAGTGACCATGTATGTTACTTTGCGGGTGATTTTTTTTATTGGAGCTGGGTTGGAGCAATTGCCGTTAAGTGTTTTGCCCAAGGACACATATGCCCACAATGGTAGCAGCGTCAAGCCTTGAACCCATAACCTCTGGGTTAGAGATAGGCGCGTTAACCAAATTTGCCACAGCGCCGGACTAATAATAATAATTAGTTTATGTTGAGATATTTCAAAAACCAGGATTTTGACTCCAACTCTTAAATATAATTCTAAGTTAAAACTCCACTGTGAGCATGAAGTGCATGAATACACCATGTGTGTCTGGTGTATAAGATGACGCCCATGTTATAACTGAACAGTGAGCATGAGGTGTATGAATACACCATGTGTGTCCGGTGTACAAGAAGACACCCATGTTATAACTCGACAGTGGGCATGAGGTGTATGAATACACCATGTGTGTCTGGTGTATAAGAAGACACCCATGTTATAACTGAACAGTGAACATGAGGTGTATGGATACACCATGTGTGTTTGGTGTATAAGAAGACACCCATGTTATAACTGAACAGTGAACATGAGGTGTATGGATACACCATGTGTGTTTGGTGTATAAGAAGACACCCATGTTATAACTCAACAGTGAGCATGAGGTGTTTAAATACAATACGTGTTTATGGTGTATAATAAAACACATGTCTAGTTTTTCAAACCTGTTCTCAGTACAGTAACCATAGTGATTGCATAATCTTCTTAAATTGTCTTCATCCAATAGAGAAGAAACTCTTTGAAGCAATTCCACAAAAGGAGTCACTCGGCTAAAGTAAAGTTAATATTTATAAGCATTGTGATCAACAATCTTTTAAAAATGTTTGGCTGCTGAACCAGTTTAATTTGAATTGTTTTTTAAAAAAACTAGTACAGAATTTGACCAAAATAAACTTTAAACAAAACTATGATTGACATCAATGCTGTTATTGCTATAAAGTTACCGAATACCTTGTTGGTTGTTGCTCAGCAGTTGCGACTGATGGTCCAGCTGGCTCTTCCCGTATTTCTTCATAGGTGTAAGTTATATAAAAATAAATTTATGAGGTACCATACAATCAAATATCACTTATCATCTTACGGTATTTTCTTTACTTTAATATAAACTTTACATAAGGTATTTTTAAAGACAATTTTGCTAAATTTGGTAATACAATTGTCCTTAAAACACTTCATTACTTTTTGATAACTACTTTTTTTAAAGTGTTGACAACATTTAGTGATATCTTCAGTGTAATGTACATGCATTGAATCTTATGAAATGTATTATTAGGAATACAAATATAAATAACTTAGGTTTGATCATTGCATAAAGATGCAAATGTACAGATTGTGTTGCCCTGTAAAAAAAAGCTTTATTGTTACAAACATTTACTTTACAATATTAAAAGTGACATCACAAAGTAGAATATACAAATTATAAAAAAAACAAAACTTACCAGTTGGTTCAGCCATTTTCGCTAGAAGTTAAAAACACAGTTAAAGTTATCCAGTTCGAACCTAAAATAAGTTCCAGCAAACAGGGAACTGCCTTACAAAACAAAACAAGGCTGAATGAATACCAAAGCTACAGTTGCTAGACAGACAACAAAGACCCAAATGAAATTCAAGCTTTCATGAACGCTTGGAAAATGTCCCAAACAAAGAGATTGAATGACACCTAAAGCATAAAACTTAAGCTGAGGAGCTTTGACAATAAAGTTAAAAAGCATCAACTGAAATAAGTGGCACAACTCTTGGTTACTGTGGTCATTAAAAACAGAAAAACATAAGAAATAAAAATTAAATAGCAAAATATAAGCAATAAACATGAAATATTAATTCTGAGAAACAAAATAGGAAAATGTCCCTCTAGTCATTTTAGTTTGCTGTCACTTTGAGTGTGATTTGAAATACTTTGCGAAGCAGGCGCAATTATTATTGAAGTTTGTATACAATGCTATACAACTGGTTATGTGTATAAAAGTCTGATGTCATTAGCAAAACTGAAAGTTTAAAAACAATTATGAATACTGTTAAGAACATTTAATCTCGACATGACAGTTTAGCGGAAATTAATTATATTGAAAGCTATATTAAAAGACTTGCGAAGCAAAATGTTTTACATATTTGATGTATTTGCAATTTTATCTCATACACCTTACACTATTAATCTCAATTAAAACAAAAATATTCTTACCTTCCAAGGCTGCCCACTTATGGTGTAGTTAATGACGAGTTTTACATGGTCCAGTTTTACAGTTCAACATTTGGTTCCGCCTTTTTGTAATGCTCATATACACATCTTCATTATCAACCATTTAAAAGTTACTCGCTTATTCTCTAAAGCGCAGTTCTCTTTTCTTTTTGAAATTTTGTTACTGATTATTTTGTGAGGTTCCCTTGTATGATAGAACAACTACAACAATCAATGTTAATTCTGCTCCTCTAACACTTCTATGCTTCTGCATATTTAAAAACAAATTAATCAAGTTATCTTAGCTTTAGTGCCTTACTTCACTGTAGCCTCACAAATTTTTACAAATTTATGTCAAAAACTAAAGCTAAACATAATGAGCTTAACAAAATATATTTAAAACACAATAAAATACAACAATACACAGTTCTATTTATTCTCTACAAACAACAAATGTACAGCTGTAACTATCTAAAACAATTCCACTAAACCTACTGAATGCTCTCCTGTCTCACTCAACTAAGTAGGCTAAAGATGAATAAATTAAGTGGGTTGTTCTTACTCATTGTGTTTATAACTGTCTATAGCAAGTTCAGGTGAATATAACTTAAACTTTGTACACTATGTCTATTTCAGAAGACACCCATGTTTTAACTCGACAGTGAGCATGAGGTGTATGAAGACATCATGTGTGTTTGGTGTATAAGAAGACATTCATGTTATAACTCAACAGTGAGCATGAGGTGTATGAATACACCATGTGTGTTTGGTGTATAAGAAGACACCCATGTTTTAACTCGACAGTGAGCATGAGGTGTATGAATACATCATGTGTGTTTGGTGTATAAGATGACACCCATGTTATAACTCAACAGTGAGCATGAGGTGTATGAATACACTATGTGTGTCTGGTGTATAAGAAGACACCCATGTTATAACTCAACAGTGAGCATGAGGTGTATGAATACATCATGTGTGTTTGGTGTATAAGAAGACACCCATGTTATAACTCAACAGTGAGCATGAGGTGTATGAATACACCATGTGTGATGTGTATAAGAAGACACCCATGTTTTAACTCGACAGTGAGCATGAGGTGTATGAATACATCATGTGTGTTTGGTGTATAAGAAGACACCCATGTTATAACTCAACAGTGAGCATGAGGTGTATGAATACATCATGTGTGTTTGGTGTATAAGAAGACATTCATGCTATAACTCAACAGTGAGCATGAGGTGTATGAATACATCATGTGTGTTTGGTGTATAAGAAGACATTCATGTTATAACTCAACAGTAAGCATAAGGTGTATGAATACACCATGTGTGTCTGTTGTATAAGAAGACAAACATGTTATAACTCAACAGTGAGCATGAGGTGTATGAATACGCCATGTGCGTCTGGTGTATAAGAAGACACGCATGTTATAACTCAACAGTAAGCATGAGGTACATACCAATTAATGTCTCAATAAAAGATGAAAAAAAAAAAAAGTTTTCAAATTTTATCCTTGCCATTTTTCTCATGGAACTATGGTATAGTGCGGTAAGAGTTACTGTTAGCATACAACATCCCATATTTCCTAATCGTATTTTTAAAAAGTGGTGGGGACACGGTTATATAATTCTCAATATACTTAGTTTGCTACCAAATCGAACAATAAAAGAGAATAAAAATATGGACCATATTACCACAACCTACTATATTGGATTTCTTGGTGAATAAGAATGTTGCATGTGCACTTATAGCTATATGTATAATTCCAAACCTTCATAATTAAATCTGTACCGTCAAACACAATCGTACTTTACATACGCATCTATATTTTCTTTATTTACAAATACAGAAGCTTATAAAAGTTTTAACGTAGCAACAATTTAATTGGAATAATCTATTGGTAAATCAGTAAATCAACATAGTCTAGATGGAATAAATTTTTGTGCAAAATCTACATAGTGATTAATTCTTATGTGATGAATAGAACATTAATCAGGGTGTATGGAGACAGTTGTAAACAATATATATAAATATATCTAAACATATAAACTAATTTAAAATCACAAAAATATTACAAATATTTTAAATATAGGCACAAATAATCTCTAATGTCTGCAAAAGCACTTGCAATGATGATTGAGTTTGAGAAGCACAGAAAAAAATGAAAATATCTAATGCCTACTACAAAAATGTTGGGTTATTTCTACATTAATCAGGCTTTGGTTTGCTTCTAAGCGTGTCTTTACTTTTAGTAGATACATATTTTCTTTACAGCATCAGGCCTGAGTGTACAAATATTTATAATATTTAGATACATGAACCTCTTCAAAATCTCCTGATTCTAAAAAAAAACAATCACCCACACAGTTACACATGTAAGCTAACTCCAGGTGTATGAAACAGAACACCAGTGTAATAACTTATATCATTTCGCCCTGCCATGCAAGGATAAAGCAAGTTTCATTCATTACTAACAGCAACAACAGCAGCCGGACCCATTACTAGCAGCATCATTACTAGGAGCATCATCATTACTAGCAGCATTACTACCAGGAGCAGCATCATTACTAGGAGCAGCATTACTAGTAGCAACAACATCTTGCGACGAATTATTCAACTCATTTTCATTCTCTTTTAAACTTTCTGGTTTGGTCCACTTGATAAGCGTGGTTGGAGATCGATACAGGAAAATCAACTTGGCGTAAAGAAGTTCTTCAAGTTTGAACATGCTATTTTCCTGCGCCACGTAAATGTCGTTGCAAAGCTCAAGGATTCGTTTAACATTTGGAAGCTCTCTGTAATGTATTGTGTGTAAACACCAGTTGCATAAGCATTCTATGTAAACTTATTGTTTATTATCCAACACTACTATGGTATTGTGAGATACTGTGACTTGAAACATAAAACAAAGTCAATTATCTAACAGGATATAAAAGCAATATTAACTTACTGAAACATGATAGTTGAAGTGGACCCACAACTTTGACGAATCAAACCTCCTACTGCCAAAACTATTGACAGATATAAAGTAGTCCACCTTAGAAAATGTGATTTGAGTTTAATAGACTTCGCACTGAAAACATTATAGTCAAAGGAATAAGAAGGAAAATGTTTGTAACATATAAACTACTATGTTATAGAAATAAGTATGTTGGAGACTTGGAGTGTTACATGTATTTTAATATTTATATCTATGAGCATGTTCATAATCTACAAAAATCCATGTCATATGATGGCACCGTGGAAAATGAAGAACTCGCCTCCTAGAGGATGTGGGTTTAAAGCTTGTCGCTGCCACCTTTGTGGGTCTACGTGTACTTGGGCAAGAGACTCAATTTCTCGGATATACCAAATGAAAAACACACGCATAGTTACATAGGTGGTAACTAGTAAGCACTGTCGTTGGCCCGAAATGTGCCAAAATAAATAAGGTGAGTATAACAGAACATAACGAACCCCATGCTAACAATGAAGTCCCAATGTGGATGAGAGACTTTGTCGCTAAAAATAGTAAGCTGAAGATTTGGTTTCTCCTTTGGTGTCGAATCGTCGAACACTCGCCACCAGGTGAAGCTATCGTTCCTTCGTAAAGTAAGCCTCACGTTTGTAAACGTTTTACCTGTGCCTATGTAACAAATTTAATTTCTTTATGTTTTTTTACCTGTATTTTTAATAGGTTACCATGGTTTGAAATTTTCATTATAAATTCCATTACTTTGGTCAATAATTTTAAATTGCTTTCCTAATTATTAAATATTTGCCCTTTCTTTTTTCTGTGTTTTATACTTCGTTTGTGTCAAATCATGGGATACCTTGGTATAAATTGTAGGCAGGTCTCACAGTTGAGGAAGTACTTTGTGAGTGAACATATTGGGGAAACAAATTCATGATGATGCTAAAATATAGAAAAGTTTAAATACAGTATTACCGTCAAAACTATGCAGTACTGATGAATAATTTATGGGTATGGGTATGATAGATCACAGATCAGATACATGTAGCAGTTGACTTTTTGGTAAACAAAATCCTTGCAAAAATGCTTGTACGAAGGTAATGATTTAAGTTCTCTAAACTTTGTGAAGCTTTACAAACTCCATAACTAGTACTTGACTATTTTTATTTAAAACTTTAAGAATTTTGTTAATTTTTTTTTTAAATGTGGTAATAATATATTAAGCTCATATTTACGCGCTGTCAGTTGTGTTTATTCTTTTGGTTTGTTTCAACAGTTGATAAAGATGTTTCCGTTCTTCACTACTTTGTTCAAGCATCACTGAGTTTGAACCGTATGAGGTTACTATGTCAGTGACAGCGGGGTCACTAGGTGGAGATAAAGAGAGTTTTATCAACGTTAATAGAAATAAAAAAATATTTAAACTATTTTTTTTAACTTTGTTTCTTTCACACATAAATGTCACAAATTTAAAGTAATAAAATCCTATGGGCACAGGTGAGATCCTCTTATTATTAAGACAGCTCTGAACTAAATCCTAGGTCCAATCACATGCCACTTATATTTAATTTTTTACACAGCATAATCAATTTTGCATAGTTCAATTACTTCAGCATAAATCAAACAAAGTAACTTACTTAGTTAGTGTCCATTCAAACAGCAGCCTCACTGGTTTAGTATTGTTAGGACTTAACCTATCAACCAGTAGCTCATATTGTGGGGGGCTGATGGTCCAAATTCTCTTCGATTCACCGCCTACGGTCACGGTGACAATTTGCCTGTATCCGAAATCCTTCACAAACTCTTCTGCATTCTATTTCCAAAAAAAATTGTAAATTTAGGGTAATAAAGAATAAAATAAAAAAAGTTCGGGTTTTGCGCAATCACTGTCACACCTTATCTCTAAAACTCACAATTTTTCTTATTGTTGTGGTTTTACGCACGTAATCGTTAAGTCGGACCATTTTATGGTAAACGATAGCAGAAGAAATGATTCATGACTGAGTGCTAAATCTTGCATGAAGACATTAAGTGTTATATGTGGTCTAAATAAAACAAGTAGTTGAATTTAATAGGAAGTGCTGATAGTGCTTGTATTATAATTTATCAATAAAATAGAATAATTGACCTTGCTAATACTTAAGTCTTGTCGAAAATTTTCAAACTCAGTTTCGGTCCAAACTTTAATGTGATCGGAATCAGCTACGACTTGAAACAGTGGCTGAAAAAAATACATTGTGCATTTGTTAAAGCAAAAAAGAAGCAAGTGATTGCGAAAAATCAGTGCTTAAGAATTTTTCTATAAGGATTAGGCCTTCATAAGACTTGTGGTTTCATTTTAACATAAAATTTGTTTCTAAAATTAGTTAAAAAAAATGTTTTAAAATTTTAATGCCCACCTCAAATGAACCAAGAGATATTTTCATAGAAACTTGCATTGGATTGTTGGTAACTCCCAAAACGGTAATACCAATGTACAAGGCAAATAAAGGTCCAAATATGATGATAAGAACAAATACCAAACCAATGAACCAACCAAATTTGTCGCAACATTCCTGGAGTGCTCCTCTGACACTATCCTAGATAGAATGGCTTTTTAGAAGGAGTTAAACAACAGAGCTGGGTTTAGGGAAAATTAATGCAAGATATCATAATTAAAACCTAAATGTTTTTAACCTTTTCACTTTTCGAACATTCAAGATCATAAACTTCTGCATAAATTGATTGAAAGTTGAACCATTCGGATCTCGTCAATGTTGTTTTTGTGAATACGTAGTCCATCAGTGTTTTTACTTCGGCAAGGAATGGAATTATTCGATAACTGGAGAAAAAGGGAAAATTACCTCATGCTCACTGTCGAATTATAACATGGATGTCTTCTTATACACCAGACACACATAGTGTATTCATACACCTCATGTTCACTGTCGAGTTATAACATGGGTGTCTTCTTATACACCAGACACACATGGTATATTCATACACCTCATGCTCACTGTCAAGTTATAAGATGGTTTTCTTCTTATACACCAGACACACATGGTGTATTTATACACCTCGTGCTTACTGTCGAGTTATAACATGGGTGTCTTCTTATACACCAGACACACATAGTGTATTCATACACCTCATGTTCACTGTCGAGTTATAACATGGGTGTCTTCTTATACACCAGACACACATGGTTTTCAATACACCACACTCACCATTTAGTTAGAACCCTGTCTAATTTCCCATATTGGGGAAAAACATACATTGTTGTGAGAACACCGGGGTAGCCACACCTGATCTGGTAGGCAGATAGAAGGAAATAAACAGCTTTGAAGAAATACCAGATTTGTGCGAAACAATTTTGGTTGAAAGGCCTGTATGTAATTGAATTAAAAGGTTTATTTTTGAGTAAAAATAAGTAGACTATCCGTATGTATAATATTTATTATACACCAACACAGACAAAAACAAGATAAGTTTGTATAAATGTTACTTTACCTGTTATCGCAATACGGGACAAACCAAAAGAGGAAAACATGAACACCCACCATAAGCAGGATGTGATATACAAGGCCAAAGTAATAACAGTGGAGCAGGTAGCGAATTCGATCAAAAAACATCAACCCAAACTAAAATAAAGTTTAAGTTTTAATGATATTTAAAAATATGATTTTTATTCCCCACACTCATAAATTGTAAATGAGCATTTTTTTGGTATTAAATGGCCTATGACCTTAGCGGCATGCACCTCTTACTTATATGCTCATGGGAAGTTTGCAACTTCATAATCATCCATATTGACCACAAAACAAATTCTTGTTTTTTGATGTCATAAACTTTGGTAGCTAAAAGTTTAGCATAATATAATATGGAAAGCATGAAAGAGGTTTGCATTTACACTTGTTGCTTTGTCGCAAACAAGACAAAAAAAGGCATTAGTCATAAAAATAAGGACAAACCTTAGAAATAGTGGTGGCATGGTAGCCCTGTTTATAAGTGACTGTGTTTTATATTTATGGTTGTAAATTTAAAAAACCTTAAACCAAGGTTATTAATAGGTACAAAATGAGCTGTAAAATTGAAATCTAATTTTACCTGCACCAATAGCAGTATAAGAAATCCATGCGGTACGTGATTCGATTGCAGATGTGTCAAAAGGTTTGTATGATGGGTTGAAAAAAACTTTAAAAAATAATCATCATATTACACTATTATATGGTAAAGGGTGTGCTTGAAAATAGTTCTTTTTGCAAAAGAGTTTTTTGCACCAATATTTTGTCTGCCTTCGGGCATGATATCATCAAGATATGACTAGAAGAGCAAATTTCAAGCAAAACTTTATGCCTGGTAACAACAGCAGCAGGACATTTCAATGCTTTTTTGTAAGATTTGCTTTCAATTCTCTAGTTCACTATAATACTAATAAAATCAGCAAATTTATATTAGCAATAATACGCCAAGAACTAGTTTATACTCTAATTTTTATTAGGAAAACTAAAATAACTATGTTAAATAAGTATAATTTACACTGTTTTAACAAAACTAACTCAAACTTACCCCGAATGACCAATAGGCAAATGCAAAGATAAGGAAGTTTATGATGTCACAAACCAACATCAGAAGATAAACATCATAAATGTTTTCATCCTTCTTTTTCCATTTTGTTTCTTTACAACAGCAGCAACAAATACACGACTTTTTTTCTATTGTTGTCATCGCTTCTCGGTTGTTTGTTGTTTCTGTTGTTGTTGCTTCTCGGTTGTCTGTTGTTTCTGTTGTTGTCGCTTCTCGGCTGCCTGTTGCTTCTGATGTTGTCGCTTCTCGGCTGCCTGTTGCTTCTGATGTTGTCGCTTCTCGGTTGTCTGTTGTTTCTGTTGTTGTCGCTTCTCGGCTGCCTGTTGCTTCTGATGTTGTCGCTTCTCGGTTGTCTGTTGTTTCTGTTGTTGTCGCTTCTCGGCTGCCTGTTGCTTCTGATGTTGTCGCTTCTCGGTTGTCTGTTGTTTCTGTTGTTGTCGCTTCTCGGCTGCCTGTTGCTTCTGATGTTGTCGCTTCTCGGTTGTCTGTTGTTTCTGTTGTTGTCGCTTCTCGGCTGCCTGTTGCTTCTAATGTTGTCGCTTCTCGGTTGTCTGTTGTTTCTGTTGTTGTCGCTTTTTGGCTGCCTGTTGCTTCTGATGCTCCATTACACCAGCAACGTGGAAAACCCGGACACTATTTTACAAAAACAATATACCTGGTTATGATGCAAGTATACATTGTTATCTTTTAGTCACTGACAGATGATAACTAACTTTAACAATGTAACTGCAGACATGGTAATAGCAATCAAAGTGATCACCAAATGTGGATTTCGGCGTGGTAAAAGCAATTACAAAACTTTTGTTTTGCTCTGTCATTTCTGCCCCAAAATAAATAAGTGGTTTAACCAAAAGCACTACGTGAGTTTTTTCATAATTGCATACCTCGCAATAAAAGTAAAGAAAACTAACAGCCGCCATTTAAAACGGCATCTCCTTCTTTAGTATTTATTAATAAAGCACAAAAATATACAACTACCAGTCATAAATGCTACGCTTTCTCACCAGAAGCAAAATAATTTGAAGGAGGCCGAAAACAAGTTGAAGACTGTCCATCACCAGCGAGGGTACAGATTTCTCATACCCGATGATTCTCGGCCACCAGAAAGGTTCGTTCTGATGAAGATTTACCTCCTCCTGGCTGTTAAACTGGAAAGACCCGAAATAACAGACTAATCTGGCTATGAACACCACCTGTAGAAGAGTCAAAATTTAAAAATTACTAGCACACAAAGTGAGTACATTTCAATATTATTTAGAAATAAGAAGTTTAAAATATTTGAAACAGAAAACATAAACGGGAAGTTTAAGCCTTTTCAAATGTATTTTACCAATGTATATCCTTCAGCAATCACCCACAACACAGTGTTATATCTGATGTTGCGGAAACATGCACAGAAGAAGAGAATGATGGGGAGAATCCCAGATAGTACAGAAGGATTCAGCATCATGTTGAGAATGAAGATAAAATAACAAACAAAGTAAAAGTGTGCAGCCATCGCATACCTGGGAATGATGGGTTGGTTAGTTTTAGTGAGCGGAGAATTGTTTTAGTTTATGTATATATTTTTAAAGATTTCTATTTATTTTTAAGTTTTACATCTTGAGAAATATTTGTATCTGTCTTTCTAAGGAACAACACTTGTTAATGCAAACCAGGTTTATAATATTCTAAATTTCTTGTTACCAAAATTTTGACACATAACAAAAACAAGAAGATATTTTTAATGTGATAAAGGTTTAAAAATGTGAATACAGTCAATTTGATGCCTTACTACAAAAGAAAACCACCAAGGAAACCTAACAAGTTTAACTTTAAACCTAGCGTTTATATTATTCTGCTTACCACAATGCCAGAATAAACTTCCCCACACAGCAACGATGTTCATCAAAAGTTTTCGCATCCAAATCTTTCCATTCAGTTTTCTTTGTAGATGGATTCCTGTCTTGACCATCAACAACTGGTTGAGATGAAGGTTGAGATGACTTCTGTAATAATTGTATTATGGTACAAAGATCATGAATTTTAAATGGAACAACTAAATACATATTTTTATAAGGGACCATAGGTTGCATTACATTATAAAAATAAAGTTAGATTTCGTAATAATTTAAAGGTATAACTGATATAACTCATTATAAAGCAGAAAGATTTTGTTAAATACATATATCAACGACACACAAACTTTGATTTAAAATGTGATAGCAATATTTCAAACAGAAAAACATTGCTGAAGTACAGTTAAATTATTAATAATGATAACCAGACGAATATACATCATTTGGTTTTCAGTTGGTGACCCTGACAGTAAAGGTAGTTTTATTGGTCAGTAATTATTGTTCATATTAAGCCAAAATCATTTTAAAACTAAAAACACACCATCAAAATATTCATATGAAAAACTAACAATAAAACCATAGGACATAATAACCTTATTGTTGTCGTTTCGGTTGTTCTTTTTCTCCCAATCCAATCTCTGTATTAAGTTCCTATAATCTAGATTCCATTCATTGAGTTTCTGAGCACCTTTATTAAGCCCAGAACCACAAGATTGCATTATTGAATCACATTGCTTCTTAGTTTTGTTCATGTCACAAAAACCCCGAACTGTTGCACAACATCGCTCCATTGTTTTTTTAACACAAACCCCGAACTGTTGCACAACATCGCTCCATTGTTTTTTTTTTTAAGTCACAAAAACTCTGAACTAAAGCACAACAGTTTTTTAATATCAGTAAGCCTTCAGCTTAATATCAGTAAGTTTAATGACTTTAAAAAGAAATCCTAAACTGATCTGCAACATTGTTTCAATGATTCTGAATGTGCTTGGAAAAAAGTGGTAGTTAGGTTGTTAATTACTTATTAATGTAGGTAACGTTGTGGGTAAAGTTTTTTTGTGTTTTTTTCTGTATGACTAGAATTTGGACGATCCATAAGCGACCGCTTGGTTGGAGCAATGTCCGTTAAGGGTCTAGTCCAAGGATACATATGCCACAACCCACAATGGTATCAGTATCATGCAACGAAAACAGCTTTGGTACGATACAAGTGACCTCTGAGACACAACATTGGACTTTGGCTTTGTGCTTACCTTTGCAACTTTTTTCCTCTTTTTCTTCTTTATCACAAGAAACACCTGGGTTTTAAAGTGTTGTAAAATTTAAGTACATGTAGAAGATTGGTGTTTCTAATGTAATGATAATTGCAAAGCTCAGGATAATAGGAATAAATAAGTGGTTGTTTGAATAAATGTAACCTATTATTGTCGTGTGGTGGGGCAATGATAGTCGTTTTCTGTTTCATACACCTTGTACCTCTTA
Organism: Ciona robusta; assembly: GCF_009617815.1. Lineage (NCBI taxonomy): Eukaryota > Metazoa > Chordata > Ascidiacea > Phlebobranchia > Cionidae > Ciona > Ciona robusta. The sequence goes on from NC_143241.1 coordinate 7,432,486, forward strand.
TGAGTTACCCCCTATGTAACTTTGTGTGTGATTGTTTTCACTTTTCTTGTAATGTGTGGCTAACAATGTAGACAACTTATAAGGGACCAAAGGTTGAAGCGTCGAGCCTCGAACCCATAACCTCTGGGCTAGATGCAGGCGCACTAGTCACTGTGGTACCACTTCAATTTCGTTTTACCTTCTTTTTCCAGATCAAACCCAACAAGCTGCAGAAGTTTGTGCATCTTCTAAAAGTACAGATAGATCCATAAAATTATTTAATTTCTAAAAAGCATTAAACTGTAAGTAACTCTAGACACTACTCACACAATTTTTAAACAAAACTGAAACACTATAATAGAAATCACAAGATTTAAAATACCAACCATATTTTCATCATCTGATCCCATAATTTGTTTTCTTTTTGTCTCATCAATAAACATGTAATAATCCCCTGATTCTGTAGCTGATAATAGAAATCTACTTTAACACATCAGTTAAGTTAACACAAGTAATAATGAAGGAATGAATGTAACTTACTTTATCCTTGCGTGGCCGGAAAACGACAGTCGTTATCACATGGGTTAACACCTCGTGCCAGCTTACAAGTTACCATGTATGTTACTTTGTAGGTAATTATTTTTTTTTGGCTTTTTCTTTTTTTTATGTATGGCTGATAATTTAGACAACCCATTAGTGACCACTGGGTTGGAGCAATTGCCGTTAAGTGTCTTGCCCAAGGACACATACGCCCACAATGGTAGCAGCGTCGAGCCTTGTACCCATTACCTCTGGGTTACATGCAGGCGCGCTAACCACTACACCACGGCGCCGGACAATAATAATGAACTTAACAGCATGAATCATTAATTATAAATCATTTAAAAATCAAGTTTTTTAATTTGTTATTTAATTAGATTCTATGATATTTTGGACAGAGTTTTGTAACTTTTGATGGCTTTTTATATTTTTTATTACATTCGTATTTTCCATAAAAAATTGTGTTTTCATTTTACCTTCTGCATGACTTTTAATTGGATTTCTGTTTCCATTTTCACAGTTAATGCTTACATCAAGCTTGTATTGAACTTTTGACTTTCTTATGCTGCAAGAAAAAAATATTGTAAAGATTTTTAGCACAGTTTGAAACATGCAGAATTAAAGTATAGTGTCAACTGTTTTTAACCAGCTTCTTCCATCCTATTTTATTTCATAGTAATAAACTGTTTAAAAGCAGTCAAAACATTTGGGTTATATAGTTAGTTCCTGTATGTCCCATATATGAATTAATTACACGTTATTTATCATGGCCTTGATACGACGGTTCAACTAATTTGATTTTAGACTTCTAGAGGAGCCGTGACACAGTTGGCTAGCATGCTTGCCTCTAACCCAGAGGTAATGGATTCAAGGCTCGACGCTGCTACCATTGTGGGCTTATGTGTCCTTGGGCAAGACACTTAATGACAATTGCTCCAACCCAGTGGTCACTAATGGGTTGTCCAAATTATCAGTCATACATTGGTTGGTGTCATAAATGCTAAATGTTTTACCCAAGAATACAATGATGGTACCAGTAAAAAGCATGAAGGTATCCTTTATGATAAAAATGCCCAGCCAGATAGCCATGTAGCCAGATGAAATAAAGACATAATGTTGCCATAGTAGGAATCAGAGAAATCTTTGGTTGCTTACAATTTTAATCTTTTGTTCATCTTCTCTTTTGCTTCTTCCTTGTCTCTATCCGTTCTCTCCTTGTGTATTTCCTCCCATCTAACGGTTATCATACAAATAATATATATATATATAAATTACAAGTTTAGAAATATATTTATATATATGTATTACAAGTTTAGGAATATAGGTGAATTCAAGTTCATAACACAATTGAAAGTTTGTTCCGTCAGCACATTATGAACAAACGTAGAAAACCAACCAATGATTATTGTGTTGCAGTAACATTGATGTTGACAAACTAAACCGACAACAAGGAGCCTTCAACATGGCGCTCGTAAAGCAGAGAAGTTAAAAAGATTAAACTATTATGGCATTAAATACCTTTTTATGTAGCATTTTCCTTTGTTTTCAGATTGTTCGTGGGACCCATTTTCCTCACTTGCGGATACCTGTGAAAGAGTTGTTGTGGGAAATAGTAACAAATAATCAAAACTGTCTGATTCAACTAAGTAGGCTAAGGATGTGTAGGTTAGGTGGGTAGTTCTTACTCAATGTGTTTATAATTATCTACAGGATGTTAATATGGGGAGGCAAAGGAAGTTGGCCTTACTCACATTGATAATACCGGTCTACCTCAATGGATATCCTTAGCATTAAACAGTATAGGAAGTTAATCTGAGGAGGCAGCTCTTAATCATTTTGAGAATAAAGGTTTTGTTCTTTACTTATATTAACTTAAAAGAAGCCAAACTCAGATACTTATGGGTTGGGGAATGCTGGAAGCTCTCCTAGTTGGGGAGGGGGGTGAAGCTGCATTTGTGGATTAACTTTAAAACAAGTCAATCAAACTCTACTTTTGCTTAGTGTATTTACTAAATTTAAAAATTACATTTCATTAAAAATGAACTTTAGAAATACTTGCTGACAAATAGATAATTTACCTGGATGTTAGATTTCTTTCCACCTTGTTGATGCTCTTTTAGCCCATCTGTAAATTAAACATACTCTCTTGAAGCATTTAAATATTTTTGTACTTTATAAATTGCAATTGTATCCTTTGAAACTAAAGTCAGAAAAGTAAATTTGCTTTTGGATATTTTTGCCAATAACTTTGTTTTACAAAAACGATTAAAATCATAAAAAAATGTTACATTGTTATTTGAAAGTATTCTCATGGCCCAACAAGGAGCATGTTAAAGGCAGTTACTGCTCTTAAGTATGATAGTATGGTGATATTTAAATGCTTGCTGAATTAAAACTTGAATCATCTCCTGCAGTTTTATATTTTGAATTAATTTAATTTTGTTTAAAAAATGTTATAACCCGACAGTAAGCATGAAGTGTATGAATACACCATGTGTGTCTGGTGTCTTAGAAGACACCATGTTTTATTCGACAGTAAATTTGAGCATGAGGTGTATGAATGCAAAACGACTTACTTTGTGAAGGATCTGCTTCTGCCATATCGGAACAATCTAAAACAAATTGTGCAAGAGATATATGCAAAAATATTTCATTCGTTGGTATTTTGTTACCTTTAGCTTTGAATATGTATAAGGGGGGAGGGGGTTAATACTATTAATATAACAATTAAACAACAAAAATGTGACAGTTATTAAGAAACAACAGGCATAGAAAAAATTGTTTGGTTAGTTAAACTGCATACATTTTGAAATTTCTGAACTTAGACTTATGGGTTTGGGAATACTGAAAGCCCTCTCAGTGTGTTGGGGTGAAGCTGCATTTGTATATTCACTTTAAAACAAACCAAACTTGAAATTTTCAAAATAAAAATCTCATTTATGTTCTTATACTGCACGTTAAAAGAGTTCGAACTAAGTAAAATGAACTGTAATAGTCAAGTAGAAATACATAAACAAAGAAATATCATACCCGATAGTCAGAAGTCACTTTACCTTATTCTTCCTTCTGGACCGCTTGAGAAAACCTGAAAATGATCCAAAACGACTCATACAGTGATTAATAAACCCAGTGCGACTGATATCCTGTCTGATTTCACTAAGAAGGCTAAGGATGTGTAGGTTAAGTGGGTAGTTCTTACTCATTGTGAATATAATTATTTACAGGATGTTAATCTTAGGAGGCAAAGGATACAATGAATAGTGCTGCAAACTCCACATATCAATGCAGACTGTCTGCATAGCTTTAATGATAAATTACAAACTGACTACATATAATAAGTTGTGATGCAAACTATCTACACTTATTTAATGATGATGCAAGCTTACTCCATACATTTAATACAAGTGCAAACTAACTGCATATAATTAACAGTGGTGCAAACTGTTTACTTTATTTAATACTGTGCAAATTATCTACACACACCTTTAATGATAATACCAAATATTTATACGTTTTTTACTTTGGTCTTAACTGTCTACATTGCTTTAATAGTGATTCAAAGTACCTTTACATACTCAATAGTAATACAAACTGACAATTTGTCAAAAAGCAAGTCATTACTACAGTACAGGTGCCTATGTGTATTAACACACTGTGTGTCTGGTAAAACTAATGGTTCCAAGAAATATAAACTTAGCAATTTTTAGAAATACTTGTCATTAAATAAAACAAAACATTTTTTATTGTTTTTATTTTATTTTAATCTGTTCCATGAATTTTTCCATTTTTCAGTATTTTTAATCTTCTCAATAAGTTTCTGTTTCTAAAAAATAAAATAAAGATGTGTCAGTTTAAAATCTGAATACACAATATAGAATCTTTAAATATATTAGGTTTATCCACACACTGCAATAGCTTCAGCAACTCGACCGTGGGTATGGGAGTGGCAACCATGGATAAGTCACTCAAGTTCTCACCGATGAGGACACAAATGAGCCAACCAACCAAAAGTCATATCTGCTTATCCACACACTGCAATAGCTTCAGCAACTCAACCCTGGGCATGGGAGTGGCAACCATGGATAAGTCACTCAAGTTCTCACCGATGAGGACACAAATGAGCAAACCAACCAAAAGTCATATCTGCTTATCCACACACTGCAATAGCTTCAGCAACTCAACTGTGGGCATGGAAGTGGCAACCATGGATGAGTCACTCAAGCTCCCCCCACCACATACACCAACCATACAAACCTCTTCTACTCCATCAATCCCAATCAATGCTTTCTTCCAACTTTCTCCCATATTTTTGCGAAACTTTGATTTCATGTTTTCACCAAAGAATTCTTCATGGTCCTAAAACAAAACCAACCGATGAAGTTCCCATCTATGTTAACATTGTTTGAAGCTTATGTTATGTACTGTATACCCTTACCCTACTGGGCATGCCTGAAAAAGTTTGATAACCATTGGCCTAATGAACGAATGAATGTAACTTATTTATCCTGGTGTGGAGGGCAACGACAGTGGTTTTAACACGGATGTTCTGTTTGATACACCTCGGGCCAGCTTATGATTTAACCTTTACAAAACAAACAGTTTGTTCGCATAACATAAAATAACTAAAACGTAAATTTCTAATAGGATATCATACTTATAATATTTAACACAACATTAAAACTTGAGATAATGAGCCATAGAAACGACATGTTTACCATGGAAATCATATAAAACTCACCAAGAAAAAATCCTAGATTTCATATTCAACATAGAAATAATAAACAACTCACCAAAATCCTATAAACAGTTGAAATTGAACTATCCTGATCAATGAAACCAAAACAATCTTCTGGAAGATTCTCGTCTTCCCAGTGTTGCACAACAAGTTCGTGTCGCATTAGCAACGCACCCATATCATTCAATTGTTTAGATACTTGTGCAACACTGGTGGCATCCTTGCATAGGAACACGACCTCAACTTGCCTCGACATTTGAAATTCTAAAATCTCCGTGCGAGCTCGTTGGCAAACGGAAAGTATGAAGTCAAATTCATCAACAAGTTTTTGATCTCTATGTTTCGGAAACTAAAAAACATTTCATTTAAAAAAATTCCAAGATTTTACGAGAATGTGAAATTTGAATTGTGATGATGAGAAAATTAATTATAAAAATTACATCACCAGTTGAGTTATGATGTAACAAATCTAATACTGACATCACAATCAACTTACCTCGTCCAACCTAGGGTAAGCCGCAACTGTAATGCTTTCGGGGAACTCCCTATTCAAATACTGCTTCGGCAATCGTTGCCATAATTCCTCTGTCAAGAACGGAGCGAAGGGAGAAAATAGTCTCAAAGCAGTCTCAGCAACTCGGAGAATATTCACAGCGATTGCGATTTGTTGATCGTTGGTTGCTTGGTAACCAACACCCTTACCCTCCTCGTTTATAACCGGGGTGAAACAACTTTTGCAATATTCCTGGTGGGTGGGGTTCATTAACTTAACACAATGTACCTCAAAATACCCCTGCTGTCTATTACTATAGCATCACACATACAGAATATAAAATGGGATGAGTATTGAGTATCTTGTTATACACCAGACAGTCAGACACGCACGGTGTATTCGGACACATCATACAAGTTATGCAAAACTCTGATGGGTGGGGGTTCGTTAGGGTTTTTTAATAAACAATATTTCTGGACATACAACTAACTCATCATGAAAAACAAAATACTTAATTAGTTTTTTTTTTAAATGTTTTTTTATTAAGGTGGGGAAGATGGCTGGTGGGAGTTTATTATGGGGTGTTAACACAATGTATTTCGAAATGCCCCTGCTGTGTTTTTTAAAGGACCTTACCCAAGCAGAATAAAATATAATATAGCTCAGTGGATTGCGTTCAGGTGTCGACCTAATCTATTCAAAAGCCAGGACTTATGGTGTGCATAATATTTCACCCATTTAAAATAAAATATAAAATAGCTTAGTTATATAACAAGATGCAAAATATAATATAACAAGATAGTCAGACACAGGGGCAATTCCCGTTGTCCCAAATCACACACATAGTTACCACATAAACAGATGAAAAAGTTTCCTTCCAGAAAAATTGTAAACTCCTTGCAGCAGCCGATACATTGTGATTCGACAAATGTGTGTTTGTTGTGTCTATGACATCACAAAGCTTTGACAGAATCCAAACATCACCCGCTCGTGGTTGAAATGATGTTTCTATGTTTCCAAGTTTTCCGTTAGCTTCCTGTAAGTCAAACTTTAAGGATTCTTTTAATTAAAAATAAACTAAATCTCAACAATTGTTTAAATTCCACAATAGTAAAAACATCTAATGTGATTTATTTAACATCACAGTGCAAATTGTGTTTACTGTAATACACATTTATGACATAATAATGGGTATGATTTACCTGTTCTTTAATAAACTTGTCATGTTCAAACAAGGTAATCACGAAACGCATTATGTTCCAAATCTTTAGGAAAAACTTGCGACACTCTACTGCCACCATGAGGTTAAAGTTTATATGGGAACTCTGTAAACATAAACATCTTATGTTGACATTTTATCTTATGTTTCTATTCTACAGGCATTTTATTCTGAAATGGTCAACTTTAAATTCATAGGATTGTATTCTATAAGGGTGAGGTCTTCAGTGAGACATACCTGAGACCCGGGATGAAGGTATATTACCCTAACACCCAGGGTGCTACCATCTAGACCCCACTGAGGCAGTTTATTACTGAGGCAGTTTATTACTCAATAATAGAAATTCTATTCTATAAGGGTGAGGTCTTCAGTGAGGCACACCTGAGACCTGGGATGTAGGTCTATTACCCCAACACCTAGGGTGCTATCATCTAGACCCCACTGAGGCAGTTTATAGACACTCAATAATAGAGCCTTCATTCTAAAAGGGTGAGGTCTTCAGTGAGGCACACCAGAGATCTGGGATGTAGGTATATTACCCCAACACCCAGGGTGCTACCATCTAGACCCCACTGAGGCAGTTTATAGACACTCAATAACAGAGATTTTATTCTGTAAGGGTGAGGTCTTCAGTGAGGCACACCTGAGATCTGGAATGTAGGTATATTACCCAACACCCAGGGTGCTACCATCTAGACCCCACTGAGGCAGTTTATAGACACTGGAGTAAGACAACATAATACCCGAGATTTAGGCCAGAGTTGGCTTATTACCCTCAAATTATTAGACCACCAAAACATAACCACATCCACCAACCAAGCCTTACCTCGGTGCTGTATAAACAAAGTGCGAGCCTCAACGCATCACTCCCTATCATGGGGAAGTCCCCACCACTAGCGATAGATGTTGCTGACAACAGTTTCTCTTCTTTCTTTAAATACATGAACTCCAACGCTTCTATTCGTTTCTGCGTAAATAATATCAAATGAAATGCTATTTCTATGTTTTACCGAAACCATGTTTAGATATGTTTTTATTTACGACATACTTGCTTGAAACCATAGATAATTTATAGTCAATCATAAATATAACATTTATTTCATAAATTCAACATAGACACCCCATATCTTGCCATAGAATTATGTAAATTCACATAATAAGTCATAATGTATGATGGATGAATTATATACCGTCGTTCCCCCTGAGGTGAAGATAAATAAATTATACAGAACAAACTACATGCTTACTCTTAAGCTTGTGCGAGGTGTATGAAACAGAACACCTGTGTTATATTGACTTTTTGAAGATAAAAACATTACATTTGGAGTTTTCCCCGAAATTGAAACAAAACACTCGTGTTATAAAGACTGTTGTTGCCCCACTAGGCGAAGATAAATAAGTTAGATTCAAAGCTTCCTTCAAATGATTTAAACCCCCCCCCCCACACACACACACACAGTAAGCACACACACAGTAACCATGCTAAACACAGTTAGAAATCCAAGAACCCCCCCTCCCTCCACACAGTAAGCACCTTTTTACTTGCTCCATCAATCACGTCCATTGGATCGATTATGTTACCCACAGATTTGCTCATCTTCCTCCCCATGTTGTCACGTATAAGAGGATGAAGGAGAACGTTGTGGAATGGAACCTGTGATGTAATAATAACCATTGTTCAGTTACTTTTGCTACTAGAGGTTAAAATAAGACTTTGGGGTGATGTAATCCCTAATGAGTCTTTCCAAATGGCAGATGTTGGAATAACATTAACAGTTTTATACCAAAGGAACCAAAACTATTAGATAATAAACATTGCTTGCTATAAATATGTACAGATCACCATACTATATAAAACTGTAACTAAACAGGGAAAAATAAGTGGTAGGACCAAATGAACCAGTGCTACGAAAACATAACCAATAAAAACAATAAAAAATCAAGTCCAACCACTCGTAGTAATAGAGAAATATATTTCGCCAAAATGGCATCAACAGTCTCACTCTCTGCAAAAGAAGCGTATAAACACCCAAGGTTTATAAATTGTTGACTCCATGTTTCTGGTTTTGGAATTAAGCAGAATAATTATTATGACATCATGATAGCATTATTACATAACAATACCTCTCCTGTGAGCTTCATCCCCATCATAACCATCCGTGCAACCCAGAAGAAAATCAGATCGTTGCCCGTTTCCATTAGATTAAGAGGGTAAAATCTGAGGTGGAAAAAAGTAAAAAGTTTTTTAGAAAGAAAAATTGCTATAAAATATGATGGACATTCATAGGCGAGAAATCTTGGGTTGGTATAAACAAGTTCAAATGTTTAAAAAAATAAAAAAAACTAACGCTAGATTGCCAAAAAAATATTGGTACCACCATATTCAGCCTTGCAAGCTTTGGGATTAAAGATTTAGCCCAAAGTTGGTCCATAACCCTGACACCCAGAGTGCTACAGCCCATTAGTGACCACTCGGTTAAAGCAATGTCTGTGTCTTTATCAAAAATCCAAACACATAAGTCTATCAGTATCAAACGCCTAACCCTTGTTTTAAATACTTTAGTTTAATTATGTGACAGGGTAGCTATAACATGTAGTGTACAAAATGAGTTGAAAATTTACTTTTTTAAATTAGGAGTTTCTTTTGGCCACCCGAGTGCAGCAAAGGGAAAGAGAGCGGACGAAAACCAGGTGTCAAGAACGTCCGTGTCCTGGGTTATTGTGATGTCATCAGGGGAACCCCCAAATTTCTCGAGAGCAGATTTCTCTGTGTGTGCCGAAACCCATTGTTCTCTCCTATTGTGATGTCATAATTGTATTCAGGAATAAAACATTTACATTTAATAAATAACGAAAAAAATATTTTTTAGAAAACAATAACCTTGAATTGGTTGCACCATTTTTCACAGGTGTTTATAAAAGATAAATTGTCTTTGACCGACAATTTGTGACAGTTAATTTTTCACAGGTTTTTAACAGATAGTTTACCAAACCTCTTCCACTTACCCAGTTGTATCATCTTTACACCGATACACAGGTATTTGGTGACCCCACCATAAGCTACGTGATATACACCAGTCACCAGTGGTGGTTAACCAGTGCTGCCATTGCTTGGCGTATTCATCTTGTACAAACTTAATACGACCATCGTTCACCGCTTGCAGGGCATCACTGGCCATTTCATTTACACTGCAATGAAATATATATATCAAGTAAACTAAAAAAAATGAAAGTATTTATATGTACAGGATCAGATTTTGAAATTTGGTGTGTAGTTTCCCAAGTGCCATGCTTTCTTTATGGAAAATTCTTAAGTTTAAAGTTGTAGCCATCATTTCCCCATTATATGAGTGGGGTTGTAAAAATCCCCTTTGGGTTAGGGAATACTTGAAGCTCTGCCAGTGGGTGGGGTGAAGCTGTTTTTATGGATTAACTTTAAATCAAACTAAAAACACACTCATAATAGCAATCACCTGACAAACCACTGCTTCGCTATGATTGGTTCAATCACGTCACCTGACCTGCTGCATATTCGCAGGCTACTTTGATGATCTGTATTTCCTCTGTGATGTCACAAGTATATTATGTTTATTTAAATAATTTCAAAAATGATGTAACAATTAAATTTTAGTTAAAGTATACTAATGTTTCCCAGCCTTTCTAGGTCTGTGGCCCTTTTTCAGAGACACTTAGCACCCATGGGGTGAGACCAAAAAGCTGTAAGACCTCAACCATATAGAATAATAGAGATGGGTTTTAACATACCCCTGTTAATATATTCGCCACTTTTCGGAACCATCACCTAAAAAGCTATTGCATCAGAAAAGATCTTTTTTTGTGGTCTGGATGGCCACATGTTGATCAGTAAGTTATTTAATGATGTTCCAATGTTTTTGTAAGGAAGTTGAGTGAATGAATGAATGTAACTTATTTACACCTCGTGCTTGCTTACGAGTTACCACATGGTCCACATGTGTATAACTTTGTGGGTGATTTGACGCAGAATAGACTCAGATCTATATATAGTATAGACTCAGGTCTACATGCGTTAAATAAGATAGAAACACCAACCTGTACAAACCAACTTGATGTAAATAATCTAACACAAGTTGCCTGGCATCAAAACGATGGATTGAGTCTTTGTTTTTCCACCTTTCATTTGGTGGCGTGGTTTTGAACAACTGGTCAACCAAACCTGAGGTTTCAAGGTAACCCTGAAGTATATGGGGATGAGTTTGGGTTTGAGGTTTGTGTTTAGACATATAAAGCCATCGTGGCACAATAAATCTCATGACTGTGGTGCTTCAATGTTATAATATGCCACACAGTTTAAGTTGGGGGGCGTTTGCCACAGATTTTTCTGTTTTTCAACAAAGTTATACAACAATACATGACCCTTGACCTCGGTTACTTAGCTGGTGAATTTTGTAATTTTGTTTAAAAAATCAAAATCGGTTAAAAATATGGAAATAAACAGTGAACTTGGGACCTACATCGTAGGTCGCAGGGTGTACCTCACTATAGGATTTCATCCTGACTGAATAAACAGGATATCTTAGAAATGCACTTACTTTTTTATTAATACATGAAACCAGAGGTAAATTATGGCGTTTCCCGATTTCAAAATCCACAAAAGAATGAGCAGGGGTGACTTTTAATGCACCTACCAGGGGAAATAACATGAATTGAAAAGTTTTATAACAGGTACTGAAGATTAAATGGATTAAACTTTATTAAATATTGTTAGTAAGCAAAGTTGGTTACTCAAGGCTTACACATATTACACTAATGTATTAAGAACACTAAAACAACATTTTCATACGATACCCCAAACTTTATCTACCATCAAGCTACCAATGCTTAAAAATAAAGACAATTGCGTGATTTGCGTCATATATATTCATATGCGATTTTAGGGTAATTTTTACATTATGACATCACAACCCACCTGTTCCTTTATCCATATCCACAGCATTATCAGCGACAATCGGAATCAACTTATGATCAAACAATGGGTGTTTTACCATTCGACCAATTAGATTCGAGTATCTGGGGTCATGTGGGTTCACAGCGACCCCCGTGTCACCGGGCATCGTCTCCAAGCGCGTCGTGCTCACGATGATCTCATCAACATCACCTGGGGATAAATGTACAAAAAAGTAGCAAAGTAGACCTCATGCTCAGTGTAAAAAAATAAGAATATATATACCTTATGCTCACTGGGTATGGTGGTTTTGGGTAATTAGAAAACTCTTTGGCGTAAATGAAATAAAAATACAAAACACCAATGCTTACCAACTGGGTCCACAAGTTTGTATGCAAAGTTATGCATTGTACCAGTTGGAACTTTAAGGTCGTAACCAGGGATTTCGATAGAGCTCTCTGGCTCCACCCTGTTCACTTCAAGGTCCGAAACACTCGTTCCTAGGTGGCAACACCAGTTTATTAGTTTTTCATCTCGGTAGATGAGACCTTCATCATGTAGTCTGCGAAAGTGAGGATTAAGTGTATTTGTGTACTATGGATCAGTGGTTTAATTGCCCATTGAGGTTATGTATGCAAGGCTTTTTGTTGCTACTATCGTGGGTGTATATTTCCCTGGGAAAGATACTTGGCGACAATTACCGGGTCCAGTGATCCCTTATCTAAAAAAAGTCACAATACCAATAACAAGATAAGAATTCTTAAGTTTCAGCTTTTTATTGTGATTAAATTAACCTTAACCTAAAAAAACTTAAAAAATTGGCTTCAACTGCCAAAAATTAGACAAACAACATTAAAATGATGATTTTGTATTAAATTTAGGTCACACAAACTATTGAAAATAAAGTCAAACCTTATAAAAGCTTCATTGACTGCATATGAATATTCGGGGTTTAGAGTAAATGTGGAATGGTCCCAATCCAAAGATGATCCCAATCGACGAAACTGTTCTATTATCCGGTCGCCTTTGCTTTAAAACAACTTTGGTGTAAAAAAATATCTAAAAGCTTGGTAAACATACTGTGATATAAATATACTGTGATTTTGATCCCAAGTATCTATTAGCAAAGTGTTTTCATGGTCTTCTAAGTAGTTTGATATCCAGTAAAAATGTAAAACCTATAGTCTTAAACCTTTTATACACAAAATTTTATACATATTTTCCAGGTTGTTACAATACTTGTGATATTCAAAGTTTATTAAAATCATAGAAACTTAACTTACGTTTCTTTCCAAATCCAAACAGCTTCCTCAAACTTTTTCCTCCCCAGTTCAGTTCTGCTCGTATTATATTTGTTTTCTATGAATCTTTCAACAACCATCTGCGTGGCAATGCCAGCGTGATCTGAACCCGGGACCCACAGCGTTTCGTTTCCCAACATTCGTTGCCTGCGGTTACCAAGAGTTTAAAACATAAATAAATAAACTACATTAATATTTCCAGTCATCTCCTTCATATAAATCAGGTCCTAAAGTAAAGCATGTCATAGGACTACCCCAATATTTAGCAACAACAGGCTTAGTACTAATCTGCGAAAGACCATTAATTATATTACATACAAATGGTTCCACATACTATTCAGAAACAGATTGCATTTAAAAGATTAAAAGTTGACCAAATTTTAAATATCATTTATAAAGTCAACTGCAATAGAACAGTGAACCAACATTCTGTCAATAAATTTAAACAGCTTTTCTTTTATGGCTTCCACGACTTCTAGATAAACCACATACCATCTAACAAAGACATCTTCAAGACTTGAAGTGAGCGCATGACCAAGATGTAAGTTTCCTGTTATATTGGGTGGTGGGACCACCATACTGTACGTGGAAGCATCTTTGGTTCGTTTCCTAGGCTTGAAAAATCCACTTTTTTCCCACCATTCATACCAAGCTCTTTCCACAAACTTTGGGCTGTATGACTTCGGCAACTGAATGCTGATGTCTAAGAATATTGAGTCAGTCAACAAGTTGTCATTGTACAAGTTACAATACAAACAGCAATACCATTAGAGTTAAAAAAAAAACAGTAAAAAAAACATTTTATTTTTTTCCGTTCCTTTAGCAAACCATAATTTCAAAACATAAGTTTGGGCCAATTCTTGACCTAAATTTAAAGCCCTATTTTATCCTATGCTGTAACCAGTCTGCACAGTATGGCAGTTACTGACGAGATCTCTCGCACGCAAGACCATTATTTTTCGTATGCACCCGTGCTATCATTAAAATCGGAATGCTAAGCACTTACATTTTTAGCCAAATTAGGAAATCCTACTTAATTTAATAAATATTTTTGTCATTTTTTGATTAATTGGCGTACGAATGGCAAATTATGACAGGTATAACCAAAAGTTCGTGAAAAAAATCGCTCGTGCATCTGTCATACTTTGCAGACTGGTTCTGTAACCCTTAAAATAAACATCACCAACTTGTCACCTTTTTTCTCTCCTGGTTTTGTGGGGGAAGTATATTCAGTTTCGGGAAACCTTGGCCATGTAGTTCCCCGGGATTGTTCCTGTACAAACACATAACAATATATAATGGTAATTAATCATTCTAGTAAAATTAATTGCACTTCCTTATTTTAATAAACATAACACAATCGATTTACAAGGACTTTACGTTTTATAAACATTCTAAATATGCAATTAATAGCATTTTGCCGCTGTTTTTTATATGATTTATTCGAAATTGTTTTTTTACAATTAAGCAAATAATTTGGCACTAGTGAAGAATGCTCTGGTACTTAACATATTATGCTGGTGGAAAGTGTTAGAGGTTGTTAGGTTGCTGGGGGAGTAGTTATATTGATTAGTAGTTAGTTGGTACATTTAGCAGATAAAGTAGGGGCTAGAAGATGATTATTCAGTGGAACCGACAATTTTTGGTGCTGGTTAGGAATCTTCCCTTCCCCACCTTATTTGCTAACCCCTAAGGTGTTGATGGTTAGGGGGTTAGTGGTTATAGGGGTTAGTGATTTTAGGGGTTAGTGTTTAGCAAATAAGGGGGGAAGATTCTTCACTAGCACCCAATTTTTATCTCATGTCACCAATCCTCACTTGCCTTTATTTGATCAATCTGTTGTTTCAACCGCATTCGTTTCATCGCTTCCCGTTTCTCTTTTTGTCGATGAAAGTCGAACGCGGTTGGTTTATAGTCAGTAGAAACAGCCCTTCTTTGTAAGCACACTGCATGGCGTTGTTTTGGAACGTTTAAAAACAAACCACGCATTTCTTACTACAGTGAGTCTACTGCAGTTTATTTTGTTTACAAAATTAAATAGCGCGTGTTGTTTTATATAAGATTTCTATTTTCGTACTTTATTGGGGTGTATCATGTTTAGGTATCTATGGGTGTATAATACAGAATCATAGTGGCTGAATCACATTAATAGTTTTTATTTTGTATATGTGAATGATTTAAAATTATTTAAAATTTAAACTGTTGTTGTAAAATGCTCACTTTCGTTATAAGCACAAAATACAATTTTACTAAAAATCTACAATGATAAAACAAAAAATACACTGTTGTGTTTAATGAATGATATATATTTAGTTAATTTGATATTGACATGAATGTTTAAAACACTCTTTTTAAATAGCTTACTTTAATACAAATACCATACCTTTCCTTACTTTCAGACATTTGTATTTTCTAAATAAATCCATGGCAAAAAACTTATACTTTATAAAAGTTACTTGCTGTTTAAATAAATTCTAGCAGTATCAAAACTACTGCGCTAGCGACTCTTGTTATAACTAAAATAAAACAAATGTGTTCTTATGTTTTGTATATTTAAAATCATGAACAACTATTGCAAAGCAAAGGTGGTTAGTGGGACAAACATCTTTTGTTTTTTATTGTTAACACTGAAAAGCGTTGCAAAACACAAGTCAATTCACTGGTGTCTTAATGGTAGAAAACTAACCAGAATACATTTTACAAAAAAACACTATGAAAGGAAATTTTGAACGAAATTTCTGGGAAAATTTTATTTAAATATTTTGATGTCATAAACTAACCAATTGTTATGTAACATTAGTTAAACTGTGACATAATAACACCTAAATAAACGATCCATTCCATAAGAAATAAAAAACAACGATAACAAACAATACCATGCACTTTTTACATTGTGATATCACAGTGTTGGAGATTAGTACATGCTGCACTAATCGTCTCTGCATTCAATATTTTGAACTTTTAACAATATATTATTCCGTTTTTTAGTGTTTAAAACCAAGCATTTGTTTTAATGGCTTTATCAAAAACGGGCTCAGTTACCAAAAACTGGTATATTAAAATTTTAAGCAAAAAAAGAACAAAAAAGCGAAACAGCTGAAAAAACAACAGTTTTTTATGATGAATTTGTAGCTGACAACATAGTTTTAGAGAGATGAAAGTCAGAACATTTACATTGTTAATCAATAATTGCCTATTATAACATCACTATTCATCTCTGTCAGGAAATGTAGTTATATCTGGACAATAGAAGATATTCCAAAAAAAGAGGAAAACTTGAATTGAAAAAGTTTTAGTCTAATACTCAGTTTTGCCTTAATTTAGATATGTCTGAATATTTACACCGATGGTATAGTTTCAACTCAGGTTTAGTATAAAATTTTGTTTTACCTTTATTTGGGTTGATAAATTTATACTATCGTATATTTTGGATTACTTTAAACCTTTTTTAAAAAACTGAGTTAAATAAAACTTCAAGTAACTGACATAATGCAACAATTGATCTATTTAGAAATTTCTCGAAAACGAGTGGCAAAAATTGACCCAGTGTGTTGGCTGTGACCACGGTAAGAATGACATCACATGGTTGCTTAGCAATAGTGGAACTTGCAGGTTTTCTTGAACTTTTTCTATGAAAGTGAATCCACAGGGGTAGGAGCTGGTATTGGGGGCTTATCATCCTGGAAATTTAATGTCAATTTTAATTTTAGAAATATTTAAATGTTAATGTTGCAACTCAGTGTTTTATGACATCTATATTCTCTTTGCAATATTCTCTTAAAGGCAATTTATTTTAGGCGAAATTCATGCAGTTTATAACTAATGGATTTTTATTATTTCATCAATATTTCAAATTGTATATTGTACTTGTGACCTAAATAAATGTCAGTGGGGTTACCTATCTCTTTATTTCCATATTTACATGCAAAAAAGTTTATTAGACAAATAATATTTTAAACAAAACCAACAACATTATCCTACTTTAATTTCTTTCTTTGGTTGGGGAATTCCCCCATGCGATAATGACGTTAACAATTGTAGATCTCTAAGGCCCTCTAGTGATGAAGACGAACAAGTAGATGACGCAGGAGATGAAGATCTCGTTGTTTCTAACATCTGAACATAGAAATACAAAATAAATAAAAATAGGTTGTCTAAAGTTAAAGTCATGTCTGCTTATCCACACACTGCATCCAGATAAGGTTTTCTAGTCGTTTAAACCCTAAAGGTATCTTTAAAACTGTATAAGATATAGGTTTTAAAGTCTACACTGTTTAATTTACAAACCTTGTTTAATAATATGAAAAACCACACAGTTTTATCTTATGTGATATTAAAATAATATGATTCTTTAATGTGGCTTTGATAGCCTGATAAGTAAATATTTTGTGTCCCAATTTTTTACCATAGCAACCCAACCAACCTGTGTTGCAGCATGATGTGGTTGTACAGGACTAGATGTATGATGTAAGGGATGATGGAACCCATGTGAGGCATGGTGGGTAAACAGGGGTACGGGTTGTGGGGGGCTGGGTAATACGTATATATCCGTGTTGTCCGTTGATGATAAACTGAAGGAAGTTTAAAGGTTAAAATTATTGACCAGAGAGTTTATTACAGTTTTCGACTGTGTTGCGAAATTTAAATTAGGTAAAAACAATAAACATTAAAAAATTAAATGCTATGAAATGTAAATAATATTTAGAAGGATTTATCTAAGTAAAGTTTTCATTAAAATTAATATTTCATGAAAAAATATTCTGCCACTTAACCTCGAATGAAGTCTTTTGATAATAGACGAAACATTTGAACATAATTAACTTTTATTACACCAGAAGAGCCGAAACGAATATTTAATAACAAGTTTTGGCAAATGGTTTTATGGTCTGTACAATTTCTATACCTGTGTGTGGATTTACCCACGAGAAAAACTGTAAATATTCTTCATTAATTAAACATGTGGTTTAACTACACTAAGTATTTTTCATTAATTAGTATTTAGTTAAAACACCCCTGACTTTACGTTTTGAGATTCAATCATCTTTTGCAGATTTTTTTTTAAACATTTTAAGAAATCTTTATTAATTAATCTACCTGTGTGATCGTTGGACCACGGCGCGATGACCAAGCGATGAATTGGTTTGCGTGAAATCACCCGAGGCACCAGATGTCGCTAAAGAGGGAATGGTTGGAACGAAACATCGCTTCGGTGAACTACTACCCTCGTTGTCCGAGTCACCTGTCATAAACATCTTCTATTAAACTATGCATAGATATCATATATTTATTGGCATAGATATCTTGTAACAAACTTTGCATAGATATCATATATTAAGTGGGCATAGATATCTTATATTAGACTTTGCATAGATATCTTATATTAGACTTTGCATAGATATCTTATATTGAAACTGACATTGATATCATATATTAAAGAGGCATAGATATCTTATATTAAAGTATAATGACATCATCATGTGTATAGCACCAGTGTTTCCACATACATCTTAATTATTTATATACGTGTAACAAACATACCAATTAATAGAAACATCATTGATTATTAATCTATTCTGTATTTATAAAAACTGGCAATATGATAGTTTACAATATTTATTATTTCATAGGTAACTCGTATTTTTGTTCTATAATTAAGCGAAAGTTTAAACATATATTCAATATTTTATAAAGGACCCACATTTTCGTTTTATTGATCCTAATGCACTTGGACGCATTATACAAGGACTCTGACTCCTCCTCCTCCTGTGAAACAATGGGTATTATGAACAAACAATACTTTATTATGATGAATAACACACACTATGATATGTTGATCTATACAAGTTAAATATTAACTTATGTGAGATAACATGTGTTATAGCATGCGTTTCATCATTTGGAAATATTACAGTATATTTGGGTCTGTACAATGGCAAAGTTATTTCACAAACATGGCAATTCTCTTTAATACAACACAATTAATTCATTTTAAATATTTTAATCATAACTACATGAATGTAACCCCCTATCTTTGAGGCTTATTTTACAGCAGGATATCCGTTAAAAAGAAAACTGTACAAGTTAAACAAAAATAACCAAAAAAGTGTTGGAAACGGAGTTTAAAAAAATTATTAATTGCTGTAAAAAAATAGGCAAAAAAACTTTTAAAAATGAGTATCAAATTTAACTACTAGTAGGATTGTAGAAACCACGATTGTCTATAGGTTTGTAGTCACAAAATATGGTTTGTAGTCAGAAACTATGGTTTTTAGTCAGAAAATATGGTTTGTGGTTAGAATATATGGTTTGTGGTCGGAAAATATGGTTTGTGGTTAGAATATATGGTTTGTAGTCAGAATATATGGTTTGTAGTCAGAAAATATGGTTTGTAGTTAGAAAATATGGTTTGTAGTTAGAATATATGACTTATAAAATACTCACGTTACAAATGTCCTCCTAGTCGGACTCGGTGATGGACTTCTACTCCCCGTGCGTGCCATAGATACAGGTACTTGCATGGAAGGTGAAAAACATTGTTTACCCCTGTTGCATAACGCTCTGGTGGGTGATGGGGGGTGGGGGGAGAGGTTGAACACGCAGGGTGAGATAGTTAGGGGTGACGGTATCCCACTGTTGGGGGTCAAGTGGGGTATGGGGTGAGGGGAAGTACCATTGGGGCTCAACGCAGCCATAGTATGACTTGAGCTGTTGAAATCAATGGCTCTTGAGTGGCACGACTTTTGAGCTGAAATAATGTCAAGATTTGATACGTTAATAACGTTACAGATGACAAACCTGGGGTGGCAGGGTTGGTAGTTATACCCTTAAAATATTCTGCACAGAAATAAATGCAGACACTAAATAGGTTTCATTTTTTTTGACAATAAATAGGTTTCTTATTATTTAGTAAACATTACAATAAACAGTGTTTTATTGTTTAGTAAACATTACAACTCAACAAACAAAAAAGAGTTGTAATGTTTCTAAAAAACTAACCTTTGTAAAAGTAAACAATAAACATTACAAAGGTTAAATTTGTTTCATAGGATTTGTGTCCAACTATCACTGCCTCCCCTGTATTTGTTTAAGACTTGTTTAAATGTGTGGTGTAGTTTAAGCTTTAATAGTATTTGAAGCTTACTGGCTATTAATCACAATATCATCAAGTAATTAACAATAATTATTATATTATTTTGTGATATTTATGATTTAGGCCAGATTGTCCAAAGTTGTTAATACCAGCACATGGTGTATAACCAACATGATACAGTTGTACATATTTTCCAATAAACTGAGCAGTAAAGTTTAACGTTTGTTTGGTAAGTTATCTTTGTTAACAATACACATAAAATGTATAGGGTATAATATAAACTGGTTGTATATAGTTTCTAATAAACTGAGCAGTTAACTTTGTAGATAACCTTTGTTTGTAACGTTATCATACAAACAGACATTACAGCTGCGTTTGCCATTCATAAAATGTTGAATGCTAACACAGGATGTAAATTCAACACATCAGGAAACTCATTCAAACAAATGTGACCTGCTTCATTCATGTAATCACCAACAATGGGTGAATTAACTTTATATTTGCACTGATTCTAAACAGAACAGTATGTTACTATAAATTCTCAATATTTGGATTAAACCCAGGTCCCATGTTTGCCTCCCTGAAGACCTCACCGTTATAAAACAGACACTCTTATCTTGCGTTGGGCCTAGATAGTGACACTTTTCACACTGGGTGTTGGGATATTGTACAACATCCCATATCATAGGCCAAAACTAGGGCTGCAGGGTTAACAGTAAAATTCTGCACCACATTAATCACCAATCAGTATACATTAGATTTTCAACCAAAAAGGTGAAACTTATTTTTATAAGATTGCATATCTGACTATCGTCTGCTTCCTCTGCATTTGTAAAAGTTCATTGCTATATATATATATATATATATATATATATAGCAATGAAAATAAACCTTGCAACCATGAAATGTGAATTTTGTTTCCACAGGATTGTGTGTCTAACTATCCCTGCCTCCCCTGCATTTATAAAAGTAGGACATCTAAGCCTATACTATCTATTCTAGTGTATCTACTATCTAGTACTTAAAACTGGTACCTAACATGTATTATGCACATCACAAGACCTATAGTATATACGTATATATATGCATGTATATAGCAACAAAGGTGTTCACCTGATACAGTTGAGCTTGGGATGGGAAAGTGAGGTTTATGGGTTGGCGTTGTGGAGGGGGAGGGAAGATGACGCGGGGAACTTAAGCAACTATCTAAACTTGTTCGTCGTTCCTTCTGTGTAAGGTAATCTGGTTTATAATTATAATGCGAATGGTGGAAAAAATAAATAATATATATAAATATACAGTACGTCAGGGAAGATGAGACACCTTTTCATTCTATTTTCTTGTCCCATTAGGTAGTGAAAAAGGAAAATTTAAAAAATTATAAAACCGTATCCTCACGACTGCCATAGACCTATGTTAATTGTTTTAAACAAAATTGAGATATTTGGATATTATGTGCTAAAGGTGTCTCATCTTTCCCCACCCTACAATACTCTATTATTATAATTAATATAATATTCATATATGAAACTGTATTTAGAATTTAAAAGCATGGTCTTATGTTCATGTTAGAATTAAATATGGATTTTCAGATAAAAGGTTGGGATAAGATATTCCAATAAAGCCAAGTAAAGCATTAATAATTCAAATTGACAATTCGGTTGATTAATTTAAGGAATATTATACATAATATTAAAATTGTAAAACTCCAGCAAAAAATCTCGGTTGTGGATGATTTTCTCATTAAAAACTGCAGTACTCGATAAATCTATTACACAGACAACAATTTGAGTAGTAGGTGTATAAAACATAGCCCATTATGAAAAACATTATGTTCATGTTAAATATTAACACAGAGCATATGATAGATACCAAGGATAAGTCGCTCCAGTTAGATGAGATCTGTATAGTGGCTTGTACCTCCCTGTAAAAGCAATCAGTCATATTGTTTTCAATGGGTTTCAAGTAGAGCTTACTTGATGTATGAATAGTAATATATCAAAAACAAGCGACTAAAATATAAACAACATTAAGCCACAAAGCAAACTTTGTCAATATTTTGAAAAATATTTATATATATTTTATTTCATAAAATATTAATGGGTTTTAAATATTTATATTTTATTTCGGTAGTAGATTTAAAATGCTTATTATATTTGGTTGACAATCTAGAATTTATTATCAAACCCTAAAGGTGTTGAACAAGATGAGGGAAATAGATATAGCTTTCACATTTCATTTGCAAGCCAGATGTTTCCAGAAAACATTATATTATATATATTATATATATGTTTATATTTAAGAAACTTATATTTCTATTAAACAGTGGTTTGTGTATAAGCAATTTGACTTATATAACACATTTATCAAACTTAACCCAAATCTTAACAATGAGTTAAGAGGTTTCCCCTTCCCTGTGTTACATATTATATCCACACAAAGTATGTCAGTTGTCAGTTGTAATCAACCAATCATGTGTTACCATTCTCACCTCTCATGAGCTGTTTCTTTGGTTTGAATTCCTTCAAGGCTTTCCTCCTGGGGAATATTGGAAATAAAATATAATTAAATAAAACTTTTTAAATACAAAAAGTGAGGTTTAAATGGTAAATGGTAGCACTATGGGTGGTGGGTGGTGGGTGGTGGGTAATGGGTTAATAGACATAACCTACTGTACTGGGTAGTATTGGAAATATGATGATCAAAACAGTTACTTTTATACTAGTAGAAAAAGCAGTGGGGTATTAAAATTCAGACCATACTGCTTCTTCCATTTATTTAAAAGTACAGCTGAGATCTAAATAGAGGCAGTCTGGTTGTTGGGGTAATGAACCTATAACCCAGGTGCCAGGTGTGCTTTAATTAAAGAAACAAAATTCAAGTTTAATTTGGCCAATAATCCAACACTGAACACCATCCTGTAATGTATATGCTAACCACTGTTTCAATTAGATAATGAAGCCAAGTACAATTAGGTTGAGGAAATTGAATTAGTAATCAATTTGATATCAGCAGCCAGAATGACGTTCCAATAAACACATGAAGCAATACAAGGAAATATTAACTCACTGTTTTTAATTGGTGAAGCCTTAAACGTGATGTTGGTCTGGTCCCAGGGACTGGCGACTGTGGATAAAATATACTTTGGTTAAATAAAAGTCTTCAAGAGATCTGGTGGCAAGTTATGTAATTGTAATACTAAAGGCGGACGCTTTAACATCCTGTTTCGGTCACTTTGACCATGTTTGCCATTAAGTGTCTTGTTTAAGGACACATCACCGAAACAATGTTTAAATTTGTTGATCCAAACAGTTGATATGAGAGATCTTTTATGCCAGAGTATATCAACCATTGCCCAGTGGGCAGTAGGCACCCAGGGGAGAACATTTATTGAGGGCAAATTGCTGCTCATTGGCTTTGTTTCTTTGTAGATCACAGTTTTTTTCCTGTTATAAAGATGACTGATTTTCAATGAAAATATTTGATATAATTACCGTAGCACTAAATCTCCGGATTCTGTTTTTCCCAAGAGTTGCGTGTTGTTGGTAAACTGATGATAATTCAGCCATTCTGATGTCATAATGTAAAATTAAAGGGGAGAACAAAAGATTTAAAAAGACATTTTATTAAATATTGATTTTTTTTCTTTCATTTTTACTTAGACATTTGAGGCACGTTACGGCATTGTATAAGCATAATTAAACAACTAAATTTTTATGTATGCTGACAATGCTCCAATAATGATTCATACAAACAACATTGACAAGTATTCACAAAATCACTGGGTTATTAATAAGTAGATTACATACATGACCTTATAAGCACAGAAGCTATGTAATCAATAAATATATTTGTAACTTTGTAAATTATTCGTATGAAGAACATAACTTACTCGAAATCATTGAGTAACGGAGCGCTGTTGCAACGTTTAAGAAGATTATTTTCCCTCTCTATCTGTTCCATGATGGTTGTCTCAGTTTGAGGCAACTTCTTCCAAAAAGAGGAAGGTCTGCTCAGATGATCTGATGTCCTCCCATCTTTCGAAGCATCCCCAGAAGTCTTCCGGATGCGGTTTTCAAGCGATCTTCTTCTGCGAAGGAAGGAGTGACTCGAACATGAGTTAGGGGGCTTGAGTGGAAGGGGGGATCTTATGGACCATGAGGAAGATGGGCTGTCTGATGAAACACTCTCGCTTCTGTTGATGACATTGAACGACTCCGGACTTTGTGATTGGGTGGTGAATTTGTTCGACTTCTCTTGCTCCTCCAGTGGCCAAATAGCGGATTCATCCGTGTCGTTACCGCTGACATTCTCTTTCTCCTTAGCAACCGATTCTGTGTCTGTTTCCATAGAAACGTCACCGTTTTCGGAAACTGACTTATCCACCTCAGTGTCCGTCATTCTTTCAACAGATTCCATCACCCGATGATTGATGTAAGCAAATTGAATCAAACCTCAGCTCACAAGACAACTCTTTACAATAACTTTGTATGTGCAGTTTTGATACCAAAAGACAAATCAACTGGTTACATTTTGACTGGCAACCTTAAAAAGTGAAATAACTTGCAGCTAGAAAATTTTTAAAAACAAATTTAGTACAACAAATATGTGTATACATATATTATATTTAGCTACGTGTAAAAACGTAAAAGCTTGTGTGTATACAAATATACGCGCAGTCACACAAGAGATCAAACAGATTACGTATATTCTAAATCTAAGCAACAATAGAGTTCTGACTGATCACGCGTTTTGACCTATGAATGTTATGTTGCGTCACAGAACTGTGCTTATATTTCACGTAATACGTGACCTGCGCTTCTTTTGATCGCGTTCGCGCGCCATACGCGTCACCGCTGCTTTAGTTTCTTGCAATAAATCACCCATAACTAACAGACGACTTAAACTCGGCCAACTATAGGTCCATTGAGTTAATTCCATCCGAAAATCCTACAACTCATCCATTTTAATAACACGGATGACTGATCTTCGGTCAGCTGGTTGTATGACGTCAATATTAATGATTTGAGTTCGGGACATCACGGTTAATTTAGCGAAAATTCCTTTGAATTTCGCATAAAACCGTTTCCATTTGGCCTTACCTGCCAAACTAACATAAGCCACATTGCAAAGAGTTTACAAAAAAACTTTATTTATTAGAAAACCACAATACACGTGTAAATCTAACACATTAAAATGTTTATATAGAAAATATATGTTAAGTGCAAATAAACGATGTTTAAAATATTGTTTTAATGCATACAATGTCATAAACGATATAAATCATCATATACAATAAATCAGCGCCTTTACAGCAATCCGTGTGTATTAAACACATATTATAATGAAAGTAACATAAAACCTTACCCAGAACTCAATGTTCTGCGAACATATATAGAAAAACGTGTAGATATGCTATCTTCTGGACCTGTTGGTTATGATCACCTTTATATTTAGAGCAAATTATACACATATGGCATCTCTATGGCATAGGTTCTTCTTTTGTCTTTGTAGATAACCAGGGTACTGGGGGAAGATCAGAGTCGCTGCCAGGGTCGTTAGCGGGTTCTTTACCACTAGAGTGTGTGGATGAGCTGCTTATGTGTGGCTTGGTTTCCTGGTAAAATGAATACTGATAAATTGAGGACTTGGTTAAAAAGTTTTGCATTACAAGTTGTCTAAATTGTCCGCCATGAATTAAAAAATTACAAACCAAAATAATATTTTCCTACAAAGTTACGTTTGTGGTAACTTGTAAGCGGCATGAGGTGTATGAAACAGAACACCCGTGTTGTAAAGAAAGGCTATCGTTGCCTTACCAGGATAAAAAGGTAGATTCATTTATTCATTATACGCTTTTGCAGGTTTATTTAGCAACTTATTTTGAAGAAAATTTTAATCAATACAAATGTATATGTCTAATTGGAAGAGTAATATACCTTTGCATCTTCACAATCTTTATATACAGAACCAACACAGCTCCTTAGTGACATCTTGCGGCTGGATTTTTTACCGGAGGATAATTCTTGTGTTGAGCTTGAATCCAAACCACGAAGTTGTTTTTGAATTCGTTCCTAAAAAAGGTATGAATAGTATTGTAACTTGGGACATGAATTTTGGTTGTCAAAAAATAAGTTGTGGAATGCCAATGCTGTGTAAAAAGCATTTCTAAGAAGCTGAATTTCTAAGACCTTCTCAAACTAAAAGTTGATGCCATTAAATTTATATTTATTAACTTGATAGACATTTTGGGTGGGTTTTGACTGAAATTCAACTTTAAAAAACTTAGAAGCATATGTAACAAAGATTAAGAAAGATTGTAATGACTATGTAGCACTATGTGTATATTTTGCAAAACACAAGGTTTAAGTTTCTTACCTTAGCTTTTGCCATTGCTTTTCTTGGCACTAGTCCCCATTCCACTAAACTTATTTCTGATGATATATTTTTAATATCTATGTTAGGATCATCATCAACCGATGTGAGGCTATCTTCAGATTCTTCGTGGATTTCTTCTTTGTTGAAATCCTCCGATTTCTGATCACTAGGTGGGGTTTCGGTCACAAGAGGGCAGTCTTGCTGCTCATCCATTTTTGAAATCTTTTTGTCGCTCTTTTCCTTATTTTCTAAAAAATAAAATAGATGTTTTAACATGTTGTACAAAAAGT
The DNA here is from genome assembly GCF_009617815.1 of Ciona robusta. Classification (NCBI taxonomy): domain Eukaryota; kingdom Metazoa; phylum Chordata; class Ascidiacea; order Phlebobranchia; family Cionidae; genus Ciona; species Ciona robusta. Next base: position 7,459,435 of record NC_143241.1, read on the forward strand.
TATATAAAACTATGAAAACTTTAACTATGGGCAAAAAAAGCTATACCTACAAGTAAAGTTTTACCGATTTAACATATATGAAATACTACCAACCTTTTTTGATAGGCTCCAAAAGACTTGCTTCAAAATCGGACACAATTTGCAAATGAACAGAAGAAGAGATGGAATCCATGCTTTTATTGCATTCAAGCGTTGGCTGCCTCTTTTCTTTGTTTAAAGGTCGAAACTTTGCCACCAGCTGTCTCCCTTGAGGTATTTTATTATTCTCGCTGCTTTCTCTTAGTTTTGCCGGAATATTCTCAAATTTTTCATTTTTATCATCGGAAACTTCAGTCTTCCCAGTGATTGACCGCACATCAGCGACCAGTAACTCACAAGGGAATTCTTCAAGTGTTGCCAGATCCTTTTCTTCACCAGGTTTTTCTGGAGTTGAAGTGTCCCGAGGTAACAAAGGACCATTATCATATTCATTGTCTTGTTCAATCACAATCTCTTCTATGACATCAGGAGCTGTGATGTCATCATATGTGAAATCCAACTTTGTCCCACTCTGAGTAGTGGAATCTTTAAAAATATCCGATTTGGAGGACTTTGTGTCTTCTTCTTTATTCTCCTCAAGATTTTGTTGAATGTTAACAGCTCTGTGTAATATATTATGATGTAATAATGCTGATTATGAAGTCAGATTCAACACCGACAATACACTTCATTTCGGCCTTGGATTCAAGCAAACAATGTCAAATTTAATAATTTATTAGTCATCCACGGCTACAATACAGACAGGCAACAGCATTAAGTTATCCCAGTATTTCCACATTCCAAGAAAAGCTGTGCTAATGTACTGGCTATAGTGTTTGAATTTTGGTCCCACTGTTCTTAAAAATAACACACAGACCGACTTACACATCATTCCCACCATCTCCAATACAATTTCCCAAATCAGCTTCTGATTTTTCCTCAGCTTGTTCACTAAAGTTTTCACCCACATTATTAGAGGGCAGATTAAGAAATCGGTCGATTAAATAATCCCCTCCCCTTTCATCTGTAGGTAATCTGGGGTTCTGCAGATGTATTTTGCTTGGTATGGTAAGTTTATATTAGCAGTAAGAGGGGAGACACCCATGACGCCACCGTTTCAAGTATAAAAGAAGATAACTTAAACGCCATCGTTTTCAATAAAAAAATCAAATTGTAGATTTAGTTTCTGTACAGGAGTACACCAATTATAAAATCTGACTTTATTAGATAAAAAATAGCAAAAATTTGTAAAAAATTAAACAAGACAATCTTACCTGGTTACTCCCTTCAAGTTCCACCCCAGTTGTTTTGTCCTTTCTTAAATATTTAACATCCGTCAAACGTGGCTCTTTACTTTGGACTTTTCTGTTAATAAAAAACTATAAAAATAAAGAAAACCTAAAATTGGTTCATAAAATGTGGGCGATCTTATGCCTGCATACTCAGAAATAACATGTTTTCTTCTGGTGCAAACTATAGTTAAGGAAACTCTGTATAATATATAGTTATAAATATAACGGAAACAAAATTGATGATTAAAATTTTTTTATTTCTATACCTCCATACAGCTCTCATGTGTTTAATTTTCTTCATTGCTCTTGCTTGAAAATTTTCATTTGTTCCTGAAACAATAGCAAGTGTGACATCACAGTATTGTAAAATTGGGGTAAATATTTACCTGAGATGTGTCTTGGTCTGTTTATTGTGACATCATCACTGTCCGATTCTGATGTCATAATGTCTGAATGTTGAGAACAACGAAATTTCCTACAATTCCTGACAGAATGTTATTTTTAAGTTATTGCACAATAAGTAGAACTATGATGTAACAAACCTTAGTGGTTTTGATCTTAGTGACCAAGGAACCAACTTTGTCTGTAAGAAAACAGAATGATTATAACTTATGTGTTACCTAACACCTTAGAAACCTACATTAAGCAACCATGAATACTTTTATAAATAAAAATCTCTCACTCTTTGTCTAAGTTTATATTTCTTTTCAAGAGAGTTCAAAAGTTCATCTGGGCTTTCATCATTGCATGATGTTATCGAGTTTGGGTCTTCACTTGATGATGTCATAGCTGATGATGTCAGAGGTTTCCAATCATTGGAATCACATTTACCGTGGTGTGATGCTGCTGGGAATGTGAAATAGAGTATGTGGTGTATAAATATACCTCATGCTCACTGTCTATAACATGGGTGTCTTCTTATACACTGGGCACACATGGTGTATTCATACACCTCATGCTCACTGTCGAACTATAACATGAGTGTCTTCTTATACACCAGACACACATGGTGTATTTATACACCTCATGCTCACTGTTTAGTTATAACATGGGTGTCTTTTTATACACCAGACACACATGGTGTATTCATACACCTCATGCTCACTGTCGAGTTATAACATGAGTGTCTTCTTATACACCAGACACACATGGTGTATTTATACACCTCATGCTCACTGTCCAGCTATAACATAGGTGTCTTCTTATACACTGGGCACACATGGTGTATTCATACACCTCATGCTCACTGTCGAGCTATAACATGAGTGTCTTCTTATACACCAGACACACATGGTGTATTTATACACCTCATGCTCACTGTCGAGCTATAACATGGGCATCATGGAAGGTTTGGTTACTCCAGTAAAGATGAACTTACTTGGTTTTACATCAGTTGTATCAGTAGACGAAGCTACAATTTCAAATTCATCCCTCAATAATTTAAGCTGGCGTGCAAACTCTTGCCGTAGACTAAAAAGAAAGATCAAATTAAGTGTTCTATGATGTCACAATGATTTATTTACCTGTACAAACGACTATCTGGAAACTTCATTTTCCTGAAGTCATTTAGCGTGACGTCACTCCCACTGACGTCATCAAGTTGTCGGCTTGCAGAAGATGACGCATCTCCAGCTTCGTAAACGCGTCGCTGGATTGAGTTGTTACGAACCTATGACGCGAAACACTTATTTAATATACGTCATCAAACGCGAAACCACGCAACTACGTCATCAATTACGTCACGAAGTGTCATTTGATATTTTTTTTACATTCAACGAAAAGCGACGGGGGTTTCCAACTATGGGAATCCCCCTTTGGCGTAACATTTTAAGTGGGGAATTCAAGTAACGTTGTAACCGAGCATAACTTTATGAAGGAATCAATTTGTTAAATTCGTTAAACAAAACATAAAAAGATATATTGTGCAACTATTTGTAAGTATAGAGCGATTAAATACAAAATATATAGCACAGCCTAATTTACGGTTTCTTACTGGTCGCGTGGTGGTGCCGTTGAGCCATTGTTTTACTTTTGTGACGTCATAGCCAGTTGTAGAATGCGAAACATTCGACGAAGAAGCGTGGCGTCGCGAACTTATTGGGGGGGAACGCGTCCACTTCCGGTTCCGCTTTCGATGAAACTGATTAAGAATTGTTTAATTTTTTTTAGAATTACGCAACGGTAGCATAACGAAGTCTGTAACATAGCATAGCAAGTAGACCACACACCCAAACTTTAATTTACAGTACTGTTGGGTAAGATGGGACTCCTTTAACACATATTATCCAAATATAGCCTACCTATTGTGTTTGAAAAAAATAACAACGGTCAATGGGAGTCGTGAGAATACGGTTTTATAATTACTTGAATGTTCATACCAAATGGGACGAGAAAACAGAAAGAAACGTTGTCCCATCTTCCCCCACCCTGCTTAATAACTAAAAAGCAACATACATTAGAAAATTTACCTTTTTCTCCGAGGTCGCCTTTCTTGTTCTCTTTGTTTTCTTTGTTCTAGAATTTCCAGTATTGATTATTTTTCTTGATCTGTATAATCTTATAGCGCTGATTGCTTCGTATGATATATCATGTAACAAGTCCTCGTGTGACGTCAGAAGCTTGTCTACGTCATCGCTGACGTTATCAGTAGGATTTTGCTTGCGTGACCGTAGACGGTCATGTATTATAGCAGTTACCAGTTTTCCGATAAGTTCTCGTTGTCTCTTAATCGTGTCTTCCAATTTCTGTTCGACCGAATTTCTGAAGTGTAAAAGTTAAAACGATGCTTTCTATCCATTTTGTACACTCCTTTAAAGCAATATTAGCGTATTTCGCTACAATAAGCCTATATACTGGGGCATAAAACCACAGATCCCATGACGTAGGACCTCACTCATATAGAGTACAAATAAATTGAAACCACTGTATTTGGATGAAATCTGCTAAATGTCTCATTTCATATTTTAATAATAATCAAACTTACTTTTGTAGAGGTGTGACGTCGTTTGGTTTTGCACACAGCTCCTGCTGATTGGCTGAGACGATTGGGCTCTGATACGTCATCGGTTGCGTATAAGTTTGAGCTGGGCGCCATATTTGTTGATAGTAGGGGTTCAAAATGGGGTTGGGGTAATTTCCCTGGGGTTTGGGGCTAATTTGGGGGCGTTGGAGTTGTGGGATTTGACTCCAAACTAAGTTTTGTGGAGTTTTAGCTGGGTTTAGTTGATTGGGGCAAGTTGTAGGGGGTGTCTGGGTGGGTAAGGCGGTCTGGGGGTTTATTGGGGCAATGTGTTGGTTGTAGGGTTTAATTTGGGGGGTAAACTGTTGGGTTCCTCGGTTGATTAGAACAAGCTGGTTGCTAGGGGAATTATACGTCATCACGTTGCTATAGAAACAAAAAATTAACGTATTTCTTCCTTCGTCTGGGCTCACTGAAAACTCGCTACGAGCTGATATAAACTCGCCTGAAACTACAACGTATCTAGAACTAAGACCTGTCTTTTGTAGTGTAAAACTGTAAACCACTGCTCGTCTCCGGATAATACTTATATACTTACTAAAATTACTAAAGTACCCTCAAAAAGCCAATATCTCGGGCCAAAAAGTAATATTTAAATTTTTTGAACTCGTTTGAAAATGTAAACAATAAACAACGATTCATTATGTCGTAACAAACCTTTATTGCATACGACATAACAATCTTTACAACGTAACAATATATGTTATAACGTGCATAAGTTACGTATTCGCAACGTTGTAAACAGAAGAAAAATTCTAATTGGGCGAAAAATAAAACTTGAAAAATATATACAGCTAGTGAATTTACAATCCTATTAACGATAAGTAATGTGCCGGACATTTAAACAAACTAAATGCACGAATGTCTAATGTAAAATGGAGTTGCATTCTTCAAAAAAAGTCGCCAAAAAAAGTTCATTTATAAATGTGTTTAGTGCAATGCATTAGAAGAAAAATTTCTACTACGTGAACAATATCTTTGGTTTTGTTGTTTTGAAATATAATTTTGGTGTTTACAGATGTTTAGGGCAGTACAAAATGCGCACCAAAGCTGTGACTGCTTGAAAAGAAACATTTCTATTAAAAAAGGAGTTTTAAACTGAGACACGCCTTTGAAAATACATAAAAAACCTGCACCCTATATTTTGCTAAAGAAGACTCGTTTAGTTATAACTTATAAAACAGTATTATCTTTCACAAACATTTATGAAGTATACATGACCCCCAACCCCCAAAAATAGGCGTGCCCCAGTTAAGAACCCCTGTGTTAATGTACCGCAATTATACTCTTGTTCAACACGATTTAATCAAAAGATTTAAAAGATTTTACAAAAAAGACATCACTTTTGGTTCACAAACATTTTTTTAGTTATTAAACTTTTTTTAAAAGGGACTAAAACATCATAAGCGCATTAATTAGATTATGGAATAGGTTGAAGTTGGAACTTTATAAAATGGAACAAATATGTTGTTTTAAACATTTGACACAAATTATAAAATCACATTGTTTTAGTCAATTTAGTGCATAAAAACCACATATATATTTAAGCCTATTTAGTTCAAATAAATGCATTATGACATCATAAGGCACTATACAAGGCTAACTAGAAATAAATTCTTGTTTAAAATTATTCTTCATAAAAACTTTAAAAACAACAGAAAATTTGATTTTATATCGTTAGTGATTTTTTTACAGAATTTCATTTTTTAAAGAAATATTTTGTGCCACTTTGGCTAAAAATAGTGCTGACTGCTGAGTATTTTAATAAACAAGTTTGTTTGTAAACAATAACCATTGTTCATAAACAAACCCTTCACCCACTGCTGCCCCAAGTGGTTAATGCGTTCACACAAAAATAACATTAATTGCTTTAATAGTTAACAGATATAAAAATGAAGAGATAATCAGCATTGAAGTGTCACTTACAGTGGCTGTGATGTCATAAACCAGGATTCTTAAGGATGTTTTTGATGGTCACTGAAACAGTGATGCGCAACAATTTATACAATGTACCAGTGATGCGCAACAAATTTTAAACTATTTACTACATTTCCAATGCCAGTCATTAAGAAAGTCATATTAGTTAAATGTAACAAAGTAATTTTAACACTTTATACCTACAATACGTTACAACTCACGTGGCATCGGCACCAGGTCTGTATTCAAAGTTACGAGGGTCTTGCTGGTTGTAATTCTGGTTTAAAGAACAATAAAGATCATATGTTGTATATTTAAGCGTCTCAGGTGTGCCCCACTAAAGACCTCACAAATATAGAAACGCAACACAAACTAGCAAAAACTCTGCATGAGTTGTATGAAACGGAACAGCCAAGTTAAAATGATTATTATTGCCCGCCATACAAGAATAAACAAGTTAAATTCATTCGTTCAATATACTATAATGAATTGATGACCAAAGTGTTATAATGATTCTTGCTACCCCGCCAAGCAAATCATGAGGACAAATTGCACAAACCTGTGATATTTGCGATGTGAGTCTTCCTTGTGGGCGTGGCATGGGTTGGGTCATCGGGGTGATGGGTACACTTTGTGGCTCGTTTGGTGCATTAGGGTTGGGGTGCTGCATAAAACATAAATTTACTATTGAATCCTATAGCGGTGAACAAATGAAATGGCATAATCTAACAATAATAACTTTAAAACAACAAAAATATTGTTTTAAGTTGGAATACTGGATAGTTTACTTATATTCCTTTATTTGTATACCACCTAAATCCCAATTTTTCCCATTCATGTTCTAAAACAATTAACAAAGCTCTGAAATGGAAAGAAAATGCGTACCGTCTTACTCCACACTATTGTGTCTTCTGTAATAGAGAGATCTATAATCGTAAACACTCACCTGTGGAAATCCAATTCTCCTGGGCGGGGCATTATGGTTTCCTGGTTGATGAGATGGTTCAAATCTATGGGATTGTGGTTGGTTTGGAAAACCCCAAGGTTGTTCTATGGGTGGTGTAAGTTTTAGATTATGAAATGTAGGCTGTTTTTTAAATTTAGAATATGGAATAACAAAATATTGCCATCAGATGTAATATTAATCTAATGCAGTTTTTTTTCCAAATTTATTTCAAGTAGGCTTACTACCAACTTTACAGTTTAATAGTGGACTACTCCAAGTCAGCTAATATACATAAAACTGGCACAAATTACTAACAACTTTTATTACTGTCAAGTGGATTCTTATGGGGCAACAAAGTTTTACAAGAAACCATGTTGAAACGCACAGTTTGAGAACCACAGTTTAAACTACTGCACATAATTCACCCTTTTCATTGGAATGTGGAACTCTATAGTTTGGTGGTGGTGGTGGTTGTTGATGTGTGTGTTGCAGACCACCAGGTGCAGATGGCGAATGATGCATTGGTTCACGATGCTCATACTGTGGAAGGCCACTTGTGCTGTGCGTTTGTCTTGGGAACTGGATTTAAACAGATTATGTTGGTTGGATGATATGGTAGCTTTTAGCTGGTGGAGATTGAAATACTTTGTGAGACTTGTGGCAATTTATGATTGGAAGTTGGGGGAGATTGGCCAAGGTCTAGCGTTGTGGCTTAGTTAATTGCTTGTATTATAACTAGTTAATTGCTTGGATTACAACCTAAAGATACCGGGCAAGACACTTAGCGGCAATTGCTTCAACCAAGTGGTCACTAATGGGTTGGATCACCTTAGATGTCGAAGTAAGGGGCCAACGTTGGCCTTAATCTCAGGTATCATAGCATGTGTAAATTAAAAAACAGTAAGAAATAAAATTTAAAAAACACAGGATTTATAAATATATAGCTCATGAAAAGTAATACACACCTGTCTAGGAGTTGGAAAATGGTCATTATGAGTTAAGTTGGCTTGTGTGGACTGTATGGTGTCCATTAACCTGATAATTTAAAAAAACAAAATTAACAAAATTTATCATTTGAGGTTCTTTTGACGACAAATAAAATGCACTAAAGTTTAATAATTACTGAAAAATGTACTGTTGTAGAAAAACCCACAGAAGGTTCGCCCACCCTGGCACCCAAGTTTGTTGCCCATGTTAATATTTGTACGTACTCTTTCATCTTCTGCGAAAGATCCTGGTTCTGTCGGATCACTTGTTCTTTTTCGTTTCGTTCTGCTTCAAAATCTTCTTGAAAAACTTTTAGCTGGCTTTCGTAGATTCCAACATCTGAACCTTAAATATATTTAGCTCGAGTAATTTAAAGATAATTCTTAATTCATTAACTATAAATGTTTAAATGGATTTAAAAACAACACAACTTAAGTTATAACACAGGTGCACTGTTTCATATACGGTGACTTCTTATTTTTGTTTCCCCGTATGGCTGGCAATTCAGACAGCGCATGTGACCACAAGTAAACACATACGCCTACAAGCTACATTGTTGGGTGATCAGGTTTCGTACCCGGTATTCTCAGGTTAAAGGTGAGCTTGCTTTATACCACAATATCAGACACATGTATACATACGTACTTTAACAAATAAACATAAAGTAACAACACCATAAACTTACTTTCATGCGTTTGCATTGGGTTATTTCGCAATAAGTTCTCTTTTTCCATTTTTAAATGTTCTAATTCTTCTTTTAAGTTTGAATTTTCACTTGCTAGAATTTCTTGCTTTTGCTCCAGTTTCTTGATTAAAACAGTAAGATTAATGATGAAACAAATACAGTTATGACATCATAATTACAATTTTTTCCTGCTCCATAATATAAAGTTCCTTCTGGACTCTTTCAAATTCAGAACGCTGTACCTTGAAAAAGAAATATTTATTTCTATTAAAAACACCCGCTGTACCTGTACTGCTATGGAAACATTTCAAGTAAAACAAAGAAAATCTTTCTCATACGTCACATTTTATTACATATGATAAAAAGTCCAAGGAATCCATGTTAAACAAACAACAACATATGGTTAACATCCTAGTTTTTTAAACCATTTAATTCAGGATTAAATGTCACCTTGGGTTTTAACTTCAACAGTGTTTCTAATGTTTGACCAATATGGCATTTTATTGATGTCACCTAGATTTTACTATACATACAATAAAAAGACATGTTGACTATGAACACAACCCCAGGCACTTGTGAAATCCCCTTTGGTCTTGTCTGTCACACCCCTTACTGCGTTGAGATCTAAACTGGTTTACATCATTTATCAAACAACCTGTGTTTTGGCAACCAAGTTTTAAAACCAACAAAATTCCCAAGGTTTGAAATGCCCAAACCAGGAATTGTATCATTACTATGAAATGAAATAAAAAAGTGACGCTATGATCCGTGTCCTTAGTCATGGTACCTCGCTGCTCACTCCTTACATAGTTATAACTCCCCAAATCCAGTTGGAACCCGTCCACAAGCCCCTTGGCATGTCTAGCTATAGTACCCACTCCTTACACAATTATAACCCACCAAATCCAGTTCTTCCCTTGATGACATTCGTAACACTCCGAGCCCCAAATCACTTTTCCCTGATCGTGGTGACTTGGTTTCTTCAGGTTGGCTAGGTATGATGTCACCACTGCTTGACCCTTGAACCCGAGACGCAACATCAAAGTCCCCTGACACTGCGTGAACTGTTGTGGTGTCTGTGGTGGGTGGGAGTAATTAATGTAAGAATTCAATGAATGTAACTTATTTACAGGGCAACTACAGTCATCGTAATAACACATGTGTTTTTTTTGTGTTTTGTTTCATACAACTTATGCTTGCCAAATAAACGAATGTTGTTTATTTATCCTCGCAGGTTGGTAGGTGTAATCAATCAATGAATGTAACTTATTTACAGGGAACTACAGTCGTTATAATAACACATGTGTTCTGTTTTATACACCTTGTGCCTGTTAATAAACGAATGTAACTTATTTAGATTTACTTGGCGGCGTAACAACAGTCATTATAACACTTTAGCCAATACAGTACATTGAATGAATCAATGTAACCTATTTATTCTTGTATGGCGGGGCAATAGCGGTCATTTTAACTTGGCTTTTCAGTTTCATACAACTCGTGCCAGCCAAATACATATTTAACTTATTTATATTATGAAGGCGGGACAACTACAGTCATCATAACATGGGTGTTCTGTATCATACACCTCCTGCTCGCTTATAAGTTACCACATACATGAGAGTCCTGCGCTTGATGCAGAATTATGTTTTACAGTATTAGAGGAATTAGATCGCGTTGTTGGTCCATCAAACTATATTAAACAACTTAACAACCATTCAGCATTGGTTTTGTAGAAACAAATCAATAGTGAAACTTTGTTAAACCTTCGTTTGATCCAGTTGCTTGTGTTGGTTCACAATCGCATGACAGTGACTTCACTTCCTTCTGCAACGCTTTAATCTTCGCTGTGTATGCTGAGTTCACCGCTATTGTTCGTTGCAAGGTTTTTGACAGCTTTAACATCTGTAGTGGAAATAGGGGAAAAGTATAAACAAGTTTTGGACATAATAATGACATTTTCAAGCATATTGGTTACATGTAGGGAAATTGTCTTTTTATCCATATTATGAATTTAAATTTAAACTTGAAAAAAAAACATTTTCCTTTGTTTATATAATGTGAAACCAAGCAACCTAATAAAAGTGTTTAAGCAATACAGAACAATCCTTTTGTTTTGGTCTCAACTCTTAACTATAATTATTATTATCAAGAGTTTAGGAAAATAGAAAATATTGAGCCCCCTTTGTTAAAGTTTTGGCTAAAATAAAGTAAATATTTCATATAAACAAAATACTTAACCTTTTCAGATAATATTTTATCTGATGAATTCTGCACCAACAAGTTGATCTCAATTTGTTTTTCTTTGAGTTGATTCCGATAGCTTGTAATCAGCATCTCTTGCTCATGTTGATTCTACAAGCAATTGGATTACATGAGTGTTGTTTACAACTGTGGGTATATATATCTTTTAGTTCTGTGCCCTACATAAACTTTCAATTTTAATGTAATAAAAATGTATGTAAAAACTGTAGCTATACCTACCTGTTAAAAATACTGTGTGTTGGTCAAATACAACTTAACTTACATAACACCTGTAAAAAAATGGTGCAACAAATCCAGGGTTATTGTTTTGTTGACAGCATATAAAACTACTCCATACCAAACTGCCACTTTTACAAATTACAAAAACAATCAATAAAAGAGCCTTGTAAACTTTATACTTAAATAAAAAACAAAACAAGAAAACCAAGCCCACCAATGCAGCTTCACGACTAATCCCACTTTCTTCAAGTTTTTGTTGAAGTTCTAAATTTTGTTTCGTCATTTCTTTGATTATTTGATTTTTCGCTGTAAGTACGGTGATGGGTTGGTTTGGATCATGCGATGGGATAGCTTCCCCATTTGCAAGTTCCTCCAGTCTGTTGTAATATCAAGATTTATAGATTGATTGCTTACTAATATTTAAGGTTTGGCAAATACACGGCAGTGGTAAAAAATCCTCCAGTACGTTACAGATTAGGCTGGTGAAAAGTGTTAGAGGTTGGTAGTTGGGGGTTAGAACGGTTTATGGTAATTAGAGTTAGTAATTAGTGTTTAGGAGATAATGCAGGAGATTCTTTACTACCACTAAAAACATAATGCATTACCTTTGGTGCATGACTGCTAATTCCTCCTTTAAGCTTTTGTTTTCCTCTACGAGTTTTCCATTCTGACATTTAAGTTGTTTTATAAGCTGGACCGCCTTGACTTTCTGTTCAGATTCGGAGCACGGAGATTTAGTCGCCATTATAAACCTACACCTAAACCCAGTTCTAACATTACACCTGCAAACACATTAAAAGTAAAACACTATTAATTTTACTGTTTTCTTCTTTTTCCTAAGAATTTACTGTTTTCAGCAAAAATTTCACATAATAAACTAATAAGCTAAGCTAGTAGTTAAAAAATAGGCACATCCAAAGTTTCCAAACTATCAGCTAGCCAATTCACAGGCGCAACGGCTTCTAGGAATTTCACACACACTGATGTGCGTCAAAACAACTCTGGCGTAGACAGTTTCTCCTCATACAGCAAACCGTATGTCTGTAGACCAAGTACACCTTGCACTGTAAACATATATATATATATATACCATTGAATACTACAGAATGTAGACTAACTTATGTTTGTAAACACCATACGTTGTTACTTATTTGATTCGATAAGATAAAACGAATAAACAACTGAGCAACAAAGTGAAACTTTGTAACGAAAAGGTAGAAAGCACTTTTCTCTCTACGTTACTGTAAAACTTTTTCTAGCGTTCTCTAATAATTAGCAAACTTTGGGAACTAAACTATAAATGCATTTACACCTTAGATTACAATAATCAATATCTAAATACATGTATGTTCTGTAGTTAAGCCTACCCTATGTATATAGCAACGTATAAATCTCTGCAAATTATGATAGAACGTGGGAAAAGGCCGGCTGAATGGTTGATTAAAAAGTGACTTTGCTTATCGAATTTTCAAGGAGAAAGGCATTTCGCTGTATTTGGATATTTCAACTGGTATTCCCCGCATACCAGTCGGTCTTAGGGTGTTTTCTCCTGCACACTTCATACACAACTGCAAATATTCTCTTTCGTTTATGGAATAATCGTTTAATCGCGAATGAAATCATTTCGTAATAGTACAGTGATCGAACAATGCGAAACTGAAGATATCGTCGTGGAAACAATACTATACTCTTAACGGCATAGCAAAAGGCAATTCTAATTTGAATATAGGGTCGGGTAGAATGAAATTAATGTGTTTTCGTAAAGCATTTTGCAAGTATCTTAGCAGGATGGAAATTTCTACAATTTAAGTTGTGAGTTGTTATAAACTAGCAACATAGTTGCTACTCAAGCAATAATTACATTTGTACGATTTTACCTACCCGTTATTGCCATTAAACTGATTCAAGAATTGCCGTTAAATTGCGCTAAACAATAAAAACAGGGGTTGGCATGCGATAAATCTGGAACAACAAGATAAAGCAATAAATATAATAAATTAAAAATAATTAGTCCTCAAATTCCCCACTACTGCTGCAGCTGTCTTCATTCCCATTGTGCAAATTTTGTTCTTCCATAACATGGGGAACTACAGGTTGTTTCCCTAACCTGAGAACATCGTCTCTATCAAGGTCCTCCCCTACACTCGCTTGTTTTAAAGCGTACATCCATCTGTCTCTTAGTTCTTTAGTGTCGGCAGCAAACAAATGCACTTTTCTTGCTTGGTTTAGCTTGAAACAAAACTTGTGCTCATGGCAGGTGAATGACGTGACGTCGTAACCAGGCAAAGGCATTGTCATCTGCGCTCTCACATCCTGCAATGCATAAGTTACTTATTCAACTCAGCAGTTTTTGGCTCATACATAAAGATTCATATCATGCGAGTTATAGACTTGTTTTATTTAGTTTAGTATGAGTAGGCGTTAGCAGTCAAGGTTATTGGAATACCTATTTTTATATTCCATAGGGACATATATAATTAAACAGATATAATTTAAATATGTTTTAACAAACACTTAAAACAGACTAAAAAACTTTTGTATTTGTAAATACAATTATACCATCAACTTTGTTCCATACAACTCAGTAACAAATTTAAACAGATGTGTTAATTAAGCTAAATAATAACAGTTACAGTTTCTTACCTGCAAAGCTCCATAAAAGTAAAGACAGAGTTCGTTATCGGGAATGACACACCAAGTCTTGGTCCACGTTCTTTTTTTCTCATTTTCGGTGAAATATAAATAATTGGAGAGAACTGAATGCTCCGAGACTATGTCTGCCTCAACCTGATGATAAAATTTGTGAATTAAACAAACAAAACAACATTAATTATAAACATCGTCACACTATTGATTCAATCTTACTGTGGTCACTACTGAATTGTATAAATTCAAATTCATACACAAAAAAATGTTTTAAAATTGGCTGTTTATGCAACTACCATTTAAAAAAATTTTGCTGTTTAAATATTGCTGTTTTTTGTTGTTTGTACGTATATTAAAAGTAAGTCCTACTTCTAAGACTCCTTTTTTCTCTCCATCTGTTGAATCATGTTGTTCTCTTCCAGTTAAAACATTGTAGCAATTGGAGCAAACTCTTAAAGGTTTGCTTGAGTCGTATTGAAGAGAGGATTTATGCTCGGAACACTCGGAACAAACAACCTATAAACAGTTTTATTATAAAACAATTACAATTTTGGTACATTCCATGTATTAGATAATTTTATGATTTTTAAAACAGTGCATTTACAAGTCAATATTCATCTACAAAAAACACATAAAGTTAATGAATTTTTATTTACCCAAAATGTTCTTCTCTTTACTACTTTTACATAATTCCTTATTGTGTTCAAAGAGATAAAAATATGCACCATTAAATTTTGTTTAACCCAAAATCAAACTGTAACATAAACCTACCCTGCCGCAAGCTCTACAATGGTGTCGTCTTCTTATCAAGTTACTGAACTTTTTCGAGCAACACATGCACATTGTGACTTCGTTATCTTTAATCCATCGTGGAGCTCTTGTCCCAAGGTCTGCATCTTCTATGTCAATGAATGGATGAGAAGCCATAACAGGGGTGGGGCTTGTCAAATCTTCTTTAGGTGCCGCAGTAACAGGCGTGGTACGATCAAGATCAAATGTTTTTCGTCGTTCAATTGATTGAAGAATTGCATCTTCTATTGAAGACACCCAAGCATCTTTTTCTTCTTGAGTACTGTAAAGGTAAAATTAGGTTAATACATCTACTAACCACCTGTCCAAGACCATTTTATTGATCAAGAAGTAAGAATACATCCATGCTGAATACATTGCTGCTTTTTAGTTTTAAGCTTACAGAACAATAAAATTGCCAATTGGTTGTTCCTGCCTACTGTGAAAATGGCACAATTCGATTTGCAAAAAAAAGTATTCTGAATAAAAATCTAGGCTGTTATTACATGTAACATTAAACCCTTTTTTAATACAATTGGTTGCAAATGCATTTTACCTGGCAGCAAATTCTGTTGATTTTTGTCTTCCCTCCACACAGAAAGCGTGAGGAGAAGTTGGATTCTTGACCTCAGTTACTTTCATGCCTTCAATATCCATCTTCGCAGTTACTTTGTAAGATTTGCCCTGAAGCCGGCCAAGTGGGGTGCAGCACAACAGCATGTCACTGAACTGTGTTTAGAAAATACTTTGATAAATATATTGTTTTTATACCAATGTAATCTTTATAGTTGTATAACCAATTCCCTAATTCAGGATCATGAGTATTGTTTAACTTAAAAAATCAATCTTAATACTTTGTTATTATACAAAGAACTAGAAATGTAAAAGTTCATAAAAGTAAGTTACATAGATAAAGGACTATATAACTTGAACTGTTTACCAAAATAAACAAATTGTACAAACATCTATGGATAGTTGAATACTATATCATTGTATATAAAGCAAATCAAAACTTGTTTTTAAACACTGTATTTACCAGATAAAGATATCGTTCATATTTTTCTCCGTTTCTTGCCGATATCTTGACAATCTTTCCTTCTTTGAGCATTTCTCTTGAAACGTCCACAATATCAAAGTTGACGTCGGCAAGTTTGTTGAAAACGTTCACCAGTTTGTGGAACTTTTCCTGTAATTTGTAATTGAAATGTCAGATGTGTATATATAGATAGACAGTTTTAATCATATGTATCTGGTGTATAAGTAGACACCCATGTTATAACTTGACAGTCAGCATGAGATGTATGAATACACCATGTGTGTCTGGTGTATAAGTAGACACCCATGTTATAACTAGACAATGAGCATGATGTGTAAGAATACACCATGTAAGTCTGATGTGTGAGTGTGCACAACCATGCTATAATCCCCCGCCGTCTGCTCTGGCTAATATCCGAACGGACGGAAGCTTATACTAATAAGTTCATTCTATTTAGTTATACTAATAAGTTCATTCTATTTGTCACGTTAATAAATTGTATCTTCGCTACTGTATTCGAGGAGATAATTAAAAGGTTTATAAATTTATGATGGTATCATAGCTAAACATGTGTCATTACGCAAAGACCGTCAGTCCTAATTTTTAAAGAAATTTTAATTAAACTAGAATGAGTGACATCGGGTTTACGTAAATTTGTCTTAAGAGAGAGAGACTTACGGTTCCCATTAGTTGTAAACATAAAATGCTTATCTATAGCGATGTTATCAATGCGGCATTGTTCATTATGATAGACGCCATTGTAACTTTCTTCAAGATATAAACCGTAACAGGAACGATATAATGTTATTATTATTCATAACAAACAAGTTAGTGTTAAGTCATAATCTATCGCGATTAAAACGGAAACCGTAGAATTCGAAGTTTTTGTAGACGCGCAACTTCCGTTTGTCTCGATTGTCACTTTAATAATCGACCATTGTTTCGTTCGCGCAACACGTCACTCATTCTTGTACTTTCCGTGATACGTCACAGAACGTGGTGTGACCAAACAATCCACGTTAATTAAGTATTCAGGAGCGCTAACGCGTTCGGTAACCATGACAACCGTAAGGCAACAAATTAATTAAAAGTTCTCGCGCGGTAATAGATTTATTATGACGTCATACTTAAACGCGATCAAAAGTCTGTTTACGGAAAAACGTCGAGCATTGTCGCTAAGCCGATTCACTGTCAATGTAAACGTGCTACCTATTAACGAAAAGTAGGAACTTAGTCATTAAAACTTGTTCGGCAAAGCTTCGCTATACACGCATGTTTCACATTTGGGTCGCGCCGCAAAATAGATAGAGAAACACGAATTCATGCTATACTGTGAGAAAAAGGATACCGTTGGCGCACATTATTTCACATTTCCTGATAATGTTTTCAGCGATAAACAACCCTCTTTTAGAATCGCGAGGATACGGTTGTATAACTCTTCAAATATTATTCATTTACTGCCAAATGGGACGAAATATAGAATCAATACATGGACCATATTACCCCAGCCATACTGATATAAAAAGGCATAAAAAGCTGTTCATACCATTTTCTTCATTGTTTCATTGGAGTGCGTGGCAGCTACAGTGATCAACTTTAACGCATTCTCGGTGTCCGGTCGATCAGGAGAATCTTCTGCCATCCTCTTCACGTAATCTTGTAGTAACATCTGGTACCTTGGTATTCGTTGTACAGGTCCCAACATATGATGCTGCGAATGGAAGAGGGTGGTTTTAATAATTAATTGCAATAGTAAGTTTCTTTACGACTATAAAAAAATGCCGCACATGATATAGAGCTTATGTAGATCGACCGTTACTGATTGTATAAAGTAGACCAATGCTTGGTTTTAGCAAGTAGTATAAATTTCTTGTTATTTTAAAATAATTTGCGTCTTTGAAACTATCATGAAATAAATACAATGGAACATAGTCGTTAGATCCTTTTTTAAATATGCAGATTTAACTATGTATTGTATTAAATTACCTGCAGCGTTAGTGATTTACATTCTGGCAGTTTTTGTATGGATTTAATAATTGCGTTGAAACCACTTGATTTGACCGACCACGCTTTTATCATGTTCATTGCTTCGTCGAAGTTTTGAACATAGAGACCATACATCTTAAGGAATGGAGCAGCTCGACACATGATGTCGCTGATGCGCGGGTCTGACTCCCTGGAAAGAATGAATTAATTTAAGACGATGTCATTTATTGGGTAAATGTGTCACTAATGGCTTGTACAAATTTACACTAATACAAACTAGTCCCAAAAGAGTTTTAATTTCACCGATGCTTTGGCATATTAGTTAGACGTTATCAGGGGATAACGGATTCGACGCTCGATGTTGCCACCACTGTGTGCGTCTTCAGGCAACACGGCATTTACTTACATGGTGTAAAAGCGTATTTTACGTGGCATTAGTTACTGTTGCGCCATTTACAAGTTCTCGTTAATGTTGGTTGCAAAGTGATAAAACTTTAGTGTAAGTATACAACAGCAAACATAAAGTAAGTTTTAAATCTAAACACTTCCTCTTTCAGGAACGCATTGGTTTATCGCTTAGGTCGTAACTCAAGCGCGACATTAATTTGAGCTATAGTGTTTGTATATCGTTATAACAAACACTTATATGGTTTACCCTGGGAATTCCCACAGAACTATATAGAGAGTTTTGTAATAGAGCGTAATGACATATTTATCTAGATCATTGTAACTGTTGTCCAAGGCATATTAACGATTAATTGAATGTTAAAACGTTTAATAATTAATTGGTTTAGCATAGTATGCTGCCTGTCAATAGAATACTATTTATTATTGACTTAATTAGGCACGAAAGTTGTTTTGATTGCTTTAAATGGGTAAATTCCAAACCGTAGCAATTTAAGCACTTGGGCAAGTTATGTACTCGCTGGAATTAGATCTAAATATAGAATGGACGTTATTATTGTCGCTTTGATGCGACATACGGACAGCTGTACAACTAGACTGCGGCAAGGTAATGACAGATGCGCTTATCAAGTGCTTTATGTCGCCGAACCATATTAAGCCTGTGTTCGAGAGGTCAAAACACTCAACTGAGGCCATGGCCTGGAATTTGCAATTATGTCTGCAATTTGTACTAGAGTAGGTTTTAATGTAATGGGCCAACTCCGGCCTAAATCCCATCAAGTTCCCTGGAATACCCGCTATAGGACCTCACCCATATAGAATAGAATACTGGATTAAACTATTGTCTAACTGCGTAGAAAAAACAGATCGTGGTGTGAACATTTAACACTTGGTCGAAATTTAAAATATTTTCCTAAAAAGAAAAAAAGTTAGATCAATAATGCATTCGAGAACGAAAACCGCGCAAATAGCCCGTGTCTCCTAGGCTTTTAAGCAGCATATTGCCCAAAGAAATATCATTAATAATTTAGACTTACCAGTTGGCGAGCCTGTCTTTTAGCTGGGGGAGTAGGAACGTATGATGGAACTGGTAAATAGCAGATACGTGACTGAAGATGCTGTTTACGGCGTTTTCTGGCATGATGTTTTTATTCGTCGCTTCTTCCATAACCCGTTTGTGAAAAACCTGTGTTAAATAAACGATAATTACTCCGCATGTACATAATTACAAACACAAAAAAACAAGACCACAACCACACGTGTTTTGAAAATAGCTATTACAATTCTTTTAAGTGATCATAGGCATAACACAAACTGTATTTATTTCTTTAAATCCATTACTGAAAAGATTAAATTGATTAAATCAGTGAAGAGAGGGGAATTTGCACCAAAACAACACATGTTAAAAACGCACCATGGGTAAAAACTATTTGACGAAAAGTTCTAATTCATTAAAACTAAACCTGATATAAAATGGATCCAAGCTATACCTGGTCAATGATGTGTAAAACAGCCACGTATGATTCTTCCGTTGACAACAACTCCTTCGCAATTTTGTGAAGTTTCGTTTCAGTACTTTCTTTCTGTGAGTAAATGTTTTGTTTATAATTGTTACACATTTTTCATTTAAGGTGATGCATTCTGCTATATGGGTGAAGTTATGCCATGCGTGTAGTTGCATGTGAAAGCACTTTAGATTGTAACTATTGGAGTGCATATTGTTACGTCGCGTGTTTGTATAGCGGTTCCTTTATTCAGGAGCATTTCTCTTTATGACGTATAACGAACTTCCTTGTGTCGCAACAACGTGATATGAGGTAAGCACATTAGAAACTTAGCAGACTTAATGGTGTGGGGGGTAAAACGCGTCAACTAATGACATAATCAAAGACGTGTATTTACCTTCGGTGGTGGAGGCGGGGTAGCAGGTCGTACGGCCGTCGGTTCATTCGCCACTTTTTCAGGAGAACCAACTGAACCCTCTTCGCAGTCGTCGCTATTGTCGAAATCACTCCAACTTTCCCGATCCGACATCGATGTCGGGACAGCGAGAGAATCTCTACAAACGCTGATACCGGAGTCTCTACCTCCCGATGATGATTGTTGTCCTTCTAATGTTATTTCCTGTGCGATTTTATCGTATTCAGCAAGAAGGTTAAACCCGCTTACGTCACTTCCCGTTGAAGCGGAAGATCCGTCGCTACCGGGTCGAGGTTTAGGGGGCAGTTGGGGGGTGTTTATTTGAGGTGGCGTCATGTTGCCCTCACAAGGTGTCAGTCTACCGAGGCTATTACTCCTTTCCTTGTTATCACCGGTTACTAGGTTCGTAATCCTGTCTCCTTCTGTTTTAGATCGTTGTCGCTGCATTAGATCCAGTTGGTTCGGCCGGAGTAACGGACTCTGGGTGTTCATGGAGTTTTTCCGTGACGTAGAGGCGGGACTTCCGGGTGTTGATGACGTGCCCTTTGTAAGTTTGTCGTCAAACATCCGGTGGAGGGAGCTAGCACGACGACGTCCGATTGCTTTGCTTACGTCATCGTCGGAATCTCCGTAAGAAGAACTTTCCGGGGAAACCCCGAAGATAGAAGCTTCGGTGTGGACAATTGAAAAAGGCGAACTCTTTCCACTAATAGATGGTTGCTTGGTAACGGGGCGCGATGCAGCGCTGGAGTTTCGACGAAGAAAACTTTCTCTTCTCTCGGTTTGGTCATCTTCTGATGCAGAGTCAAAAGATCCCTGCTTCTTAAGTCGCCTCTCTCGAGCCATATTGGCCTTTTTCTCTAAACTGCTCACCAGCAATTTGACGTCATCGTCCTGAGAGCACGCGGTAGCTTGCAGCTTCGCGACGCCTTCGTCTACTTTGTCTATTTCGTCATAGATGTTCTCTGTGACGTCACTGGAGTCTGTGGTGTCCACTGATTGGCCAGTTGAACTTTCCGATGCCAGAATACGACGCTGAAAAGGCGGCGATGGCGGATTTGATCTAAAAGTATAATAATGAATAAAACACTGGAGATGCCGGGGATTGAACCCGGGGCCTCACACATGCGAAGCGTGCGCTCTACCACTGAGCTACATCCCCAAACGATGAGGATGAGATTCGAACCCACGCGTGCAGAGCACAATGGATTAGCAGTCCATCGCCTTAACCACTCGGCCACCTCGTCTGTTACTATCATCGCGACTATGATTTGGCTCTCGTACTAAAACTATAATATTTTTAACCAAAAGGGTAAACTGGGCAATCTTTATACCCTACATGACGGCAAGCGAACCAGACAGTCATTTTTGTTTTGCTTTAAATTTTTAAAATCAATGCAAAGATTTAGTTGGAAACACGATGGTGACGTCAATAATTGTTGGCGAGTATTTCCCGATTGTTGTGATTGTTACGACACAGTGGGTGTTGTTATCTTTGAATGAAATCAACATCGCCAGACATACACGTGATTAAATTGTTACGTCATAATTTTAGCGTTTATACTTTCGCGTAGTGTTTGTTGTGATAGAAGCCCACACAATGCTATTTGTGACGTCATAGTGTAAAAACAAACGTTTATTTTTACGAACATAATTGTGATTGTTACAAAACTATGCCGAGACAAATATTTTTACTGTGACGTAACAAAACCTCTTCGTTTAACTCCAGTGGGAGTTTTCTTAAAAACATAATGACGTCATAGTTCAACCAGGTGAACCGAGCATACGCGATTGTGTATTGTGACGTAAGAATCGCGCTGACGTTGTAAGCCAGCCTAATCCGACCAATCAACGGCCGCGTTGAAATAAATATGACATTTCTATGAAAAGAGCCAGGCACGGATATCGCTGACCTGGATTGATCGAAATTTGATGAGATAATTATCCCCTAGTGGTTCAACAACATACACCGGCGCCAAAATATCCAAAAGACATTAGAAGGTGGCGAAATGAACGAAAATGTTAAAACCTATTATACTAATTATAGCCAGGGTATGATTTTTGCCCGATAAAAATATAGTTTTTTATTAAAATTTCGTGTCAAAATGACAGTTGTTTTTTAGTTATTTTTCGTTTGTTTGGTTATTTCTTTGAATGCTCCGCCAATTTATATCACGATTTTAAAATGTTAGCGATCTACGCTCTTTTAAGCAGAAACATATTATGTAAGTATATTTATTTCATGGGATGGGTAGACTATACCAAGGCAACCACCTTAAGCTAACGACGGTAAAAACTCGCGGTAGAGATGATTTTATCAACTGGATCGCTACACCATCTTTCTCAGCGCACGATTTCGCGGTTTCGAAGCTAATTTGTTGTTGAACATAACACTTTGTGACGTCACTATTACCTGCATCCCGCGCCAAAACAAAATATGGAACATCCGACCCCGGTTTTCTTGAAGAAAGCGTGGAAGTTAAAGCAAGCCGCACTTGTGGCCTTGGGTGACCTTTTTCTCTCACCCCACTTGTTTCTTTTCTTTCTCTTTGGAGCACACGGGGAGCAAAAGAGTGGGACTTCGGCAATATCGGGGGCCATGGCAGTTAGGGTAAAATGTTATCTTTTCTTACATAACAAGCTAAATTATTATCTGTGGGCAGACAAGTATCTTAAATATCGGCAATATATGACGTCATAGATAGAAGAAACACCGACACAAATCCCGGCTTCACGCGAAGATTTAAAATTTTAAACTGTCTCTAAATTTTTGTGATTATGACGTAATAATCATATAATCAACGCATCAAGTTTCCAACAAATATATATTTGTTTAACTATTACGCTGCAGAAGTCTAAAATAATTTCCTAGTACTACAAAATACCAAACAATTTTCTCCTAAATCGAGATAATATATCTTATCTCAGTTGATCTTGGCCAAAAACACGAAAAAATGTATAAAGTATTCCCTGCTATGGCGCAACATATCACTGTAGACATACGTGATTCATTACACCTCCAAAGTTTACCTTACCGTCAAATTACGTCACTGAAGGTCAGCTAATCTTGTTCTTGGCGGTAAAACTAATTAATTATGCTACCACAGTGCTTCTATGGCGTAAAAGTCGCTCTTTGTTAGGAAACACCGGCGTTTATTTGTTCATCAAAGGAAAATAGTTTTCAAATTTTAAACACGCTTACAAAAGATTACTTCCACCGCAAGTAATAATAAAGCTGGCAATCTTAAGACTAAGCTAGGATTAGCTAAATTTTACTCGGCTATTCTAATTCAGCGCTTTAGAGAATTTCCTGTGAGGGTTTAACTCTCTAAGTTTGATAAATATTAATTAAC
This sequence comes from Ciona robusta, assembly GCF_009617815.1. Taxonomy (NCBI): domain Eukaryota; kingdom Metazoa; phylum Chordata; class Ascidiacea; order Phlebobranchia; family Cionidae; genus Ciona; species Ciona robusta. The sequence continues at coordinate 7,482,915 of NC_143241.1, forward strand.
CGTCTTTGAAGTAAAAGTTTCCCAAAGTTGTTTACTCATTTCAAGCTACAAGTTGCGTGCCAGCACTTTTACCGGTATTGTGCAGATACCAATCGCTGTATGAGCAATCGGCAATCTATTGGAGACCTGGTTGCGACAAAAACAGATTGCCGCCTGTTCTGTCTCGACGGTGAAATCACCTTCATGCTTATGGCTTGTTTTCTAACTACCTGCGAAGTCTGAATGTAAAATGATACATTTTTACATTTTCAAGTCCTTCAACTGCATTTTAAATCATGTACTGTAAAATGTACTGTGAGAGCTCCAAAATTTCTCATATAGAGTAAGACGTATAATATCAAAGCAAACAGACATACACTCCATGAAATGCACCCAATGCTCCATCAAAGATACGGAACAGTATCTGCTGTCTGTCTGGCAGTGATAGATATATGAGGCTACCGTCTGCCAGATAAGCTTCACTCAATATACCGTCTGCCAATGTAACTAAACATCATACAGCCAAATACAGAAACGATCAGCGTTCGTCTTATGGCCTCTAATGTACATACTATAAACTTACATTTTTATAGCTACAGTGGTTCTATTATTCGTCTATTTACATGGCGTCTAACCAAATCACGTAGAAGTAGAAAACTTACGACCCAGTACACCTGCAATGTGGTGTAAACATCAGAGCTACCGCGCCTCAGCACTAAACATAACCAGTGACCTGGTAAAACCAGCATTGTGTCCAAATAAGCCGAAACCTCTCTAATTCTTAACTCAACTCAACTTACACCAACTATACAAAAAGTCCCAATCGATAAACACACGTCATTGCATTCTAAACCTCTCTGCACTTCACATACATGTCACCTCGTTCAAATGAACGCTCTCACATCCCATACAGGCCGTAGGCGCCAATTGACTTCACTCTTTCTCTCGCTTTACAAGGCAAGCTCGTGGCCAAGTTGATTTGTTTTTAACCGAACATCGCTATAAGTTTTAACCACTAAAAACAACATGATTAGGTGTTGTTCTAAATGCTTGTTTTTCTCGTTTTTGAGGATCAAAAACCAAAAGTGTATTCACAACACCGTTGGAACGTTTTCACTCCGTTGTACGCTTTAATTGCCCTTAAGTGAAACTATTACCTTTCTCTATTATCTCACGAACCAAAACCACCCGTCTCATATTTCGTTAATTCGCGTAACATGTGTACTTCACTATTACACCACAGTGCCCCATTGTCTACCGCGCCCAACCATCGTGTATTCAAACTATTGTTTAGAATTAATTTTCGCGCTATTTGTACACAATATGAATTCATTTGACTCCTTGGAAGTCAAAACAGTTCGAAATTATTCTAGAATCCCTCCTTGTCACGTCATACACGGTTATACGTCAAATAACCTTTCTTCTAAGGCTTAGGTAACTGTGTTTTTAGCAAAAAAAACAAACATAATAATATCGACGCAGAAACCTCACGTTTTAAACAGGATATATTTCGAACTGTTGGATCGAGAAGTGACGAATCGATTTCTATTCGTGATTAACAATCTACTTTATGTTGTAACAATCTTTAAATCTCAATCGAAATAACTTGTACTTAATTCACATATTGTCATCCGGTTATGACGTCATAATAACCGATTGTTCTACGAGTCAAGCACCGTCGTGACGTAATAAAGTATAGCGCATGTACGATCTTCGTCAATTCGTAATACACTCGCGTTGGCAGGTCAATTTTTGACACGGTTTATAAATTTTAACATGATTTACAAAACAGACATACCACACCCTTAAACGGTAATTAAATTCTTGGTGCTGGGGCAATAAGCTAACGCTGGCCTAAATCTGAAAGACAGGACCTTATTGATATAGAATAAACTATATTAAATATTCATATCCTCTGCTATAGCTGTTCTTGTATATAATATTTTAATACGAAATTATTAAGCTGTTAAAACACTCATCGGCAGCGACCTTCAAATATAAATATTTCCTGAATTCTAAACAGCCGTCCTGCACTTTGCATTTCAATGTAGCAGATATAAATAATTCAAGGTACCTATGTATGCGGCGCCAACTGAAAACGTATTTGCATCGAACTCGATGTAAATAGAACAAGCATAAATATTTAAGTTTCTGGACAACCTGTAATACATTATTGGCACAAAGCTATAAAACTTTAAGAAACGCCTATATAGTAGAGTGGGGAAAGATGGAATACATTTTCAATCTATTTTCTTATCTTTTTTGGTAGTAAACAAAGAACATCCAAAGAATTATAAAACCGTTTTCTTACGACACCCATAGACCGCTGTTAATTGTTCAAAACAAGATCAGGATAATTGAATGTTTTGCGCTAAAGGTGTCTCATCTTTTCTCACAATACTATATATGACAGCATAAAAATAAAGAAATGTTTATTTTTTTGTTAAAGTTGATTTTTAACCTTAACAAAAAACATCACAAATATGCCAATCAGCCATCCCGTCCAAGTTTTATTCAAACCACTAACTGCAAAATAGCTTAACATTTTTCCACGTAAACAAAGCCATAGCCACTCCATACCTGACAGCTACCGTACAGACTGTGGAGTTAGGAACCAACTAAAGGATGTCTCGATTTAACATAACTCGCAGTTACTTAATTCATAATTACACCTCTCGCTACCGGCCAGATTTCCTTCCTATGCGCTTTGTCTGGCACATTTGGCGCCGTTAACTTGTTACGTCATAACCGAAATAGGAACATTTGTGTAAATAATGTAATTTTAATGATGTTTATTACAGTTATGAACTAATTATCAAATGATTAATTACATTACAATAACTTGTATGTTGTTGTAATTAATGAATAGTAGACCGGAGGTCCTTATACTTAACCGGGACTTGAACCCAACTCTGGTTTTCATGACCTAATGTGAAATATATCATATTTTCGAAAAGGGCATTTACCCATATTCCATTGTTTAAAAGTTTAAAGGTGACTGTACACAGTATCCGGCATGCGAATTCGCCTGCGAAGTTGTATACAAACCCATTACCGAGTTCCGCATGCGGCAGCGAAATCTGGACAAAACAGACAAAACGTACGAATTCCGTATACTGTGTACAGCCACCTTTATACAGAAACCGTAAACGATTTACGAGACTATTAGTTAAATAATATTGTCCTAAAAATTACGCAAATAGTTACTCCAATGAGCTTCGTATCCAGTTAACCTTTCTTAGACCACCAATGAATTACTCATCTAGCTGCAGTTTAACCCTTTCTTACGTCACAATGAACCTAATGAACCTTGACGACCTCAAACTCACAGATTAAGATTTCTATCTCCGAGGTTGGCACACCTGACTCATTATAAACCAGACGCAAAATTTGAACCATTTATGTATCGGTCATGCCGGTAACCAACAGGTTAACAAGTTGTTTACCGCAATACTACATACCTGGATGTCTGGTAACTAAAATTAAGCTTAGCGAAAACTGGGCTTAAAATAAGCGACGTTTTCAAACTATATAGTAAGTTGGAGTAAAATGGTTCGTACTTTCTCTTTTATCGCCCCTTCGATAGAAAATATTTACAGAATTAAAAAACGTATCTCCATGACTCTGAAAGAGCGTTTTGGAAAATATATTATGTGCTCGGGTTTTCATCTTACCTTACGCTACTATGGTAAAATACGTGCTTTGACTTTTCTGAACGCCATGAACTGTACAGAAATAATTCTGCATTGAACATCAGTTTCTATACTTCAAGTCTATGCATTTAAAATTGCTGAAACCAATATAGAAAACAGCGTCAACACGAAGCGCTTATAATAAAGCGTATTCCAGACTTAAACAAAGAAATATCTACACGGCCAAGTTTGTGACACAGACCAATACCGGGCCCAATAACGAACAGAAATACCGAGAATTGGCGAGCAATGTTTCACAGACTTCTACTGTTACCTTACCCTGCATATATGACTGTCAATTGGCATTTACACCACACATTGTTACAACCCCGAACCCGCGGTAGCTATTCCAATATCTTGATGACGTATCCAGCCACGTGACATTTACAATAACAGGTTGACCTTGACAGTTGGAACCAAAATCGCGACACGCGCGATTATTTCCGGTGGTTGGTTGTTCGCGACGAAAATACAGCGTATGTGACCTGTGACGTCACCGTCACGCATTGGTGATTATGACGCATGAGTAGAAAAGCGTTTGGCATTGAAGTTTTAAAATTTCGATTTAATTTTTGTGTTTTTGTTTGTATATAGTTTTAGAATTGTCTGATTGATGTTTTTTACCTTTTGATTGTTTTTCGCGTCGAAAACAATTTCATTATGACGTCACGAATAATGAACTTGAAAGCGGAAGTTATTGTGACGTAATAAAGTTGATTGTGATATATCATGTTATGAAACGTGTGCATTGTGACGAAATAATTGATTTCGCTTCCTATTATCTCCATTGTTTGATTGATGTCGGTCATTCTTGAATTTGGTATTTTTAAGGACTGTTGCGTCATAATGGTAACTACGATGTAACAACAACGTTTGTTTTGAAATTAGTTTCCAAATAAGGTTCGAATCCAATTCATGACGTTTTATCAACATAATAATTTTGAATAATTACCCACCACAATATTACGTCATAATATATACACGTCAATTATAACGTAAATGACGTTTGTTATTGCTAATCAAATAATTAGTTAATTAATTAATCAAGTCTTACCTTGGTTTAGGAAACGTCACTTTCCCCGCTCCCCCAAACACCAATGCCCTCTCGCTCACCATCGAAGATTTGCCTGGTGACGTCATCTTTTTCGGTGACGTCACTAATGACGTATCCCCGGAACTTGAATTGCTCGAAAGTTTACGTTTCACCCACGATATTGACTCTTTGTCGCCCTCTGTCGGTTGCACGGATATCTCGGGTACGTTTGATGACGTCACAGAACGCTTTGTCTTTTGATTATGACGTTCGTTGACTCTTCTCGCGTTTTTCGTTGGTGAAGAACCTGGCCTGCCTTGTCGGTTTGTCGAAAGTTTATTTTTCTCCGATGAAGATGTTAGTTTGGATGATCCTGATGACGTCAGAATTTTCTTCTGATCTGATGACGTCACTTTTGTCTCCGGTGTCTTTGATGACTTGCAGAGTGACGTCACAGAACGTCTTTGTGTCACAACAGATGTACTCTGTGAGCTCACTGAAGGTTTAGGTGACGTCACAAAGACCTTTGTTGCAGGCAATGGCTTTTTCGAACCCGAGGCCTCGGGAGGTTTGGGACGCTTTTTCGAATCCGAAATATCTTCACAACTCACAAAGTTGGATGACGACTTCCGACTGGAGTTGCTCCCTACAGAAGACACGGATGAAACGCTCCCTGCTCGACTGCTGGGGGTATATACTCTCTTATCTGTGGGAACATATACGGAAAGTTAAATTGTGTTTGGTATATCACATATGCATAATGCTATTCTATATATGACTTGTCCCAGCAGGAATATGTAAAATGCGAAGCAACCGCTGCTGTTTCAATAAACATTATATCGACTAGTAAATTGCTGTGTAAGACAGAACTGACTTTACGTTCGATTTTTTAAACTGTGTTGGTTGTAAATATAGCATGTTAAGGTAAGACGATACGTGTTTCTCTTCTTTTCTTTAGGTAGCAAACGCAAGAATATTTACAAGTTTACAATCAGTCGATAATAAAGATGTTATTTCGGTCACAAAATATGTCCATCCGTTAACTCGTGTTTATTTAAAAAAAAGATAGGACACCTTTAGCACATAATACCCAAATATCCTGATCTTGTTTTAAACAATTAACAACGGTCTATGCCTAATGGGAGTCGTGAGTATACAGTTTTATAAAGCAATGAATGTTCTTTGTCTACTACCAAATTGGACGAGAAAATGGAATAATAAGGTGTCCCATCTTCCCCCACCCTACCTAATATAAATTGGTTTACATACGATTACGATGCCAGCTGTTTTCTCGCAATATTTGTTACAGACTTCAGTAAAATTTTTCTTAAGTTAAATTTAACTTTACTTTCTTCTCTCAACAATAGTGTTCAGTTTTTTTTTATTTGTTTCCCTAGAAAGTTGGTGTTATATCGCCACAGCATAATGACAATAACACATCCTGTATAAACTGTAGCGAGGACGTTTATACTTGGTAAATATTTACATCCTTTAAGTTACCTACATGTTATGCTGTAACTGCTAAAATATAGTAGAGTGGGGGAAGATGGGACACCTTTAGCGCATAACATCTAAATATCTTGATCGTGTTTGAAACAAATAACAAAGGTCTAATGAGAGTCACGAGGATACGGTTTTAAAAGTCTTGGCATTTTCTTTGTTTATCACCAAATAGGACGAGAAAATGGAACAAAAAGGTGTCCCATCTCCCCCCACCCTAATATATAATGTTACCGCAGTGAACTAGTTTAAATCTTTTCTCTAAAGATATCGCTTACTCTCAAATAAAAGATAAAACCTAAAAATACTTTGTCTTGTTATAGATGTATGTTCATTGTATACTCAATACGTCATAATAATGTTCCTGTTTATTCTTATTAAGCTGTATTACACCTCATGTCTCACCGTAGCTTTATTGCAAAACTTTATAACTTGGTTAAGCATAATATTAGCGCATAATGCTGATAGTGACATAACAATGTTACTCATACCAGGAACAAACGAACAGCGTTCTAAACAACCTGATCTCACACAACGTAATAATTAAACACACGCGACCTCCGCTAAGCAACTGTGAAGGCGTATGCTAGCACGTATGAAGTAAATCTATACATATATATAACCTATTCTGTATCTTGCTATATTTTCTTGTACTTATACTACCATTACTTAACTACTGTTACTTCTATACAATAGTGTATCATCCTAGCCCAGTGTTCACCAGCTAAAACCGTCAGTAGATCTATGTTAACGCTTTGTTCTAATTTTATATCTTGAAAATCTACACTAAGCTGTTATAGAACCGACATAGCCCGCTAAGTTGTAATTCCGTGATTTTAGCTACCGGAAGACCTTAATACCGTGCTCTGACATCTCACAAAGTAAACTGTGATGTCACACGGTCACTGGAGCAATTGAATGCAATAACCTGTTGTGACGTAACACTTAGACATATATTCTATACAATTCAACTTATAGTCTACAACTCTAGATTGGATTTTAGCGATTGACGCGAAAAATGACGTCATCGCGGCGAAGCGACTGAATCAACGAGTTCTAGAACTGGGTGATTGTTCTAAATACTCGGCACCGCGATCTGCAAGCGTTATTACCAATAGACACTTTAACAAAGAAGCAAAAATAGCGTGCACTAACACATTGCCCCATCACTATATACAGGATGTGACGTCATCGTCACGTATCACTTATTCTCGGTATAAAACGCGACATAAATTATTTTGCAACTTGTAAACTAAAAACTTCCAAAGCTAATTACTGATAACTACCGCATAAACCTGTCTGTGTCGTAACAATGTTATTGCTGCGGTTGGTGGCATTGTTTATAAAGCGTTTTAGCGGGTCGTCATTTCCGTTTATTTAGCGTCTCTTAAATTTCCCGCGAAACGTTCGCGTCAATGCAGTTGTGATGTCATTGACAATGACGTAACGTGTACGTATCGAACCACACGCAAAAACCGAGAGTTGTAATCAATCAATGTCAGGGAAGTAACGTTCATTTGTCGTCACGTTTAAACATGACGGTGTTGTGTTATTGTACATGTTATCGTTACACGGCTACACGTTGCTTTAGTTGATTAGAGGCTCAGTTGGTACCAAGGGTGTAACCTAACGGGGCAGTGAGCATGAGGTGTATGTAAACAATATGTGTGTATAAGAAGACACCCAAGCACGTTATAGCTCAACAGTGAGCATGAGACACAATGTGTGTCTCGTGTACAGTGCGCATATATGGATACATTAGCGTTTTTGAGAGTAAATATTTTAGTTTCGTAACCGTAGACACTGCAAGTCCTAAACACCATTGAAAGTACTTTACCCTTGCCACTATTTTTACCCCCGGACAATTATTTAAAACTTCAACTTTCCACTTTCACAAGATCTCTCCCGTGTTGGCAACAATCCCCGTATTGGTAACATAATCCGGACACCGTTTCCCACGAGAGAAAAACGATGGGAAAACGCCAGAATCGAAGTTTTAGTTACAAACTGATTTCTCTTGATCAGAAACGTCAGCACTTAACGTTTGTACTTGGCTTTAACCCGCTACGGTCCATTGAATTTGAAAGATATGTTTGTTTTGCTTTAGGGGTAAATTTAGCGTGCGACTTTTTCGAAAATCGAAACCGGTTTTGGAATGATCGTTAACTGACTTTGTGTAGCTTTGGTATTTTTAACCTTAACGTGACGAAATGTCATGTAAATGCTATATGTACATACAAACGTGGTATAACACACATCGGGGTCGGGTAAAAATATTTTAATACAGCGTGTCATAAGACTCATAATGACTGTCGTTTTACCGAAAAATGCAGTCCTTTCGTTAATATTTTTCTTAAATATTTTTTTGTTACACAAAATTATTTCTGTACGACTGCGTCGTTCAAATACAAGTTTAAAAAGCTCTTTTGAGATTTGTTGGTGTTAATATAAAAAGCGGATTACAAAAACATCACTTATCAATTACGACACAGACTGCCAGGTTTTGTACAACACAACATCATTATCACCGCCACCATTGAAGAGTCTAAAATATCGTCATGTAGTAGGGTGGGGGGAGATGGGACACCTTTAACACATAATATCCAAATATCCTGATCGTGTTTTAAACAATTAACAACGGTCTATGGAAGTCGTGAAGATACGGTTTTATAATTCATTGAATGTTCGTTGTTCACTACCAAATGGAAAGAGAAAACTAAACGAAAAGGTGTCCCATCTTCCCCCACCTTACTATAAATTAACCCAATGAACCAAATAAATCTATAGCTATGCCACACATAATATAGATTACACGGTCACAGTGTAACTGTAAACTGAAATAATATTAATGAACAACAACCTATTTATCTATGGCCGCACCAAACAAATATTTTTAAACTACAAAATTACACAACTTTATTTTGTCAATTTGGCTACGGCAGTTATTCTAATACAAGTGAGCGAAAATACGGCGGTTCGCCTTAAAGGAACGGTTGTTATGGCAAACTGGCTTAAGTATAGATCACTTGGTTTTAAAATAATCTGTTTTAATGTTCTGCCTAACAGAATAAGAGATTGATGATGTAATTTAGGCGAAATATATAACGTGTATATTAGGCTATACTTTTTGTTGGACTTCGATTTTGCTTGTTAGATATTTCGTAGCACCAGAACCTGACTGTTTTATGTTCTCGCTTATCTATAAAGATATGTACAACTCCTTACGCCTGCCATGTAACTACACCAACTACAGACCACCAACTGCATTTAACTCTTTATATCTTCCCAGATAAACTGACATTGCATTGAAACACCAATCTTCCCACTGGAATATAACTTATGTGGTCCCATATAACTGTGTTAGAGATTCAAAACTCACTTGGCTCACGTTAAACTCGCACAACCAAAGTTTAACTTGAGCAAACAAAGCTTAGCTACAGCACACATGCCCTTGAGTATAACTTATTGCATTTAAAGCCGGCATACGAAGCCAAATCTCACTTATTATATTCAATGATAAAATACTTTGCACCGGAAACATTACAACTTCTCTCCCCAAGCGAATTACATTCTATACTTTCACAACCCGCAGTGACGTAAACGACAAAACGAAAGTAATATTATGCAGTGAGAACTTTCGGTTCAACTAAGTTAAAGCTTGTTTAAACTAATATTGCCTGTAATTGCATGGTTTGGATGCGGCCCTGGATTTTTACTTTGGGTTTTGACTCGATGGTGAGCATGAGGTGTATGAATACACCTTGTGTGTCTGGTGTATAAGAAGACACCCATGTTATAACTCGACAGTGAACATGAGGTGTATGAATACACCATGTGTGTCTGGTGTATAAGAAGACACCCATGTTATACCTCGACAGTGAACATGAGGTGTATGAATACACCATGTGTGTCTGGTGTATAAGAAGACACCCATGTTATACCTCGACAGTGAACATGAGGTGTATGAATACACCATGTGTGTCTGGTGTATAAGAAGACACCCATGTTATACCTCGACAGTGAACATGAGGTGTATGAATACACCATGTGTGTCTGGTGTATAAGAAGACACCCATGTTATACCTCGACAGTATAAGCATGCGGTGTATAAACACTCATGTTATAATGTATACAAGATATACTTCAACGTACAAGGTATTTACAACCCAACAAGCTCACCTGTCTCAGCCTTTGCATCCCACAGTAATTTCACTTGACTGAAAGTCTTGTGCAGGTTGGGGTCCGACATGGATCTTCTGTGGCGACCTTTTCTACTCAGTGGCCTGTCGGGAGGTTTCACATTGCGGCTCACTACGTCACGAACGTTGACGTCATTGGATGTCACGTCACGGACTGCTGGTTTGGTGACCTTGGGCTTTTTTTCAACTTTGGAAATCCGTTGTTCCATTGCGGCGACGGCGCTTCTTACATTCACTGTAAAATAAACATAAAATGTAAGATTTGTGGTCAAAAATATTTGTGCTGGGTGAAAACTTCATTAGATGTTGATGCAAAAAAGCACAGAAATTAATACTAAGTAGCTTCTAATAGTAAAAATGATTAGGAGTGCACCTTATAACAGACTGAGTACTGTAAAATAACGTATAAGAAACGCTATAGACATCAAAAGACAGTTTATTCCCATCGTATATAAAATGAAAACATTACAACACGTTACCTGGGTGTTCATATCTTGAATTAATATATCCACGATGGTCTATAAACTGACTTTTATCTACAGCTGACATTATTCTCATTAACTGTAAACGCCCCACGAAACTACCGGGTGTGCTAAAGTTACAAAGTACGAAATGATGTTTCAGCAACCTTACAGAATCGAGGAAACGTCAGCTAAATATCTGGTACCACGAAACATTGTGTGAAATGCTATTTATGTGCAAGTTAAACGCATGAGCTAACTATATGGGGTGGTATTTAACTAAGTAATGATGTAAATGTAATTAAAGTATTGTGTTAGAGGTCATACAAAAAAGTCTATTTTGGGGATACAAGTTACGCCAATGAATTTTATATAGAACATGGCTATTTTGGAAGCTGCGAAAACTTAAACATCCTATCTCTCATTTATGTATAGTTGAGTTTAACATGTATTTTATATAGTCTAACTTAGTGTCACATTTCGAAACGTCTTTTTGTATTAACTGAAATTGTTTTTTTTTTACTATAACAATCTGTATCTACTTTGTGTGAACCCGTACAGAACGCTGCAGAAGACTAAAATGTAGATAAAGAACAAACTGCATTTTAAACGCAAGCAATTTAAATTACTATCAACCCATATCATTATAACAATCAATTTAAAGTCATATCAACCCATAACGTAATAACACTAATACCACTGCAGCCTATTAAACACCATAGCACAATAAACGCGTATAACCTTTCATATGCCTGACAGTAATAAGTCAAATTAGCCTATAACTCCCACCTTACATAGAGGACGCTTGGCTGAACTAACTACTATACAAACATGTCTTTAGTAATCAGAACACGGTTGTTTGGATATCATATATAAAGTAAACAACCAGAGATTCGACTTTACAACTTTCGTATTGCTGCATACGGTATGACGTCACATACAGGAAGTAGCTGCACACCTTGTATAAGCGTTAACTTAAGAATTAGGAAGTAAATATCTTAATTCAAACGCGGTTACAACATTGTTTTCTATGTCTTAACGTCGACCAATCATAACACGAAGATTCGGCTGCTGTAAACGATGAATACGTCACAGAGCGTATTATGGTGTAACAATAATACAACATTTCGAAGCGCTGAGAGGCTATTATGACGTCATATCCTAAAAAGCGTGGCCCGAAGTATATATAAGTGACGTCACTGGCACATCTCTGATTAAACAGATCGACTATTATGACTCATGAAAACAGACACAACGCAATATAATACACTGTCTTCTATAGAACACGAAACATACTGAACGCTAAGATATTTCACACTGAACTGCTACAACGCGAAATGACCTTAGAGCCGCCACATTGATTACCATTTACATTTGATACATAGCGACCAATTACAACCGAAACCAAGCACACCACAAACCGATGTTCTTTATAGAAACTACAGCGTACATCACTCTCGTATTATCCGTATGACTAAACCAACGTAGATAATATAATCTTCAATAAACATAATCTATGCTTAACCATCGCTTAACCAGAGATTAGGCAACTTAACTTTTAAAACAAACACAAAGATACAACTTCGCTTAAATACAATAGAATCTTAATTCAAACATTCGTTTAACTTCGCTATAACTAAGCCATAGTTTGCTCTGACCAAGCCCAAAGTAAAGTAAACGCCACTTAACCATAAGCTTAAGGGTTGGAGACAAAATAACTTCCGTTTTAAAGGAAATGACAATAAATAAAAAACAAGCGAACCGCTATTACTTTGTTAAGTAAAGGGATATACTCTTTACGATAAAGCAGCAGTGTGACGTCATAAGGCGTAGCGGTAAAACAAACAATAACATTATTGTGACGACTAAATGACACTTCCTTGCGCTTATTTAACGGGAAGTTTTAACACAGATTTCGTCGATTGGTTTTGAATGAAATTACAGCAGGAACTTATTTTAATACAGAAGTGGAATTATACTTCCGCTTATGGGTTTTAGGAACTAAATGTTCCGGGTTGTACAACTATGGTTAAATGTTTAAATGTGCTGCAAACTAACGGGTTTTGACCTATAGGCCTATATGAACCCTAAACAACCTATTTCATTAAAACGTAGTTTTGATTTTTGTATAGTTTTTTTCATGCAAGTTGCCCATTGCCGTATATCGAACGCTACAAACCTTATCTTCGCCTAAAAAGGGCAAGAAACTGATTTAAAGGAGTACAGACAAGAAAATTGATGCGATGACGTAATTTACCGCGGTTTAAGTACGTTTGTAATAAAAATATGATTAAAGAATCTCAAGGGAGTAACTTCCTAACCTGGTATGGTTGGTCTTCTTGTAGTATGAAGGTCTCCTGGCTGTCTCTTCGTTCTAGAACTTGGCGAAAACCTCGGCGTTTGTCGTCGTCTTGTGCTTGGTATAGAGATCGTATAGTTGGGCTGACAAGAGGCGTTTGCAGGTCTAATATAAGAAGGCACGTAGCTGGGTGGTCGATGACTAGTGACAGCTAAGCTTTCCGCATTGTTTAATGCAACGGGGCTTTTCTCGGTTGATTCTTTGCTCGGTGACGTCATAGAGGAAAAGCGTGCCATGCCAACTTGCAGTGCGTGGCTCGACGTTTCGTATCGAGTCATATCTACCTACGTAACAATCGAATTCACTGTGACCCTACAAACCTGCGTGTGACATCACATAAGATGAGTGAATATCGAACATCTCCTACTCTGACATCAAAATCCTTGATCTGACTTAACAACGAAGGAACTCTAAGACGCGACCTGATAATGTGACGTCACAAGGGGTTGGCGAGAGAAAGGTGCGGAACCCCAGATCTAACTATCGCGGGCGGGGAATTCGTCCCTATTGTTGCGGGTCTGTGACGTCACAAAGACACGCCGCGATTGAGCGCCAAACCGCGATAAAAATCTGATTATTTAAATCGCGTTCTGCGCTCAGTAGAACAATGAACAAACTAATCGTAACTACGACACAATCATGTTTATGACACATATATGTGCACTTGTTATGTCATAATCAAAACAAATGTTATCTGTGATGATATAACTTACAAATAAACTTACTTTATAACTTGTATTTCTAAATATAAACTGCCAACATTTCCAAATAGTTTTTATAATGGGTATCTCGTTTCTAAACGTCTGTAACTATAGTGCAAGACGCGATTACCAATTTTTGCCACACATTGTTTTCCCATTCAGGTTCTGCCATACATAGTATAGTAATTTGGGGTAAAATGGTTCATGTTTTCATTCTCTCTTATCGACCCATTTGGTAGTAAAAAGAATATTCAAATAATTATACAATCGTATCCTCACTACTCTAAAAATAGCTTTTTTTATTATTAAAAGCATGATTGGGAAATACGGGATATTATATGCTAAACGGTATTCATCTTACCCCCAGTATTACAAGTCTAATACACCTGTAAGGCTAAATTTATTTTGCCTACCGATGTTTTAACGATCGATACCTCTGTGTTATCGCTACAGCATTGACGTTCGACTTAAACTCGATTACGAAACTGAAGATTTAACCTTGTAGTGATGAAACACTCCCTATGGTGACGTCATTAAACAAATACGCTTTCGTCGCGTTTTCGTCTATTTACCTACCGAGAGAGGAACTACCTTAATCTTTGTCTGTGACATGAAATTATGAAACATATTACAATCTGCTTTGGTTCTTTTAACAGCTGGCAGGTTTTAATTAAACTTAAGACGAAATATAAATCTGTCAGTGAACAAACACGGTGAAATAAGAGCCAATATTTAAACTATACACTAAAATAGCAGTGTACTTTATAAGTATATGGTATACAACACTAACTGATTATTTCCGCTGGTAAATTACTACACACTGCAGTTTATTACGAAATAATGATAATTCAAAGATTATCTCAATAGAAATTATGACGTAACTATCCATTGTTCAATTACTGCCTCAACAATCAGTCGACCCCCAAAGGAATTTTCGTGTTTTAGAGCGAACAGAAACGAAAGTGTTTATTTTAAAGGGGAATTGATACCGTTGACTTATTTGTCATGATTTTACGCTGATTTTAATCGGATTTAAGACAGTCAATGCCTAAAAAAGGTCGAACTGTTTTAATTCTCCATTATAATTTGCGCCTATGCATTCTATATGATTAATTTAAATTGACGTATTCTTTGTTACAGTATAACTCAGGAAAATAGGAAAAAAACTCAAATCATATTTTAAACGCAAATCCACGTAAACTTATTCTTGGTTCTATAGAGTTCCAGAATCTAGACATACATTAACCCTTGCACCCTTGGGCGTGTTTTGCTTAGTCTGGTGACTCGTCTGGTCATATGTGTTATGGTTGTTGTTACCAAACAGAATATCTGCATATTCAAACACAATGTTTATTAATGCAAATATCAACAACGGGGGATTGAGAAACCAAACGTAGCTTCATGATTATAAATATTTAGATATATAGTACGGTGGGGGGAGATGGGATATACCTTTTTATTCTGTTTTCTCGTCCCATTTGGTAGTAAACGAAGAACATTCAAAGAAATATAAAATCGTATCCTCGCGACTTCCATATAGACCGTTGTTAATTGTTTAAAACACGATCAGGATATTTGGATATTATGTGCTTAAGGTGTTCCGTTTTCCCCTATCCTAACTATATAACGATGTCGTTACCACACGCGGACAAACAAGCGTCTTTCAAATATTTGAATCGAAGGAATAGTATTTGCGATATTATGACGCACTGTATCCATCTTACTCCACAGTATATGTTACATATTGTTAGCACGTAATATTCGATATTTCTTAACGTAAATTTAACAATTAAAAGCGCTCTTTTAAACTCGCGAGGATGCAGGTAAATAATTCTGTAACATTCTTTGTTTACTACAAAATTGGACGATAAAAGAAAACGAAACTTTGGACCATCTTACCCCAACTTCATATAACTTATTGTGCATCTTAAAATAACGACTGTTCTGACACTTTGTTTAAAAAAATAGAAACTTTTTCACCCCACGCTGCGGGCAACGATATTCGTTATAACAACGTCTAACACTTTAGAACAATAACAAAAAAAAACATATAAAACTAACATTAAGAAAACCTGACCTAGTAGGGACTTCTAAACTTAAATAGCAAAAGCTACAACTTTGAATAAGTAATCTTTTATCCTGCAGGATTTTTACTTCATCAAAAACTTTTATTGTGTAATCTACGCTGACATTGTTATTACCGTGCAAAGCAAACACGTTTAATCATTTACAAGCCCAATACCGATGTTATACAACAAATATGCCCTTCAACACCTTGGGTTTAATGCAACGCATAATTTCGACCAAACTACTACGTTATAAACATATGAAGCGTGCAGAATTCGACCACCATTGTTGTTGTATTGGCACGCATACAAAATATCACCTAAGGCTAGATTTATCTGCCAAATGCTGCAATAAAAGTCGCAGGATAAGCAAGTAATTCGTAAACTTCAGCTGCATTTGTTTTGTTGTTAATCCAATTCAAATACCGATACTTGTTTCCTATTGGCTGAGTCACAGCAATTCAATCGCTAATTGGTTGATATTTAATGAGTCATAATTTGCACTTGGAAAAAGGTCAATGCTTATGCGAAATAAACTAAGTATAATGTAACAATACGAATACTTCATTCACATTTAATAAAAATCGACACATTTTTTCCACGTTCAACCCATCGCGCACCTTTAGCGTCGTCTAGCGGCCATAGAAAATAGTTTGAAGAACTGTTTTTTAAACTTAAAATCTCACGGATACAACAGGTATTACAGAAATATACGATTCATTCTTGTAAACAGCGTCAACACTATATAATGTGTAAGGTAAAAACAACCAGTGAATGAGTTCGGACTGTTGAATTTGCCTAACTTTTTCTTAAATTTAGCTAAATGCAACATAACTAAAAATAAACATGTTTCTACCAACAAACACATCGCAATATTTTGAAGGACAAAAAACTAGTCACAAATGACCCAACCTGCATTATTTGCACGCAACCTGTATGTGACATCACAATAAACATGGTAGCAAAATAATAGGTAGTTTGTAAATTGCACATAAAATGTTCTGTATAAGAAACAGATCACTCAATAATTTCAATAAAATCAATAATTTCTTGTCTATATTGCTGATGTTTCTCTAAAAACGTGAAGACTTTCCCTGTGTGATAACTTGTGGGTTGAGGAAATGGTGTTTCTATGTTTGAAACATTAGTTTTTGCCATGGATTTCCCATTTTTCTTCCGCCCCACTCTTGGACTCAATTTAATGGTTCGTTTTCCTCGTTTAGGGGAAGTCCCTCTCTTACTACCCTCAACAGACAAATAGTTTGTTTTAAGAAAATCGTCCGATGAGGCAGATCGAGTTAGTTTTGGAGACCGCTCATTTTTCATCGATAATTCGTCAAAATTCATTAAGTCGTTCTCAGAGTCTGCCAAGTTGGCGAGTGAGTTCGACTTTGGGCTTATCTGGAAGTGATTTTCATCTAATTCCAAACCTGAGGATAAAGAAGCCGTACCATGTGACCTGCTGCTGATGAGACTTCTCCTCGTCTCTCCTAGTTGACAATCCGAGGTGTACGAACCAACTTCTTTTTCCAAACCTTCAACAAGGATTTCCAAATATCTACAAAGTGATTAAACATTTGACTGTGTGTAACAAAGCGGTTGTATATTTGCTCGTACCTACAAGTGATAGTATAAACAATGGAAAATTAATATTTGCAAGTACCCACACAAAACCCACTGAGCATTTAGCAAATAACGGAAAATTGCAAAGAATCCAGGAACTTATGAAACCGAAACCAATACTCTTTGCTAGATTATATTGAAAACACTTTATCTATCGACAACTATAACCTAGCACAGTTGGTTGCCTGGTCCTGAGGTTTAGTATTAGTATTATCAATGAACAATCCACAAACTTTTAAGCTAACTCTGTAATCACAATATACAACTAACTGTGACACATCATAACTAACTGTGACACATGACAAACCAATCACCAACTAGCCATTGACGAAAAATTACTGCAAAGAAGTATTTACACATGATAACCTGTAATGCATGAACGCCTAACCAACAAATATGAAACTAAAAAGTACACAAATCAACAACCCAAAGATTTCAAAATAAAACCAATATAGATATTATTGAACAAGTTTTATTTTAAACTAGAAAGGCCTGGCTCACAACACATTTATCTTTTTATGTAACCTAAACAAATGCTTCAGATAATTTACTAATTAAATTATAAGCACAGTATTTTTTTCCTTTGTTGACAACCTATTGTTAAACTGACTCATAGTTTCAGTTTAGCTGCTATGTGCTGTACCGGATTTTAATTGATTGTTACATGTAATGAAAAACTTATATCGCCAGAAAACACATTATATATATTATTACGATAAATTATGACAAAATTTTCGCTAAGTGAGGGAAAATAAAAATGTGGCATAAATCTAAACTAAAACAAACATTAACAAAGTGAGTGCAAGAAAGTGTGAAAAACACAAGGTAATACTACATACCTGTAACTTGAGTTAGACAAAGCTTTGATCCATCCCAAGCAATCTTCATCATTGGATGCGGTGAGTTTGTAAACTCGTGATTCCTCCCCACTGAAGTGGATGGAGAAAGTATACGGGGAGTCCCCTCCTTCAGCGAGCTGTACCGAGGACTCTTCGAGCACGATGGCTCCGATCGGATCGCGGTCGAATCTGGGGTTGAAATATTATAATAGTTTGATACTACATTTACATAGGCCTGGAATATTTATATTTGCAAGGAGTTCCTTCAGCGCCTATGGTTGGGCACACAGTCCTGTGAAATAAAATCCAACTTTGACCCAAACTTCATTCTGATGTAGCACCTCGCATTAAAACCTTAACTATATATATGATATGTGACCTATGTTAAACATCAGTATTAAAACAACTAACTTTTTACCGAATAAAAAACTAAAACAGCTGTATAGGCTTAAAAAAAAACAATTAGTACCTCACCTTTTATCGAAATAGAAGAGAAGGTTTCCGCGTAAAACACACCATCGTTTCTGGTAACTTGTGTTTAATTCTCCTTTCTTCCAAAGCCAACCTTCCTTGTCCGGTAGATCATTACATGAAGCGTAGAACGACAACAATCGTTCATTTATTTTCATCTTTTTCTTCTTTAAGTGAAATTTATCCACACATTTCTTACATACAGCCTATCAGGTCCAACTCTAAAAGATCAAAATTAATAATAAGTGCACACAACAGGAACTTTGTATCAAAAAACTTTGTAAAGGTTTCTATACTAAACAGACATGGCATATACCACATTGCATAAGGTTAGCTGAAATTGGGCCTGATTGTGTCTGTTACAGCATATATAACAATAGTTTGGAGCAAGTTACAGTAAAGTGTAAGAGGAGAATGAGCATATTTATATCTACTTGAACTTTTTTTACAAGTTTGGATTCTATTAAATAGAGTGATGAAAATACAATATAGTATAAAAAATAAAAAGCTTATTATAATCATTTATTTAAAAGTATATATATCAATTTACAACAATTCTTGCATTGTGAAGAATGAGTAGTTTAGCACAATAGTAAAACTATATGTTTAAAAAATAGAAGACTAACATAAACAAACATATTTAATGATTGAGCTTCATTTGGGTGGGGCTTCAAGAGGTGTAACAAAACATGGGGTGACATCATTTGTTTTAGCACCCCAGTTTCTCAAAATAGCTTTGAACCTTATGTTTAAACAGACAACAATCTTGATAAATTTAAACTGAATTATGGGAGCCAGAAATAATATGGGGTGTAATCTCTTAAGTGACATTGAACTAACCCCACTGTATAAAGGTATTACTGGGGCCTGATAGCATTGGCAAGTTTCCTCAATGCATGCTTGACAGTGATAGTAACTCTTCCATTGAACCTATTATCTTCTTCCATTGTTCCATATGCTTGTAATTCTCCTGGAACAATTTCAGTCTCTGGCGTACGCAGGTGCTCCTCTGGTATAACCACTATAAGGCTTCTGTGTGGTCTTGTTGTTATACAATCATGGTGGGCAACATTTTTCGCGTGATTCATGTAACCTATATCACCACCAGGGGAAGCAATCCAAAATATCAACATGCAGTCCTTGATAAAAGCTAAACTCTTTTCCGGTAGTGGTTCACCATTTGGATAAAGCCAGTACTCATAAATACATGAACGGTAACCGAGAAGCACAACTTTATTGTGAACGCGCCGAGCTACTTCTTCATTATTGCTGAAAATCCCAACATGATACTAAAATGAATGAAAAAAAAACTTATTTAAACAGCAAAACGTTTCAAAAGACAAACTTTTGGTATTACAATCCACAGTAATTTCTAGTTAAAATACAATAAGCGTTCTAAACCATTTGCTGGACATACGGTTAAACAAAGAACAAAATACCTGGTATGGAGCTGGCACTTGCCACTGTCGTACATTTCCCAACCCTTGACCAACGGAATTATTACCCTCATGAACAACGTTACTCATACCATGTTCTACAGGTACATGAGCTGCTTCTTCATAAACTACGACTGAATCATTATCGCCTTCCGGTCGTTCGTTGCTTGTGCTGATCGATGCGCTCATAGTATTTCGGTTTGCGTTTGCCATAGACGTGTTTACGCAAATTTACAAAAGTCTTCAATATCTGTAAGATACTTTTGCACAAAAAGGCGCAAGTTTTAAACCAGTCTTATATTCCTACGTCCCACAAACGAAAAATTACAGCTAGTAGTTTACCTTGTCGATAAAACCATAGATATCATACGGATAAAACCTGATCGAATTTTTTTAGCCGATTTACGCCGGAGATTTTTCACTGATCTCCCGGGATCTACTACTTTTTTTTCTGGCAGAGCAGATTTTTACTTCTCGAGATATTTTCTCCTCCCCGGTTTTGACCAAAGTTACAAATGTCATTCCATATGGTAAGTTGCTCACATTTTTGCAAAGGTAGCTTCAAAACAAACATTTTATTTACGATTTTGATATGGTTTTGTGCAATTCAATCCTGACACAAGAGTCGAATTGAACTTTCAATTTCATAAAACTTTTGTAGTATAAAAATTAAAAAACAACATTTGCATAAATTACTGGTATTCCCAGAAAAATTATAAAAGCATAGTTATTAGTTCTCTATGCTCTGATTAAAACCACTCGCTGGTTTTAATCTCTTTGGTAGAACCATAATGGTAGAACAATATATACGATACGGCAACACTGTACGTTTTTATCACATGATAATCGGAATTCTTCGGAGATATTCGGATTTATCCTGAGCCCCTGTTCAATTTTATAACCAAAAAGTTGTAAACACTTGTACGAGTTTTACATTTGCCTCGAATACGAGAATATCATTTGCAATGTCACAATGGAGCTACAACCAATACAGCCACCATGGTAATCGTCCTGCACCAAATCCAAAAGATGAAGACGACTTTTCTGAACTCCTGGAAGATGCATCTAAAGACGAACTGCAAATGCTGATTGACAATGAAGATAAAATACTAGAAATAGTAATGGACGATAAAAAGGTATGGCTACTACGATATACGGCTCTGTTTGTCTATGTTCTGTATATAAAGCACAGAAATTAATCCAATTTGTTACGATTTTGTGTAGTCTTGTTTATTTTAACAACTTTATAGTAAATGCAATAAAACAACATAATAATCAAGTATGTCACAAAATATCAATTGTATATCTTCAAAAACAATGTCTAATATAGTAATATATATCTTTCATTGTAATAGATAATCTACATACTTGCCTACTTGTATACCTATTGTTTGTACAACTCCTAATATAATTACTTCCAGGTTAAAGACATGAAGATGGATAATGTAATGCAGCAAGCATCAAACAGGAGTATTGCAGATGATAATATCAGTAAAGAACCTCATCTTACCCAGCTGAGAGATGCTTTGGCAGAAAAATATGAGACATTGAAACAACTGAATGATACTTTCTTACTAAACCAAGCAAAATTAGGTAACTTAATCACCCTTTGTTTGTCAAATATATAGCTCTGCATTAGGAGTTAAAACTATAAAATAAGCTGTTCCACCCTGAGTATGGGCCAAATGCTTTGATTGGAGCATTTATATCATAACCAAAAGATATTGGGTTCGAAGTTTAATGTTGCCACCATTGTAAGCATTTGTGATTTTTTGCAAGATACCTAATGGTCATTGCTCTATCCCAGTAATCACTGCATATTTTCTTCAATACAGAAATACATTATATGTACATTAATATATAATACATTTTTGCTTTACCACAAAATTTATGCTTTTAATGTAAACCAGAATCACTTCAAAAAGACACAAACCTGGAAACAACTCTTGCTGTCCTTCAAACAACATGTGCACAAACTGAGGAAGAATCAGAGGTAGGCCTGTGTTATATATTTATTATTTTCCATATATTCCATATATAAATGTAATACCTGTTTTCTATTATTGTGTTAATGTTTTATCAAATTAAAGTGTATTGAATTCATGAAAAAAATTTTTTTTTGTACAAATCAGCCACTTCCAAATTATGTCAATTTACAGTGTTTGCTGTTCAGTATTGCCCTGTTATATCTTTTACTCTTTTTAACATCAAAAGTGGGCCATATAGAGAATGGATCTGGTGTCAATTTTACCCCATATTTCACTTAAACCATGTAACTGTTTTTTTTGTAGGAACTAGCAGAAGCATTTTTCGCTGGAAATCTTTCAATCGGAGAATTCCTTACTCAGTTTAAAGCTAAACGAATGTTGGCTCACAACCGACACATTAAAACTGATAAAATGAAAGAATTAGTCTTGGAAGTACAAAGACAAACCTCCACGCCAGCAGTGCCACCAAGGAACCAGCCAACCAACCAAACTCCAGCTTATCCCGGCTCTTCAAGGAGTGCCTCCCACCACACCCCATATTCTAGTGGGTATGGAGTACCACAACAGGGGAAGTATCCGGGAACCAGTTTCAACCAACCAACAGGACAACAGTACCCAGGATTTAATTGGAAGTGAAATAAAGATTTTAGAAATATGGAATCTTTCTCTTGAGTAATAGTTCCAGTTCCCACTGAATTGGTTGAATTATTGAGAGAAAATTATTAAGATGTCAACAAAAGTGAAAACCAAACAATTCAAACTCTTAACG
This sequence comes from Ciona robusta, assembly GCF_009617815.1. NCBI lineage: Eukaryota > Metazoa > Chordata > Ascidiacea > Phlebobranchia > Cionidae > Ciona > Ciona robusta. Next base: position 7,506,031 of record NC_143241.1, read on the forward strand.
CTGGTGATGAAATATGTTATTTCAAAAATTCCAAAGAAATATTTCAACTCGTTACATGAAAGATCATAGCAACTTGTTGTTGTAGAATTCTGGTAGAAAAAATTAGGAAAATTAACATTTTGTCTGCCTTTTATATGTAACAATGGAATTTAGTGATGTTATAGTAAGGTTTACGACAGCACAATTAAGCTTCTCTATTCTTATTTCTTGTCTTTATGTGCTCTTGAATTATATTTGTTATTGTACTACACTTACTATGACCACCATACACTTCCATTAAAAATCAATTCCTTGCTTGCTTTGCTGTTTGGATAAGGTGGCTTAGAGTTTAAACAGGTCCATAATTACAATGTAACAAGATAGTTTTAAAATTTACTGTTACAATTTTGCAAAAGTAAAACCACACACAAGTTTGTGTGCTGGATAAAAATGCTGCGGTGTTAGCACACTACGTACTCACTGCCTACCATACATGTAACATCTCAAAGAAATAAAGGAACAAAACAATTCGGGAATAAAATGAAAAACAAGACAACAGTTTAATAGCCCAATGCAAAACTTTGTGTTTTTATTGATGCCACAAAACCAATGTTATTCAAAAACCGATGAACTAAGCAAAGACCCGCAACTATTACCTTATAATAATTTTTAAGATCACCACAACTTATTTAAACAGTAGAGGTTATTAAAATTTTTTCATAAACCTTTTTGTATTGTTACTTTGAAACGGGATACAAAATTTCAACTCTTATGTATAACATAAATCCTAAGTTAAAATTAAATCTTATAAAGGATCAACTAAACCTCAGCAATGCAGGACAAAATATTGTGAAAAGAAATGAGAATAAAACTACAGACAAACTAAGTTAAGTCATCATAAGCTTTAAAAAAACAACGCAAACATCTTAAGCTCGGACATATTATTTCTGGTAGAGATACTTCAACCATTTAACATTAAACAGCATACTTTACTTATTAGAGGACCTATATTAGTCCGGCGTAGTGGTTAGCGCGCCTGCCTGTAACCATTAGGTAATGGGTTCAAGGCTTGTCGCTGCTACCATAGTGGGCGTATGTGTCCTTGGGCAAGACACTTAACGGCAATTGCTCCAACCCAGTGGCCACTAATCGGTTGTCCAAATTATCAGCCATACATAAAAAAAATGAAAAAAAAACAAAAAAATAATCACCCACAAAGTAACATACATGGTAACTCGTAAGCTGGCATGAGGTGTTAAACCCGTGTGATAACGACTGTCGTTTTCCGGCCACGCGAGGATAAAGTAAGTTACATTCATTCACATTCATTTACAGAAAATATTTAGAACTAAATTTAAAAACAGACATATTTAATTCCAGAATAAAATCAAACACGAAATACCAACAGGAACTAAATGGCTGGGCAATAAATAACATGCTCTCTATTCATTTTAATTTGCTTTTATTTACAGCACAAATGCACACTCAAGCCTTTGTTTGGTAAAACCTCTGCTAAAGTTTTAAAATCAACATGCAATAGAAGTTAAAAGCGCATCCTATCATGGGCTTATTATTTGTTTGAATGATACATAGAACCCCTGTATTACCATTTCCCTAAATAAATTATATATTTTAAATATATAAATACAAGCTTTACAATTTTACTAAAAAACAAGAAAAAAACAAATAAAAGACAACTATTACATCACAATACAGCCATCCTTGCTTTTTTCTCTTTCTTTTTCAATCCTTCTTCTTTCTTTATGTTCATGAAAATCAACTTTCATTTGGTTTTGATAATATGAGTTGCACCAGGTACCAGGAGTACCGCCGTAGTTTTGAATAATCTTGTCCACCCCTGTTGAAACTAAACTGTAATCAATATTATAGTTATGAAAATCCTTGTATTTTGACGGAGTTCTTTCCGCATGCTTAGTAGGGGTGGGTGTTGGGTTTGTTCGTACATGATTCGACTGAAACCAAGGCCTTATATCGCCAGCGTTTTGATTCGGTTTCCGGATGAAAGAGCTTCTTTCAGATCTGTTAAACTTCTTTTTATCTTCTATTAAAGCTTGATACGCGTTTGAAAGTTCGGTGAATCTTTCTTCTGATCCGACGCTCTTGTTGTGATCAGGGTGAACTTGAAGACTTTTCCGGTAAAATGCTTGCTTGATTTTTGCTTCAGAAGCCGTCACTGATACCCCAAGCAAGTCACAATATTGTTTGATTAAAATTGGAGTTAGAGGCCCGATACTTTTATTTGATGCATGTCTTGCTGAATATTGTGTATGACCTTTACCATATTGAAGACGTTGCATCAATGGCCCGTACACACGAGCACACGCTTCAAGACGAGACATCACAAACTTTGAACTTAAAATCAGTTTAAACATAAAACACCATTTTTCTAAATTATAGAGGGGTTACATCAGTAAGGTAATTATCAAACATGGGTAAATTACAACTAAGTAAACTAAGTAATACACCAGTAACAGCAACTTTATAATAGCCCTGACATAACATCAACAATCTGATCAGTTAAACGTGTTTGTAATACACATAGTCAAGTGACTATTTGTGTATACAGGATACAGCAGTCATATAAATAAATTTATTGGCACATATTTGGCATTAATATAACCTTATACTAATTTTCCACGTACTTTTATCCTACATATTACCCTAATACAAAGCGTACGCACGTAGAATACTCATGAAATATACGATTACATTCACCTTGTTTATGGAATTCGAGCACGGAACATTTGTCGATTTTCTGCCGGGTTAACTTACTTCTTTTCCCGCGGGTGTGACTTTGCCTTCTCAAGGTGACATTTTTCGTCCCCTATTTTTAATCAGTGATCTTAAAATTATTTTGCAGCTGTTTACCTTTCTACTTATTTAGCACGAATTTAGCATGTGGCAATTCTAAAAATCTACAAAAGCAAACACTATCTTACAAACGCCTAGACACACCATGCAAGCGCTTTGCCAAAAAAACAACAGACCAATGTACGAAATCAAGGCACATTTTTTAATTACAAAGTCGGTGAGCTTAATAATAAAAACAGTAAGCGGCACTATAAAAAAACGCATATTAACAGAAAATATATGCTTTGACAGAAGTGTTATAAGCCTACAATAAATAAATGACGTAATAGATTTACGGAACTGTAAAAAATTGCATATAACAGCACGATTATAAACACACAATGAATATCAAACATTTCTAATATGTTTAGCACCAACTACATCATAATTGTTAAAATAAAAAAATAAAAACACAATATTAAATCAAAGATATTACCACATATACATTTGATTGTCGAGTTGGTTTTAACGCTGTGCAAAAAGGTTAAGTTGTTTCAAGGACGGAATCAGCATATTTTATAGCTTTTTTACACTTTTATTAATTCTGCTTCTTTCTTCTTTTCTTTCTCACCTTCAAACAATTCCACATTTTCTTCTTGTCGGACCCTTTCTCTTCGTTGCTTAGTAGCTTTTTTTACAACAAAAATTACTGCACTTAAAAAGGCTACAAGGACTAAAATAAGAATAATAATAATAACTACTTCCACATGTGATACTTCATAACTATTTTCAATTTCCCTTGTCATGAAACCTGTTTCAGAATGACTAAGCGTTGTAAGCTCTGGTTCTGGTTCCTCTGCACGCCGTCGACCTTCTACCTCATGTGGCTTTATGACCTTACACTTAAATGGGGAGAATGAAGATAGTGATGTCATATTGCTACGAGAAGCAAAATCCACTCCAGAGCAGTTTCCAGCAGATATAACTTCACTTTCTGTTAAACTAGAAAAAGACGGGCCAGAATCGCCACAAACAAAATCCACGGAGTTGCCCAAACTTCGAACATAGTCATTTTCGTCTTCATGCAAAACTTGGAGAAACTCCTGGAAAAAATAGGCATTGTAGTTCGATAATGGAGGTTAGTACTACAGTGTTTTCTTGTATGAGAAGACACTAATATTATTCCTTAACAATAAGGTATATAAAAAGTGTTACAACTCAACAGAGAACATAGGGTATGCACACAGAGTAGTAATTGTATAAATGCAAATTATACAAGTACTACTCTGTATTAGATAGTTAATGCAAAAAATGTTGTATTAAATACACCATATGTGTTTAATTTATAGGAATGCCCCCCTGTTATAACATAAAGTATGTACACAAAAGTCGCACATACCCAGTATCTATAAGCTTGGCAGTCGCATCTGAATTGGTTGTTGGAAATATCTACTTCATATATTGGTTGTTCCTTTCCATTCATAGCAATGGTAGCAAACCATTCTGGTTGGGGGGTGTGCAGGTTATTTCCGCTCAACAGAAGTGTTTCTAGTTTACTGGGAATAAAAACAAATATAGGATAAGCTTCGAAGCTTAAAATGTAAGCTGTTGCAATCTTTATAACGATCTTTATAATAATTGTTTTATAATAAAGGTATAATGTGGATATATCAATTCAATACCTATGTGCAAAAACTTCTGTGTTTACTTGTTTTATATTACCAAACATAATAATTATTAATTAGTTCTTGAAAATGAAGGTTAATTATTGAATAAATACAAGTTTCCCCGTAATATGAACATCATTAACAACAGTGGCAGATTAAACATATGACTCAATTGTGTAAACTTTTAGTTCAAACTCCTTTCAGGCGAACTTTATCAACAGACTTGCGATACGTTGTTATGTACAGTGGGGGGTTTCGTAATTAATTATTAACATTGGGGTTTAACAATTCGAGTTACCCGCCCACTTCTCCAACACTTTCATTTTGTTTGTTTACTTTGTTTGTTTTTTTGTGCAATCGCATTGCAGCAATACTTCTGCAAATTATCTTTACTACAGCCATAGGCTCATTTAATAACAAATCTCTTTATACATTGCTTCAGTTTTTAAAACACTTTCCTATAACTACAAGAGGCTACAACATATGCTGCAACTAAATATAAATGCATTGCATACACCAACATATGCTGCAACTAATATAAATGCATTGCATACACCAACATATGCTGCAACTAATATAAATGCATTGCATACACCAACATATGCTGCAACTAAATATAAATGCATTGCATACACCAACATATGCTGCAACTAAATATAAATGCATTGCATACAACAACATATGCTGCAACTAAATATAAATGCATTGCATACACCAACATATGCTGCAACTAAATATAAATGCATTGCATACACCAACATATGCTGCAACTAAATATAAATGCATTGCATACACCAACATATGCTGCAACTAAATATAAATGCATTGCATACACCAACATATGCTGCAACTAAATATAAATGCATTGCATACAACAACATATGCTGCAACTAAATATAAATGCATTGCATACAACAACATATGCTGCAACTAAATATAAATGCATTGCATACACCAACATATGCTGCAACTAAATATAAATGCATTGCATACACCAACATATGCTGCAACTAAATATAAATGCATTGCATACAACATTGTTCTCACCATAGTGTTTTAAACAAACTCCTGCTAAGTTGTGTCAGTTGGTTGTTTCTTAGATCAATACTAGTAAGTTGGTTCATCCCATCGAATGAATTTTTCTTTACCAGTGAAATCACGTTATCGTGTAAAGTTAGGTGTCTGTAACAAAATCCTTGTCTTACACACAAAAAAATTAATTTAGATTAGAATGCAAAAAAACATTTGGTAGAAAACAATTTTCGCTATTAAATTTACACAACAAAGAGAAAATAGGAGCAGCTGGCATATAAGAAAAAATGAAAAGCAAATATTGATCGTCTACAAAATACAAATAGGTAGTACGTATATCCTTTCATGACCAAATATCAACGATGTATATTTCAAACTAACATTCAAATTCACTCACCTTAAAGCACAATCTTTACAATATTGTATTGGGCCAACATGTCTTAATCGATTCCCTGCCAAGTTTAATGACTGCAATCTTGGGATTTCTGATGAAATTATAACAATGTTTATAATTGGTAATTTTTTATAAATGAAATTTTTCATTTTGAATATAAATATAGAATAAAGCTGCAACAATAATAAATTTTTAATCGATTAGTGACATACTTTTGTCCCGTTTTGGGACCCATTAGTTGTGAACTATTATTCCACAATGGCATTCTACATTAAATTAAATGTAAATCTTACTTCCAAATTTGTATTCAACTGTATCAATCCTGTTGTAGGATAAATCCAGTTCTCGCAGATGATTTGCGTTTTCAAAGTTGTCAGCTTCAACTTTGTCAATTCTGTTGTGAGAGAAATCCAACAATTTCACCAAGCTGTATCTCCGAAACAGAACTGACAAATGTAAATGCACTCGGTTATTCATAGAGTATAATATTGTATGTTCTATTCTATTAGAATGTAGGTCTATTACCCCAACACCCAGGGTGCTATCATCTCGACCCCACTGAGGCAGTTTATAGACACTCAATAACAGAGATTCTATTCTATAAGGGTGAGGTCTACAGTGAGGCACACCTGAGACTTGGGATTTAGGTCTATTACCACAACACCCAGGGTGCTACTATCTTGACCCCACTGAGGCAGCATATGGACACTCAATAATAGATAGTCATATACGGATGTTTTGATAATTGTGTTTTCACTCAAAAATATGTGTGGTGGGCAATTCACATGCTATGTAAAATGTATGAAAGAAAAGAAGGCCCATTATTTTAATATTTTTGAAGGAATAAATATTTCATATCAATGCAATTTTCTACCAGGCGTGATGGTTGTTATGCAGCTATCGTTGCCATAAATTGCCAAAGCACTTTCGCATGGCGCTGGACTCCTTATATGGTTAGGATCCGGTATCTCAGTTAGATTCATCTTATCGCGCCATAACGCCATGTCCGTGTATTGCATCAAACAACTGTAATATATTGCAACGCTAAATGGTAATAAGTAATATCTCAATAATAATATATATATATATATATGTACTAAACTAGGATTTTTTTCTCTTTTTTGCATGTTACAGAAATTATGAGACATCCCAAATTTATATAATAACTTTTTATTTGTCTCTTCGATTACGGCAGCAAAGATTTAGAAATATTTTAAACGAAAAGACAGGATATATAATACAAACACAATTAGTCAATTACATAATTAAAAATCTCTTACTGTTCGTATAACTTTTCAGTTTCTTCATGACAAGGTGATGATGTCACAATGCTTATACACAGCACACAATAGATAAGAATATAAGAAAACATATTAATTCTTCAAGGTTAAAATGCAAAATTGCTATTGTGTCTTTTGCAAATTCTCTACTCATCAATACAAATCTGAAATTAAAATCACTTACACTTTATCTGGTGTTTTTTTTTATATTTCATAGACAAAAGCATATATTTGCAAATTATTCTATATAAAAATACCACTCGCCACTATAAACATACTGTTATATTGCTTGATTAAACAATTTGTGCACCCACACTTAATGGTGCTTATCTTATAGTTGCTCTTTTTTTGTGTAATATTTACACAGTTAGATAAACATTGCAATTGTGTACATAACATCTGGCAATAATATTTACTAACGTTGTACATATTTAGCTGACTTGGCCAGTAATGCTGCTCCAAATACGAGTTGCGATTGCAAAAGTTTCATTTTTAAGTTAAACAAATATAACGGTGCAGTTAAAATGCAGTTAAAGTTCAAATAAAGTCGCCTACCTCACTTTTATTTATAAATATACAATAAAACCTTTGTGAAACCTTAACAACTTCTCTATTTCACCATTCCGTTTCAATTGTTCCGCTTCCTTTAGAGTCTACACTCTACACAAAGCCCTTTTTTTGTCCAAAAAAACAAAACCAAACACTCGCTAGTGGGAATTTCCAAGAGTAAAAATAAGCGTCTCAGGCGCAATAACCCATAAAATTTAGTCAACTGTGAAAAAGCATTAGAGTCTAAAACCTGTGGGGCGAAATTTTGTTTTGTCTTTTATTCAACCAGAACCTGGAACCCAATATGATACGCACCACTTGCGCTATATCTTGAGTTAAACAAATAAATAAACCGACATTCGAATAAACGGTTTTGGCGGTACAAATATAAGAGAATATTCAAATATTGTTCTCACCAAAGCCCCCAATTTCGCGCATGATAATCAGGTAAATATGCAGATAACTATACTCTAGCAAACTAATGCTGCAAAATCATACAAAGCATATATGATGGTGGGGAAAATGGGAAACCTTTGCCTTCTATTTTCTCGTCCCATTTGGTAATAAACAAAGAAATTAAAAGAATTATAAAACCGCATCCTCACGAATTTCATAGACCGTTGTTAATTGATTGAAACACGATCAGGATATTTGGATATTTGGTACCCCTAACCGCTAACCTCCCCCAACCCCTCTTCTCCCACCCTATACTATACTAATAAAGGTATATACAATTCTGTCTCTATATTATGCGTAGCTACATATAAAGCTTTTTTTTACTTTCCTATGTATCAAACATCCTTTCAACACATCGCTCAGGTTTCTTTATTACACCGTATCGGGGCAACCTGCAGTAAGTCGATTGCGCATACTAAAACTTAGCTTTTGCCAGTTGGGCTTTCTCGGAGTCAATACCACAGTTACATCCGCCTAACAGTTCCTCTTTCTAACAAAAGAAACGGCTTCAATTACATTGCCTGTATGTATAGACCTTTTACAAGCTGATTTGAATACAATTTATAGCGGGTACGAGTTTACCCTAAAACGCTATAAATATTTAACCAAATTGATCCCACGAATCCTAAAGGTTTCGCTTGAACAGAGAACAATAAAAAAACGCTTGAAAAATAAATACAAAGGTTCTGTCACCACAGGTTCCATTTGCTACCTTTTATTTCTTTATGGGGTTCATATGGCAACACAAAAGTCAAATATTAGTAGAATTGTTTTTTTTCTTTGCGTGGGTAAAATATATTATATAACACTCGCAGGTAAATATTTGGATAACCACACTGAAATTCAAGTATAAGATCCTCACAAGACGAAACACCGTTAGACATTATAACATGCTGTGTGCTTTTTCATTACTTCGAACGCGTTCCCGCTTACCAGGTTATCATGTATCTAACTTCGTGGGGGGTTATGGTGATTATTATTAATAGTTTTAATATGTAGGTGACATTTAGACAATTTAGACCCTTAAAGAACTTCTGGTTTGGAGCAATTGGCGTTAAGTGTCTTCCGCAAGGACACAAACGTCCACAATGGCAGCAGCAACGAGCCTTGAACCACTATCTTCTGGGCCCAGCGGCAGGCGCGCTATCTTACTGTGCCACGGCGCGGACTTCACAATCCATTACTACAAGGATACGAATTTCAGAACACAATAACCACGCATATTCAAATAACAACCGTTCAATCGGTGTGTTTTTTTGTATTGCGAATGGTTATTATACACCATCGAAATCTTCACTCTCAAATATTGATGCAGACTCCTCTATTTCGTCTTGAATTCCATGCTTGACTTTCTTCTGGTTTCACCAAGAGCGCCGTCTCGTACGACTACTAGTACTTATGCCGTATCTATAATAATCGAAAGATTAAGAATTTGAAATTTTCCAATGAGCATGAAGTGAAACAAGACACCCGTGTCATAACTCGACAGTGAGCATGAGGTGTTTCAATAAACCATGTGCGTCATGCTATAATTCGACAGTGGGCATGAGGTTTGGAATGTATAAACACATCCTTGACAATAAATGAGGAATACTGCTGTTTTCGGTTTTACGACATATTTACAATTACAAGTATAACAGGTTGTTAGTAACAACTTGTTACTTACCCTGTTGATTGAGATACTATATTTCTATAAACAAATCTTGGTCTTGCTTGCACCCCGAACAACATGAAGAAACTCAATGTGAAAATTAACATCAGCCTCATAGTAAATGCATATACAACAAACTCCTTGCAGCAATAACAGCTGTGTGAATACTGCTTTAGACTTCAATGCATTTACCGGATGAATAAAAAACGTTTTGCGGATAACGTTAAGTGTGGGTTCTTGGCAGTCTGGGATAGCTTAAGAGATTATAGTAGCATGGGGGATGACGGGACACCTTTAGCACATAATATCCAAATATCCAGATCGTGTTTTAAACAATTAACAACGGTCTATGAGAGTCGCAAGGATACCGTTTTATTATTCTTTGGATGTTCTTTGATTGCTACCAAATGGGATGAGAAAATAGAGTCAAAAGGTGTTCCATCTTCCCCCACTCTACCCTATATAACTTTGTAAGAGAAATGACATTCGTTCATACATGTATTGAAGTAGTGTAGTAGGTAAGTTATATTCCTTTTTGCTACAATAAGTAAGTTCAGTTACAATAACAACACGTCTATAAAACAGGTAGGAAAAGTCACACCTTATCTGTGCAAGTCATAACAAACATATCAAGGCAAGGGACCCAATACCCAAGGTTACCTTACGCGACAACAAAAGGCGTGTGCGATATAGGAGTTACTGGAATCCTATACTACACAGGGAGATTGTATTTACAATAAGATTTGTTTTGTTCTTTTGTGTGGAAAAGGCCTTGTAGACTTAATACGAAGTGGAATTGAAATCTTGTTTTTGTCGAAACAAAAAGAACGAAAAGCAACAATAATCTATATTAAAAAGTAAATTGCAGTTTTAGAAGTTTTTAATTTAGAAGCAGTTTATGAAGTGATTAAAACATGTATGTATTCTATGTTTATTATACTAAATAGAACGATGAAAGTGAATGAAAACAACCGTGTTACTACAACCTACTAAGGTTCATATGCAGCCATTTTTAAAAACTTTAAATGTTCAATCGTTGCGTATATTATTGTGAAAAACATAATCTATAAAACACTGTCTTGTTTAACTACAAACGTAAGTACTTGAAGCAGCAATTGACCCGGTACAAGTACCAGTTGTGGTCTGTTTAACTCAAAGTGAAACCTAAATATCAAAGAGAGTGAAACGTATGCAGAATCCGCAATAGTTACATCAATATATAATGTTAATGCATTGCTATTATACAGATAAATTTGGTCAGGTCTATTGCAAAGGTCATGTGCGCATTTAAATGGTTTATTTATGGTGCAGTGTTAATGTATATGTGCTATAGAGGGTGGGGGAACATGGGACACATTTTCATTATATTTTCTCGTCCCATTCATTAGTAAACATGAAACATTCAAAAAAAATTAAAAACATATTCTTATATGGCTCTTATGGACCGTTGTTAATTATTTAAAACACGATTAGGACATTTGGATAGTATGTGCTAAAGGTGTCCCATCTTCCCCACCCTAATACATATATATTTTATATGCTAGTACTATACTGCAAGTTTAGTGTCATTTTAAAGTTTCATTGTTAGATTTGCTTGTTATATATAAATGTACTGCTGGCTAAAAACTATGCATGATTACAACTTATATAATACATAAAAACAACTAATATGACAACACGCAATAGTAAAACAACTATCTGAAGGTTTGAATTTGGAATTGTACAAAATATGTCATTGCAGGAGTGATTTTTTATCAGAATTATCAGATTTTTGTTTACAAATGCGTGTGTGACGTCATAATGAGACCAGGTGAATCGAAGTGGTCGGTCATCGCGAACGGAAAGTCGATAGCGAATGGAACAACATATCGTCAAAATGGAATTATATCTTTAACTGTGACGACACAGTGCAAAGATACCAGTACAGCTAACAACAAAGAAACAACAAAGGGTATTGTTTGCTTTGTCGAATAATAAGTTATAATTCAGTCGTACAAGACGTAGAAATATCGTTTTATGGCGAACTGTGCTTACCCGCACCAAAAGTCCCACAAATACGAGATTAATTTCGTCGGATTAATTCCGACAGTTAATTCCAATCGTTACTCTGGCTTCTCTTCAGCGCATGATTCTTTCGCCTTTTACTAAAGAATTCCGTGGAGGGGAGCATTTCAATGAGTCTTTAACTATTTTTCTACACCTGACTTCGGTCAGGATTCCTAAACAATGTGTTTTCCCTCTATGCAAGAACTATGTCATGGTGTGCTTTTTTGCCAAAAGAATTCAAGTATAATCGTGAATGCGGTTTCTATTCTATATAGATGAGTTTAAGGGCGAGGTAAACCTACGTTCCGGGGTTTCGTTCCAAGTTCACCCATTACCGAATAGTTATTCCGCAACAATGACGTTATACTTGATAGAGAAGTTTGCTTATGACCATGTTAAATATTTACGATGAAAATTACACCACGAGTACAGAATATACAGTTCCGTATTCGCCGCTACGGAAACAGGAACTGCTGCTCGACTAACTAGAAAGCTGGGAGATAGGGGTATTTACGGTCTACTGAAAACATATCTTCATTAGGCCTTGTATAATAGGCCTTCTAATTTCAAACGTAAAATGTGAAATATCAGGCCGTATCTCTAGTAGGCCGTGGTCACCGTCTATGTAAACCAATAGTACGAACAACAACTCAGTCTCAATGCAAACATTACAACCTATACACATGAAACAATGGTATTCAATTTAAACACGGAATTGAAAAACTAAAACCATCTTCAGTGATGTCACAAGTGAATAATAATCGTGCCTTTGTCTCATATATGAGCTGTCACCAGTAATGGTTGTATTGAAACTGACCCAAAAGTGATTACGTATCTAATAAACAACTTACCACAACTACAGTGATGTCATAATGGTAATTGTTACAGAAGACGAGGAAGTAGTGGTAGAGGAACCAACACCAGTCGTTGCTAAGCAACCAGAAACAAACCGTTATCCACCACTAAGAGTGTGCACTAGCAGCGCTAAAGGGTCCAACGAAGCTCTTTCCTCGGCCATACAGCAACTCAACTGGAGAGAATGCAAAAACGGGTCAAAATCTGGTACGTGTTGTTGTTTTTCTTTAAAGAAGAGGCCTAAACGCTCGCTGTGTATACTCTCTATGTAAGGGTGAGGTTCTACAGCGAGGGGAGCTTTGGGACACAAGTGCGGCACGCCAGATTTGCCCCATAACCCCATCGACACTCTTGTTGTATTACTCCGCATGTGTTGAAGAACTTATCCATATAATTAGTTACTGTTTGCTTTATATTTCAGGCCCCATCGACATACATTGGGTTGGCCTTGGTTTTGACGAGCAAGTTTACAGCAAACCAGGTGTTTATGCGGTGAATAAACTACCTGGTATGGTGGAACTTGTACAGAAGGTTGGTACTATAAGTATATAATGCGGCAATGTATTGCATGTATGGATATTTGCGTTTAAAAGTAGATCAGTACCCGTATTGTACCCAAATTACACTGTGTTTGATGCGGGGTGATTGCTACAAGTATCAATCAGGTGTATGAAACAGAACACCCGCGTTAACTCCTGCAGTTATGGCCCGCTGAGGATAAAAAGTTATTCAAAGCAATACAAGTTCTTATGACGTCACACAGGTTCATTTATCGCGAATAATCAAGAGAATGCAACTTTTATTTCCCGGCGAGTTCGACTTTTACCCACCCACCTGGTTCCTACCCGAGCAATATCATCAATTTGTTGGCGAAATGACCGTCAACAAAAAGCCGAAGGCAAACAGGCAGATAGCGACACCACGCGGTGGTACACCAGGTAGGTATAAATCGTATTATTTGAAAATCACCATTGGTAAGATTTAACCTCTATAACCCACTTACACCTCGGGCACGTAGGCCCCCAATAGTAGCAGCGACGAACCTTGAACCTATTGGTTACAGGCAGGCGCGCTATATCCACTTTGCCACGGCGTAGGATAAACAATTATAAATAATACGGCACGAGAGAACAGAATCATGCTTTAGCTTTCATCAAAGCGTCGAAAATACACCACGTTTCTCACACCAGCTGAGAGTTGAATATTATTTAGCTTTCCTATTAAGTGGACTTTATTATGTCGATACGATTTAACCGTAGCGGCAATCTATGTATTATAAACTTCAACTTTTATTTTCAGTCACCAAACGTGAAAGTCAAACTTACATAGTGAAACCTGATACTGGTAGCCAGGGTGAGGGGATTCACCTAGTTAGCGACCCACGTGACGTACACGCAGTTGTTGGGTCGAGGCCCGCTGTTGTACAAGTAAGGGATGGGGGGATGTTTGTGTAACGTATTTAACATATAGTACTGTGGGAGAAGACAGGACAGCAGCATAATATCCAAATATCCTGTGTTTTAAGCAATTAAGAACTGTTTGTGGGAGTTATTGGGATACGGTTTTATAATTCTTCGAATGTTCTTTGTTTACTACCAAATGGGACGGGATATTAAAACAAAAAGGTGTGCCATTTTCCCCGCTATAGTATGTAACTTTTTTGGCGTGGCCGACAACCCCAGTTGTTACATCATATGGCTGTTCTATTTTGTATATCTTCTGCCAACTTGCGAGTTACCGCATATGTAACTCTATGACATTATGTACAATCATTTTGACATAACCTTTCAGTCAATTTAGAAAATTGTTTATTGCTAAAAGTTAGAAAATATGAAACATAGAATGCAATATACCCACCACGTTTCAGAAATACATTGAAAATCCAATACTTCTCGATGGTTACAAGTTCGACCTTCGAATGTATGTAGTTGTTGCAAGGCTTCATCCAGTTGAGATTTATCTATGCAAGGTAAGATGGGGTTGTATTATATAGAGATGTAATGTTCACAGAAATGGCGATTTAGCTTTGAGCAATGTCTGCGCCATATATAGGTTTCGCACTGGGCGTTTTCACATTTTTTCTGCATGGGTTAGGTTCTTGTTTGAGGACGTGGGGTTTAAATTTGTCTTATTACCCCAACAATCAAATTGCTTACAAACGACCGAAAGAAACGTGTGACCCGTGTACCTTCCCACCAATGTTTGGCGGGTTTTAGTGGTGTTTGTTACCGTCGAAAATTGATGGCATCGTCGATGTTAATATGTGCGTGTTGCGTTAAACAAGTAATACATTATGAACCGTTTACTTTCAGGACGGCTTAGCAAGATTATGCACTGTACCTTACGAGCCCCCATCTGCAACAAACATCAACAACACGCTTATGCATCTTACTAACTTCAGTTTAAACAAGAACAGTGGTGACTTTATACACACTACAGCAGCGAATACGGGATCTAAGCGAACCTATAGCAGCGCTAGACGGGTAGGCCGAATACTGTATCCATATAAACTGTATGTTATGCTGTATGAGTTAAATAACGCTTAAAACCGATATCAATAACCCACAACTTCCTGGTCTACTTTAAATAGTACCGCACCTAAAGAAGAAAACTTTATAAAAGAAACCTTACCCTAAAACTTAAAGTGTTACCCTCTAAATTATCTATATTTACAAACAGTCACAACACCAGTTAAATGTATTATACACGAATATTGTTCAACTTCTGTTACAAACCCGCTTTTACAGAGTCTACGCAAGCAAGGATATAACGTTGACAAGATACACGAAAAAATTGTTGACGTAGTCATAAAAACGGTACTTTCCCTTATTCCTGACGTCACAATATGGGACCACGTGACGAACAAATCAAAACTTGTCAGGTACAGTACCTCATGTGCTTGGTCGAACAACCCTTATATTTTTATCTTTTTTAGATCTTTTCAAATTTTGGGATTTGACATTTTGCTGACGTCAGACGAAAAGGTTCATCTGCTTGAAGTTAATTCGTCCCCGAGTACAGGCATTGATGCGGAACGTGAGACCAAGCCCGGAAGTGGCGTCATGCAAACGATTATTAGCCCCGTGGACGAACAGGTGTGAAAATAAAGAACTCACGTTCTAAGTATAATATGAAACAAATATATTCTGTAAAGAAACACCCAGGCATTTTATCCTAATGTAGTGTAACTCCCGTGGGTGGGAATTGAATCCGGTGTTTAACCCTTGCTTATTTGTACCCAGATAAAAGTCCCCCTTCTGCGAGACTCGTTAAGATTAATCGCATACGGAGAAAACGAGCTGGATATGTCGAAGTCGTGTTTAGAACGTATCTACCCGGCTCAGTGTTTGAACCCGCACCCTAAGGATCATAAATCAACGACGGACCTTGAAACAGACAACAAAAATTCTTCCAAGAATCAACAATTGTTAAACGTGGGTAGAATAACTGCTGTCACAAGTTAAATATGTGGTAATCGTAAAGAAACGTGTATAAAAATTAGAACACCTGTGTTATAACGACTATTATTTATCATTCGCCCATTTATGTCAATCACAAACATTTTAGACATTCACCGAAAGAAAACCACCGACTCCAGAGCCCCATCTACCGGTACACATAAACGTCAATCAACAAAACGAAGAAAAGTCAGAAAGGTGAAAATCATTTGGCTTTAATACTAAAAGTATATATTTTAACGGGACAATAATTATTACTTTCCGTATGCAACAGTATTTTTTTTTCAATTCGAACTTGGGTAAATTTTTACCACAGAAGAATCAATTGGCCTAATTATATTAAAATAAAATTATTATCAAAAAGAAATATGGTAGGGCGGGGGAAGGTGGGACACTTTTTCATATATTCTCGTCCAATTTGGTAAAAAAAATAGGCACATTCGAACAATTATAAAGCCATATCCTCGCGAGTCCTATAGACCGCTGTTAATTGTTTAAAAAACGATCAGGATATTTGGATATTATGGTGTCCCATCTTCCCCCACCCTACTATATAAATACATTTAACATTATGCATTTTCGGTTTAAAGCAACACAAATTATTTCGATAATCCACTTTTGAAACCTCATTTGGAAACAACTACACCAACTAGCATTGTGCCGCATAAGAGACAGAAACGTTTTACTGTGGTCAAGTGTAGGCAGGTAAGCGTTGGAATAAATTTACAAGTTTTTTACAAAGTCTAATTTAGAGTTAGGATTTTTAAATTTTACACTTCATAGGAGTATGCGATTACAATGGAAGAATGGAGATTATATTCAAAGAAGAAACCCTTAGTCGCATCAAAAAAATCTCCATCAAATCAAGCGAATAAAAAGTTACAAAATGTTGTAAAACCGCAACCGCACGTTGGCGCTACCGAGGCCGGATTATTTGACTTTCCAAGTATTTGTCCCACTTGTGGAGGTTATGTAGGAGGGGTAGGGTCGGGGTTAATTACAACCCAACAACTCTATAAATCTACGTTATCAACAAATGACGTGTACGATGACGTCACAAGTGTGGAAACATTCGAAAAAAACACTGACGTCATAACACCAAACTGGAAATCTGACAACGAGAGTGACGTCACGTGGGAAAATGACGTCATACCGTCTACACGGCGAGCACAAATGCCACCGAGAAGCATCTATTTCAACTCTGCCCAACTTTACGATCGCAACGACGTCACGATTCGATCGGTGACGTCACATACGACGTCACACACTAAACCACCAAAGAAAGCTCGTTGCTTAAAATGCGAATCTGTGCTCGCGTCTGATGACGTCATAACTAACCGAAGACAACCAGAAGTGAAAGAAAACTTCTCAATACAGGAAGTGACGTTATTGAAGCGAGCGGCGGCAGTGTTTATCTTTTTCAACGGTTTTAAAACAAGTTTAAGAATCGGGGCAACTGCGTTCAGGAACATGGCACGTAGGTGTCGCTTGTGCGAGCAGGGCTCTATGCCCGCGATCGATATACTCTTTATCGACACCATGCGGCAGTGGCGGGGCTATACAGAAGCAAGGGGATCTCCCTTTTACGATACTTTCAAAGGAAAGAACCCAGTGACGTCACACCAACCGGCTGGACTACCTTTTCAAGGGTTCCTAGAAGCTTTGTTTAGGTAAGAGGTTATCATGACGTCAAAATTATATTTATACCGTATTATTTGTTTAGTTTAATCTTATAATGACGTAATAATTTACTTTGATAACTAGGTTGGCCAAATCTCGATTCAGGGGAAGCACCTTAAAAGAGAAACTTGAAAGTTTGCTCTCAAACTGTGAGTGTTACGTCACAGAGGCGATGAGAGCCGACAAACTCATAAAAAGGCGCCACCAAGCGAAATATTTTAAGAAACTCATGACGTCACCGAGAATCACTTGTTCCACGTCACAAAGAATTCCATTTTTCCAATCTTAAAATTTAATTTTGCAATTTAGTTCTAAAATAGATCATTTGCGATTTTGATGACGTAATACGTTAATGACGTCGATGATGACGTATATTAGGGTCGATGAGGGATTAACAGACAAGTGTTTTATATCCAAGGAATTATATGAGATTTTCATTCATTACAACATATGGTTAAGAAATGTTTTGTGTTGATGCTTTGTAAGCGGATAGTACGCATCGTAATGTCATATTGTTTGATTGTGACGGAGATAATGGGTGTGATGGTTTAAATTTTGAATTGTGACGTCATGCAGGGTGAATAATAAATTGTGGATCGTGGGAAAATCAGCAATAAATAAAAAAGTAAAAACAATTTGTTAGTGATATAACCACTTATGGTCAGTGTACATATATATAACATTTTTGTATAGGTTTGATCTTTAGTTATGATATAGTAGGGTGGGGGAAGCTGGGACACCTTTAGCACATAATATCTAAGTATCCTGATTGTGTTTAAAACAACTAACGGTGGTCTATGGGAGTCGTGAGGATATAGTTTTATAATTCTTTGAATGTTCTTCGTTTACTACTGAATGGGACGAGAAAATATAGCTAAAAAGTGTCCCATCTTCCCCCACCCTACTGTATAACTGGTATCATTTTTGTAAATTACTCATAAAAAAGCGCAAAACGTCACAATAATGTACATGCAAATAACTAGACACGCGTAACAGTTGGTTTTCCTTATTTTAAAGTCATGACATTTAAAAGGCCGAGACGGCCTGGTGTTCTGTGTGTGGGACAACATATGTGGTTTGGGGGAATAATTAAAAAGACCGAGAACGCTCGCCAGTTGCAATTAAAAAAGCAATTTCGTTGATTCATTACGAATAAATCCCTGGACAATGGCGTTTGTTACGGCAGTGCATGTCATAATTAAACAAGGTAGACCCGCAGCAGACTGCAGCATTGATTTTCGAATAAAAATCAATGGGACGTTACGCGAACGGACTTCCTTAAAACCCATGCGACCGAGGCCCGAATGAGTCAATGGTATTTATTATTAATGGGCACAAGAGCAAAGGAAACCATAAGGACCCTCCGGTTGTTGAATTCTGATATCAAATCTTTTGGACGATCCATCGCGACAAAAAAATTCTAATCACTGGGTATATAAGAACCAGCACAATCGCTTATTCTGCGTTAAATACAGACAGTGAACTCCAACTCTTGGTTGCTGATAAGAATATTTTTGTTTGTAATTTTACAATAAGAAATTCCAAAACTTTGTTTCTTAACACACCAACAAAACTTAACGTTAAACTGAAACAAGATTGCCAACTTTTCAGCGGTATTACGTATCAAATGATAATTAGTACACACAATGCATTAGTGGTCGATCCTGATTGACCGTGTATTAGCACTATAGCAAAATTGTGTTGAAAAAGGAGTTATTTAAAACCAAGCACAAAATGTATCTTCTTACAGCATAGTTAACTATCAATTCGAACATTAACTGATTTACGAAATAACTTATTGATGTTGTAATAAGGAATAAACAAAAACAAACATAAATTTTCAAGCAAACCTAAATTGAATACTGTCCTAACACTATGACAGTAATAGAAATAAAAACCCTCGAACTTTATTTTCCCACATAATAATATATAGACCTCTTGATAATCAACAAGTTCATCTGGTATATTAATAAACCATATGCCAGCCCTACCCCCGCATATGTCCACTGCATTACGCGTTATGATGATTAATCTTCGCTTGGACATCACGCTGGTTTAATGGAACGACCTCTAAAAGCTGCGAATGCCATTTTATTGTCTCTGTAAGAAATTCTTTTAATTTTTAACTTGACTTTGAAATCGGTTGGTTGTTTCGTAATAATGGAATCAAGACACGAATAATGAGTATAATGACGTCACTTAAACCTTTTGTGACGTCATATAAATCGGTCAGCCGGAATGCGCTAATTGTTTTGATTCCAAACTAGATTGTTGATCAATTGTCTACAATAAACTCTATTGTGAGGTAACACACGATGCAACCAATCACAATGGTGAGTACTGTTACGTCACAGAGGGTAGGAAGACTAAATAATTGATGCGCGCTTACGTAACTTTGCAACCGACTTAAATCCAGTATATGCTAACTATGTTACTTATATTCACAAACTTTATAGAACAACTAAACATATCATTTCACTTGCGATTTAAAAACAGTAAAATTGAAACAATTTACTTTTATAAGGCAAAATTTAAGTCCACCGTGTTATTGTATCCTACTAAAAATGCATCGCAGTTATTACTTTACATTGTTTTAACTTACGCTGTTAAAATTTCACCAATACGGGTCAGGACAAGTTTCTACAGATCGTGGTCGGCGCTTTTAGTATTTCCATTAAGTTATTATGACGTTATAAACGATACGCGGTAGCGAGAAAGTAAATTTAGTCGGTTTATGACGTCACAAGACTCTGTTTCGATTTTACAAATATTGAAAATTTTAATCTCTGCAGCTGTTACGTAACAATATACGAAAACCGCTGTTTCGCGTTCGAAGTTTCCGGTTTTATTATGACGTGTGCTGCACGCACAAGATGCCACCTTTGTTACGTCATAATCGACAAGCGCGACGCGCCAGCATTGTTTCGAAAGTATTAAAACTTCCGAAACCGGAAAGCTTAAATACATCGGGGCTTGTGGGCGAAATGTGGCGGGATTTGAACGCTATGTTTCCCGCTGTTTAATCCCCGAACCCCCAATGTCGGTCACCGTTAATTAACCTGCCAAGAACAGGCGAATGATCAAATATAGATGAGGATTTAGGATATTCTGGCCTTGTCAGCTGCGGAGTGGTTATTACTCGTCTGCACCAGATGTTACCGAACTGCGACAACGCTATTCGTCGCTCTAATTATCCAGAATACAAGTTCTTTAATTAAGCAAGCTCACAATGAATGACAATATGCATAATGACGTCATTATAGCCATAACATTTTAAATAGGCGCGAAAACTAATATAATTGGTTCAAAACTATTTAAATTTCTGAAGTTATTTTGTGATCACAAATAACGATTGTGACCTCACATATGCAACTGTTTCGTCATAAACAACAATAACTGAAGCTATTATTCGGCAACAATATCGATTCAAACGTAACATTCGGTTAATTAGAACTTGCATTATTATGACCATATATTAGGTAAGTTAATGTATTGCATGGGGATTACAAGTCCCTTGTTCATTTAGTTTTCCAATATTACTTAGAAAGCCAGGTCGTCTTGGCTGACTTCGCTTTAAAGGGGTTACTACGTTTATTATATAGTAGGGTGGGGGAGATGGAACACTTTTCTTTCAATTTTCTCTCCCCATTTGGTAGTAAACATAGAAAATTCAAAGAATTATAAAACCATATTCTCACGACTTCCATAGACTGTTGTTAATTGTTTAAACACGATCAGGATGTTTGCATATTATGTACCGACAAGAATTTGTGCTACTAGTTGTGTATCATACTTTCATCTTACACCGAGAATGATAAAGTTAAACAAACAACAAACACAACAATATTATACTTATGTAACTACATATGTAACTTTACAGAACTATTCTAATCATATATTTATGTACGGAGCCCTACGGATGATCGTTGTAAAAAGTAATTTTACATAAATGGCGAAAATGTTAAATAATATGTAAAAACATTGCGTGTAAAAAAACGAAAGCGTCGCATAGGAGCGAATAATATTTATTCATAAACGAACTACTCAAAAAATAGAAAAATCTAGGAAATGTTTAAGTTTTGAACCGTGTATTACAGCCGTGCTAATTTACATAGTGTAACCGGGTGATGTCGGCATATAATGGTTCTGCAACCCGCTTGCGTTGGTTGCCAGCAGATGTTCTGCGCGCTGTTAATTGCAGTGACCGGTTGGTACCGTGGTGGCCATTAGTGATATTCACCTGCTATGTAGACCGACTGCTGTTATTTCATGCCTACAGCACACAAGCAAAAATAATACGAACCATAGCTAAAAATAGCTAAAAAAAGCTGCATTTGTCCACGTGGGTTTGTTTAATTGGAATTCTGGAATAACTAAGGTAACGTCACCATGGTTATTGTGAGGTCGAACTCGTATGAACCTTGATCGATTTCAAGTTCAATATTTTAATTAAAACATGAAACTAACCGACCGCTTGCGTTTTCCAATCAAGAGAATCGATTCTCGTTTTCATTTTGACAAAAATATTAATCCTTGTTACGAAATAAAAAACAAACAAAGAAATCGCGAATCAAGACAGAAGGCGCGAGATAGGGGGCTGGGAATTAGTGTTGCCAGCTGAAAAATGCTTACCAATGCCTCGATTAAATAAATATAAGATTCGTAGCCGAGGTTTGGTTTGTTTATTAAAATGTGGCTTTTATTGTAAATATTAAACTTCGTTTGTGAAAAGTTTACGTTTTTTCAAACATATTTTATTGTTTCACGCTAAGAGGCGTGTTGTGACGACATAGAGACGTCTGGCACAGTGGGAGAGGAGGCAACACTGCAAGTCGCAACAGCGAGTCCTTGCACCTACATTGAGGGGGTATTGTGACGTGGTCGGTCAGTCCGCCATATGCTCAGTGCGTCGATGCGGGAGAATGAAAGAAACAAAGAGAAATCACGCGCGCCCGCTTCGCTTCTTTTTTACGTCACAATGCACGTCGAAATTACTCTTGCTCTCTCGAGAGCGATCGCGAATTCGGGAGAGTCGCGAAAAAATGCTAAGCAATAAACAAACTAAGAAGCGTGCAGATGTCGCTCGACGTTGTGGTCCTATATAACCGGACGAAGCAACCGCAGAGTTATCTCACTCGGCAACAAGAACAGCAACGACCAGCACTTGGAAGAACAAGTCAACTCGGCAAGCCGAAAGGACTTCAAAAGAAGAATGTCCCCGCCCAAAATGGGGGTAAGTTAAGAGTTTTCTTATAACCAAAAGTAGAAATAACTAGCAGAACGAAGGATTTTATGACGTAGGAAACGAACGTTAGATTAAGATTTTTTTTTGTTTGTGTAAAGGCGTCTAATTTTATTTTTTACGGTTTTAAAAAATGCTGCATTTTAGCTACGACAAAATTTAAGTTCAGGCTAAAAATAGAAACGGGTTTCAAAAGGTTTTTTGCCGGCCCTAAATTTTAGGCGCTTGCATTTTACATAATTGATGAACGTAGGATGGGGTAAGGTTGCAGTAGCGGCACGTACAGTGTCTGTCGTCTGCCCGTTACCCCTGGCAACCCATCAATAATTCAGTGCCTGCATTGACGTCATAATGCCTAAGTTACCCTCCTTTGTTTTAAAAGCGATTTAAATTCTCGAAAGAGCAACGAACTTGGAAGTAGGGCGTTAGTCGTTTGGGAATGGATATGGTTCATGTACTTATAAATAGAAAAGGAAGAAAAGTTGAGAAACAATTAAAACTATAAACGATATTAAGTGATGACCCAATTATTCCTACGTAACAATATCATTTGTTTCGTCACAGCTGATGTACAGAAGGTACATGCCCTCTAGCGCAACATAGCGGCAAATATATTTGGTGAGTACTTTTATTTTTACGCAATATTTTTTTTCATAAAAGTTAAACTGTTCCAAATGTTAAACTAGAATAATATCTGTAAGACAACATTGCATGTTGTAGATTCGGTGCGTTTATTACGTCATAGTTCATTAGAATTAAATTCGAGAAACTTAAATTTTTGTCCAATGACGTCACATGACGCTTAGAATTATTCGGGTCGATAATCTGCTTTAAGATTTATTCGAGATTTATTCTCATCAATTAATGCTCCCATTGTGACGTATCGAGCCTCCCATTGTCTCAGCTGTGAATTAGCGCGATGTCCATTGTCAATGCTTCCCCGCAGCGAAAATCGCGTCATCAAATTGTTAAGTCACACCGGACGTGTGACGTCAAAAAAGCATGGGAACAAAGAATTTTGAGCTTATATAAGCGGTTGTATCAGTGAACAACCACTATACTTGTTACGTCATAGCTATGTTCGGTAGTATTTATTGTGGACCTTGCTGTGTGACGTCACAATAAGGCACGCGGTGAATGCCAACGAATTTTTGCTGCCTTCATCTATAATGTTTCGGGTATTTAGAAGGGTATTGTGACGTAATATTTAAAGGGCGCTTATGAGTCGTGTTTACTGTGGACCTTGCTGTGTGACGTCACAATAAGGCACGCGGTGAATGCCAATCAAAAGTCGCCGCTCGCTACAAGAATGAACATCTGTTACGTCATAGAAAAACGAGCTACCATACTATTACGTCATAAAACAACTCGACAGATGCTAACTAATTGTTAGAATATAAAACTCCGATCAATTCTGTAAATTTGAAAATTAAACTCAAACCTTTATTCTCAGACCGAAATGCAAGACAATCACTGTGAGATCTTGTTGCGTCATCGTGATTACGTCATCATTGCCACGCAGTATTAAGTTCCAGAGGACCTGACGGCGTTAAACAGCAATCAATACCTAAACACAAGCATCGACAATCGAATGTACAGGAAAACCGCTTTGGGCAAATTTAGCAAAAAAACAATGTTTTAGCACATTCTAAGTGTGTAAAAAATTTAAAATCCAAATTTTATAATTTGAATTATGTAAAAAAAACAAAAAAAAACGCAGGAAACCTAAGAATGTAAAATTTGTTTATATAGAAAAATAGCAAAAAATATTGTTTTTATGTTGTGACGTCATCGCTACCACCACATTCTTCAATCGTCTGTTCGAAGTTCCATCGTTGCTAAGCAACCATGTATACATCTTCAATTTACTGTTACGTCACAATACCATTTATCCCGCAACGGTTGCGTCACTGTGATATCTATTTTACAAGAATCCGATAAAATATTTAAATTAGTTTTAACTAGAAGTAAAGTGTCTATTCCTGGGGATATTATTAATTTAAAGGGGGGTTTTAAGCAATTTCAAAATCGAAATGTAATTTTACCTGCTGTACATTGCTCTCTTGTATATAAAGCTTATTTTCACTGTGATCCATGCTGGGAAATGTGCAATATTTCTTGTGTATATATGCTGTAAATAAATCTGTAAATATTTTGGTGAATAAAATGATAAAAAACGACAACCATGTATGTACGATTCTAAATAAGTATATTTGACCAATGCGGGTAAAGTAAAAACATACAATCGCATCTACCAACCTACACTTATCTATTTTATTTTGTTATTCAATCGAAACCTTGAACTTTTTAGCTGCACAGAAAACTGTTTATTCCTAATCTTTACTAGCCCAAAATGACAACTGAACTTGGCAACGTGAGATCTTAGTTCGCACAAAATTGGCGCACTATAAGCTAAGTTCTAAATAAGGCCTACTAAATGTAATGGCCCAAGTTTTCAACTTGTTTGCTAGTTAAAGGAATGCTCCAATTTTTTAATCAACGCCTTCGAGACGACACGCAAGCGTTTTTGGTGGCTACGTCATCGGTGCATCTTGCTCATTTATTGCCATGGCAACAGCGCGCGCCTTCTTTCGAAGTCCGTTTTTTTTTAAACTTTATAGAGTACATTACTTTTTTACATCATGTAAGAATCAGCACAACATATTTTAATTTCCAGACATTGTAAATATAAATATATAGTAGGGTGGTAAAGTTGGGAGACCTTCAGCACACAATGTCCAAATATCCTGACCCTGTTTTAAACAATTAACAACGGTCGATTAAAGTCGTAAGCGATTAAAGTGAGAAAACGAAATTAGGGGACCTAAAAGTTAAATTTCTATGTTTAAATCCGAATGTTTACAATCCTCTCCTTCTCTCGTTTCTCTTTTTTCTGTTTCCTCTCTCGTTTTCTGCCGAACACGCCATGAGTTTACAATGCAGCGAGCAACAATAGCAAAGTCTTATCAAGAGCTAAAGTGTGTCAGTGAATACGATACACAGTTCGTTCACGAAGCGTAGAAGTGTTCAGCGCATGCTAGACATGTGATATCTTACCGCAAGAGCTCTTATGGTATCAGTTATAGAGCGGTTTGCTGCTGAAACAATAAAAAGGCTTGATGTACATCAGTATGACAATATAAGTAACTTTAAGTTACGTTATCGGTCTAAATTATAAAGTCTAAATTTGCTGTCTTCTGTCTATATATTGCTTGTCATAAAGTTCTTTGCCAGTTGTGACTGTAAATGTCCTGCATTTTATAATTTTTTTTTTACATTTTAGTTTTCTACTTTAATTTAAACAATGACTGACCGTAGAAACGTTGGTCCTTCAAGAAAGAGAATTTCAAAAGCGTTAGACCAAGATTACTGGGACTGTAGTGTGTGTACGTACAGTAACTCTCCTGAGGCTTTTAAATGCTCAATGTGCGATGTAAGAAAAGGAACTTCCACACGAAAACCTCGTCTTAACCAACACATTGTTGCGCAACAAGAAGCAACGCGGCTCGTCGCTCAAGCTGTTCCGTTGTCACCAAGCTTGTCACATAAAGATGAGGATTTCTGTGAGAAACAGGGCGACTCTCCGGTAAAAAGTAAGCGACATCGACTAAAAGGGGTAGACAGAAGTTCCCCCATGACTATGGCTGTCACAGTCAACAATGTAACTGTGCTGTTCACAGAGTTTCGGGCGAAAAAAGCATCGTTAGAATGCGATGAAAAGATAAAGTCATGATGAATATTATTTGCGCAATCATGTAAAAAAACGTCTGGATTTGAAACCTAAACTTTAGGGCAGTGAATCAATGGCCTCTAGTCGGACTTACCTTTCAAAATTCCCCTCTTTTTCACTTTTTGCAATGTAGTATATTTACACTTACTATTTTTACATTAATTTCATTCTTACATGACTAATAAAACTGTATTTTTGAACAGTTGTTATATTTTTCTTGTCTGTATTTTTCAGCTCCAATCAAATTGCAGTTAGTTTTATTTAAGTCAAAATTTACTTAATTGCTCTTACATACCAAATAACTTTTATACAATTACACTATATATTTGTTGTGTGTGTTCATTGTATGTACTGTATACAACTCGTACGTTTACTAATTTTAATATTGACCCCAAAATATTGTGGCAGCCTTAAATACTAATCTGACCCAACTAAATATTACTGACAATACTGACATGATTAAAAGATCGTGAAAAAGCCATGTTGATTTTGGGCATAAGAATTTGATATAACTAGGATGAGATCTTGCCTTTGATTTGCGTTATGCTCAATAATTATCATAAAAATGGCATTAGAATTTATCCCACATAATAAATGACATAAATCAGAGCTTTTTCTTTTACAATGTATAGTACTGTGGGGGAAGATGGGACACCTTTAGTGCATAATATCTAAATATTCTGATCGTGTTTTAAACAATTAACAATTGTCTGTGGGAGTCGTGAGGATATAGTTTTATGATGCCTTAAATGTTCTTTGTTTACTACTAAATGGGATGAGAAAATATAATGAAAAGGTGTCTCATCTTTCCCCACCCTACTATATATTATATATTGATCCTCCACATAGATATAACCTGTGTCTTTATCAATGCTTAAATGACTAACCCCTGTGAAATGAATTAATCTGATCTTGTTGCTGTAATATGTATTGGTCCATGGATATCCAACTAACTTTTTTATACCTTTTTGTTATACATGGATTTGTAGATAATAATAATATGAGCCAAGATGGAATCAGCAATGGGAACCACCCAACTGCAAGCCTGGAAGTCTCTCAAGCTCGCTGTCGATAAATATTCGCAAAGCACTGGAGCGGAGGTGGAGCGTGTTTAATATATTTGTGCCTATTTTTAAACAGACTCTAGTTCGACACACAAGCTTGTGAAACTAATTTGACCTCATTGTTTGTAACATTTACTGGTTAAGAGAAATTGTTTGTTTTTTCCCAACTTCCTCCGTACACATGGAGTCTTTGAGCATAGCTTGGGACTTGACACGTGACATGTTGTTATAGCTGGTTCCTGGTTGTATATTTCGCTGAGTTGTTATAATTTTTCCTATAGTATTTGATTGTAGTATGTTCATATTGTTGATGTAACTTGATGACTCTCTCCCAGGTTGCCGTGGCAACAACATACTTTGCTGACACAACCGACAACCATCTTTCGTTTAATCAATCCAAACCTGTAAGTTTATTATATGTTGATATATTTTTCAAATTTTACTTGGGTTACTCAGGGTTAGGCACCTTAGTTAGGGATATAGCGTCAACATTAGCAGTTCTTAATCATGGCCTCTATCTTTTAGTTTTAGTTGCAAAATGTTCAGTTAATTATCACAATGTTGTAACATTCAAATGCCCCTATGTAATAGAGGAAAAAAAGGGTTACGGTTAAATGTATTAAACCATAAAAAAAAGAGAAATATTGGTGTAAACTGTAAACTAAACAAAGTTAATGTTTTTAAGTTATTTACAAAAGATATAACTACTAACCACCCGTTTATTTTATAATAGAGTGCGAGTCTCTTACATTCAAGTAAAATGTGATTCTGCTCATTGCAAATGCATGTTTTTAAATTGTAAATTCACTTTGCTACGACTTTACTATAAAATTCACTTCTTGGAAATGTTGGTTTCATAATGTTCTATGAAAAGCAACACCATTTAGTAGAAACTGTTGAACTGCAAATTTAATAAAAACTGTTTTTGATGTTTAGAAAACTACGGTTTACGGCCACGGAAGTTTGTTGTACGAAGTTCGGAAGATTGTTGAAGTCCCAGGTGCATCCATGCGTGACCAGCAATGGATAATTCCCGAGAAAAATGTTGATAATGCCGATGTCATCAACGCTCAGCAAATTCCAATAAATCCAAAACTTCACCAACAATCTGTTTCAAGGTGGGAAAATTAATATTTTTTCGATATTTTTTTATTCTCATGTTTTTATTCTATTCTACAAGCGTGTGGTCCTTTGTTGTGGTATACTAGGCTATACTGGGCCCATTTTCCTATATTACTTGTTGCTACTGTGCTGAAGCCAATGGCTGAATTTCCAAAAAGTTAGGAGCGACAAGTTATTTTTAATAGAGTTTTTTTCTCATTTTATGATCGCCGTCGGTCTGTACTTGGTGAAAAATGCATCTCCGGTTGAAATGGGAGTTGCATTTATATTAAAGGAGCTTGTATAATGTATAGTAGGGTGGGGGAAGATGGGACACCTTTTCAATCAATTTTTTCCTCCAATTTGGTAGTAAACGAACATTCAATGATTTTTTATGAAACTTTATCCTCACGGCTCCCACAGATCGTTTTTAATTAATTAAAACACGTCAGGATATTTAGTTATCATGTGTCAAAGATGTCCCATCTTCCCCCACCCCACTATATTAGTCTATATATAAAGGAATGTTAACCGAAGGCGTTTCTATGGCTCTCCTCTAACCATGCAACTTTAAACTCAATCTTATTTTGTTGCTGTAATATGTATTGGTCCATGATCATACCACTCACCTAAACTTTGATAAGCTCTTGCTGTATGTAGATTTGTAGATAATATTCCCTTTAATTTCACCATAGACCTAAGCTAACCTCACCACCCCTTCATTGCAGATCTCTTGCTTCAAGTTTTCGAACATTAAAGTTGGATTCCCACCCAAGCACTTTGGCACACGGTTCATCAGGTTCGGCTTGTATAACACCACCCTCCATGCAAGATAGCCCAGCCCATGAAATAAAAGGTGGGTCATCACATTATCAGTATAATGTAATGTTTCTTATCCTTTCATGGTTTGTGGCCCCTTTCAATGACACTCAACACCCTGCTTCCATCAATAAAATAACCTACATTTGTTTTAACATATTTGCATCTGTTATTTCAATCAGCACTTGATAATAATTGGCCTCTAAAACTTAGAAAGCTATGAGCTTTGGCTTCTTTTTGGCCCCTGACAAACCTGTCTGGGCATTGAGCACATATTAAGTCAGCTTAGTAAGCCTGTATACACAAAATCTAGTTTATTTAAAGTTTGTTTTTAGTTAAATTAATGCTAACATTGTTGGATTTGTTGTAGACAATATCAAGTAAAACACAACAAATCCACAAAGTCCGTCACTGCTCACAAGTTTATAAGCAACAAAATATCCCTTTGAAGTTTCTGGAATGGGAGCTTACAGAGTCTGTTTATGATGTCATAAAACCTTATGTTCCAGACAAACCAGGCACTGGCCGAAGAAAATCAAAGCAGAAAAAGTCAAAGAAACAGAATTTGTCGGAAGATTTTGAACTCGATGATAATTGTGAGATAAGAATGTTTTTAATTTACCAATAGATTGTCAAGCTTAAATATTTACCTCAACAAATGTATTAACAAATAAGAAACTTTAAAATATTTTGTCATTTTGGCAAATAGTCTGAATTGTCACATCAAAAAGAATAATACATCTTAATGACACGGTCTTATTTTTATATTTATTTCTGTCTGTCTGTCATTGTAGCTAAGCTAAAGGGAAATTTCAAGATAGTTCCACAGAGTAAAAACACCAAAATAGTTAAAATCATTGACTTAATATTAAGACTGTTTATTTTGCTCCCTCTCCCAACTAGTGCTGTTTGATGAGCATGATGAGGAGCCCTCTAGTGATGATGAGTCTGAGGATTCCGATGAAAGTGAAGAAGGTAATGACATCATAATGGGCATTGTGTGTGATGTGAGTTACAAGACAGACTATTACTGTGTTATTCGCCATATACACTGTTTGCTGCTAAAGTGTTGGGTTCTGTATGGGTGACCAGTAAGATCTTTCGCCAAAGCAGATCAGGAGACCTGGGATGTGGTCTATTACCCCAACACCCAAGGTGCTAACATCTAGACCTCACTAAGGCAGTTTATAGACACTCAATAATAGAAATCCTATTTTATATGCATATGGTCTTTAGTGAGGCACACCCAAGACCTGGTATTTTGTACCGGTGAGGTCCTGCAACAAGGTATGCCAGATAAACTCGGTTGGGGCCAGAGTTGTCTCACTTACAAAACACTCATAGTTAACCATAAGTTCACCACTTCATCAGATCCTCGCCCATTGAGGTTTGGTCGCTACCATGCCCCACCTAGTGGGAGGATGCTGCAACAGAATCTTCTCAGCCAAGATCAGTTCGCGACGTCATTACCTGTTAATATTAATTTGAACTGGGGTAAGTACTGTGATGTCATAAAGTTTTCTAGTCAAATACATGTTTTCAATTCGAACTATACGGAATTTTGGGTTAATTTTTGAATTTATGTAAAGTCCATATTTTTTTGACTCTCTGTAAAACTAGCTGTCACAAATACTGAAGTCTCAGTCAAATACAACTTAACTTATATAAACACCTGTGAAAAGTGGTGTAACCAATTCAAGGTTATTGTTTTGTTGACGCATTTCAGTCTGACTTTGTGAAACTATCCATCTGTAACCAGTAATAGAAATATTATATTGACTCCCAGGTAACCGAACCGACGCCTCTCGTTTCCGTGCCAACCAGGGACCACACCCCCCAACTTTCGACCAATCAAAACTCGTTACATCTGGACCGAAAATCGTTCGCGCTGACAAGGTGATAGACTTGCTTTGTTGGAAATACTGTAAGGTTAAAGATATTCTGAATAACTGACAAATGGTACAAGAGCGAATTTCAATTTTCAAAACGGCAAATTGATGGCATTGGTTTATTAGAGTGTTTCTTATAATGGACTTGAATTTTGAACATTGATTTTTTACCAATTGAATTTTAACAATGCATGCATTCATTGCATTGTTTCACAATACCAGACATAAAGTTCACCACATGAATATGAACAAGTAGCAATCATCCACCACATGAGTGTAAGTGACATTCATTCTTAACATAATTTCACAGACACCCCAGTTAGACACAATGATGGCATCAATGCAAGCGCTCGCTCGAAGTGTAACCGATGACTCAGCGCTTATTTTTGGCGATCGACCACGTCCACGAATTCATGATGAGTCAGGATTCAAAGGAAACATGAAGTTTTAGATATCGGTGGGAATCTATGATGTAACAATGCCACTATAGTGGTGAAACAAAGCTCATTATTGTGCTTGTCTCAAGGTACTTTTGTTAATGTTCCATTTTTTGTTTGTTCATTGTTTTGTCATAACCAGAACTGTTTGTGGTGCTAGTGTTATAGAAATCATAAAAATATTAGATTCCGAAAGCCTCGTTTTGGTTTAAGTTATCTCATATTCTCATGTTACACAGAACTTAATTTAAATTTGATTTGCAATATTTTGGTTTATTTATTACCTCAAATTCTTAGTTAAAATTTGAGTAGTTCAATGTTTGCTACATGTTTTGTGGAACTATTAAAAAAAGTAACAAAAAAAATTAAACTAATCACAAAAAAAACTCATAAATTTAATGTTTTCCTAGAATCTGACTGTTTTTTTTGTCTAATTTAAATTTGCTGAACAATTTATTAAATTGTGATAGATCAAATTAAGGCACGTCGTAAATTGTGTTTGTTTTATCATAGTGCCAATTATGTGATATTTCTATGACATCACAATCACCTACCTTTTCATAAATATAAAGTTCAATAAATGGTTTGTTTGTTGATGCAATAATTGAACGTTTATGACATGTATCATGGTATGTGTCCTTGTCTTGGACAAACTCTATCCTATAGATAGGGTGTGGTTCTGGCAGGCACAATATTGGTTAGTCTTTGCATTGTAACCAAACAGCCACAACTATTTTCTAATGTATTTTTCTTATACACTAGAGAAAAGACTTTCGATATGCAAATATTAAACAAAAAAATTATAAAAAATGTTTTTTTTTAAAAACAATTAAACAAAGGCCAACAGTGAATAACATACAAGCAGCGCTAGCAATAATTAATTAGAGAACATGCAAAAATAAATGGTCTCACCAACGTGTTCCAAGAATTTGTTTTTACCAAGCCCAAGCACAAATGGTTAAAGTAAAAGTGTCATTACAACATGATACTTCCTTCGAAATCCCTTGAACAAATCTATACCAAATTCTTGATAAAGATTGCAGCAGTTGCTGTTGGAACATCTAACACTTTCTTCAAGGAGACCACCGGTTCAACCAAACTTCTTATAACGAGTTCATCCAAATATGATATAACAGTTCCTTGAAATTCCTTTTTAAACCAAGTTGGATTATTGGAATTTATCCAGACTTCTGCACCTAACATTTCCAAAATTCATTCCATGGAAAGCCTTCCCCACCTAACAATTAAAATACAACCCAACACCTTGATTCCATTCATTTGGTTCCACAAGAAATAATTTCCAATAAACTGTTTGAAACCTTGCCACCATTTGTTTCCACAATAAGACACCTGTGTTGTAACATATATAATCCGTCCGGCGCCGTGGCGTAGTGGTTAGCGCGCCTGCCTGTAACCATTAGGTAATAAGTTTAAGGCTCGTTGGTGCTACCATTGTGGGCGTATGTGTCCTTGAGAAAGACACTTAACGACAATTGCTCCAACCCAGTGGTCACTAATGGGTTGTCCAAATTATTAGCCATACATAAAAAAAAGAAAAAAACCAAAAAAAAAGTATGTAAGTACCCACAAAGTAACAAACTTGGTAACTCGTAAGCTGGCACGAGGTGTTAAACCTGTGTGATAACGACTGTCATTTTCCGGCCACGAGAGGATAAAGTAAGATTCATTCATTCATTCATTCAATCCATTAAGCTAAATGAATTGTAAAGACTTAAGAGCAATGATAATGTTGTTTATGAACTTGAGCTGATTATTGGATAAACACACAATGGTGATGATCAACTTTATTCTTCCACCTTGTCAAATCACTTGGAAGGCATCATCTCATCTTGATTCATTCTTGATCATGCATTACTTTGCATTGAAATCTAGTCTATAAAATGAACTTTCTGCCGAAATTCAAGCCTGCTATTCTTGATTGCAATCCATGTACAAGCAAAACTTGAAACCCTTGTGTTTCTTCTCTCAGAAACTCAAGAGAAGGTTACCATCAGCTTTTAATAAACTCTGTGGTTCTGCTTGCTTGGAATTCTCTATAACAATCTTCACAAAAGTTCAATGCATTTTTTGCAGCCACTTTTTTACAGGTAGACTTTAAGCAAATTGCTGGCGTTTCAAAGGTATTGGACAAATCATGCACTTTTGTTTCTTGACACTTTGGTTCTGAATTCATATTGCTTGACATTGGAATTGTCAAAGACGCATCAACAGCTATATCCGATTGATATGCTGTTGGCTCTGTTCTTCTTGTGCTAAGTGTTTGATGAAGATACCTATCTAGAAAACTCCTGCTCATTGAATGTGGATGAATTATGCTTCTATGTGGTGTTCTTGTACTTATTGTGTCTCCATGCAATCCTCTGTGTTTGACTTCATGTTCACATTGTAAACACAGACCATTGTTTGTGACTAAACAATAATCACAACCATCAACTCTACATTTATGAGGATGACTTGCGAGTGTTACACGACCAAACCTTGCAATGTCTAGTCTGTAGGTATCTG
Organism: Ciona robusta; assembly: GCF_009617815.1. Lineage (NCBI taxonomy): Eukaryota > Metazoa > Chordata > Ascidiacea > Phlebobranchia > Cionidae > Ciona > Ciona robusta. Next base: position 7,540,697 of record NC_143241.1, read on the forward strand.
ATGCTTCTTCAAACACCGACTGAAAACCCTAAATGAAACAGGTTCTGTAAAACTTAGTCTTAGGTCAAGTCACTCAATTGAAGTACTTAGAGGACAACAAAAGCTACGAATCACTATGGTGAAATATATAGCCTTTTATGATAATATATTAAATTTTAAATACTGTTTATGCTACTCCATTATCTTATGAGAAAACAAAGTTATGGCTATTTTCCTTGTAACTAATTGACATTTTGGTGGGTAAGACAAAAGACATTTATAGTTGCTCCACATACTTGATGTATGAAGGAGATTAAGGAAGACCAGTCTCTCCCTTTTACAATTTGCCCATTCAAATTATACAGCTGCAAATTCCCCCCCTTTATTACCATGATACACTGATGTATTCATACTATACACTTTAATAACTGTTGTGTTATGGCTGCGGGATAAACATACAGGTTCAGAGTAGTGCTGTTGTTTTAGGAACTCGGTATCTTCATTTAAGGTAATATGCAGAATGAAATCATTTTCAAGCTCAAATTTAATTTTATCTTTTCCAGTTTTTGTTAAGTTGACTTGCATTCTTTGTGGCTGGTAGATCGTAACGTACAAAGCTTTTGGTGCACAAGTGATGGCAATCTAAAAACAAAGTTTATTATAATTTTACATTACTTGGCGGTTAACTTTCCAACAGCCCTTATTTTAATATATTTTTAGCCCCCTGCGAACTCGCCCCCCGTTAAACGACGCTACGTTACACGTCCGCGAACTAGTCTCATGTTAACACTATATGTAACACGGCCACGAACTCGTTCCCTGTTAAACGATGCTATGCTACACGGCCGCGAAATTATCCCCCCCCCCTTTTATTTTCGTCTGGGTAACCAGTGATGTGTATAACTATGTGAGTTATTTTTTTTAATGATAAGGGACCATTAGGTTGTAGCAGTTACTGTTAAGTATCGTGCTCTAGGACGCAAAGATGGCAGCAACATCAAGTTTGAACCCATAAACTCTGGGTTCGAGGCAGGCACGCTAACCTCTGTAGTACGGTACCAATAGTAACTTATAACTGTGCTCAGTGCTCTAGTCTTAAGTGTATAGATTTTAAATACATTATCGCTCTCACTTTTGATTTTTCCCTTTCCAAAGTCCGTGTAAGCCATCTAGCTTCTACCTTATACAAGCGAAAATGACTGACGCTCTTGATCTTAAATCCTCGCTTTTGCATTATCATTGTTGCACCGTTTTTGAAGGATTTTCTTTCTCCTACATGAATTTAATATAATGGGAAACAGAAGATATAACTAGTATTAGGGTTGAACTTTAAGGTTATTGGGATTAGAATGCAATTTATGTCAAGAGTTTTGCCTTAAATAATTTGGACCTTTGCAATTTATCTATCATTAAAAAAATTTTATTTAAATTCTGGGACGATCGCCCTCACCTATTTGAATGCCTGTCAATGATATGTTTGCAATGATTCAGTAAGTATCACAACAAGCATATTAGTGATTATGTATTTGAATATGTTAGTTTGTTAGTGATTATATATTTTATTAAACAAGCATCTTAGTATATTAATAGCTGGTAAGTCAAATACTTGTATGAACTTAGCAACATGCACGTAACTTTAGAGGTGGCATGTGACTCCAATATTATTAATGGTTGTGACAAAATGTGTTTTAGAACCTTAGTTTAATACCTTATGCTTATGGTATAAGCAAACAAGCAGAGCCAATGTAAACAAAAACATGATGCCAATGCTTAGTGGAGATTAACATACCCCATGGTAAGTCTTACTTTACAAAACAGGTAAATTTACCTTCTGTGAGTTTTCTGCCCAACAGATTTGCTTCATCGGGATTTAACTCTGAAAAATATTGTTATTGCCAAGGTAAATTTGAACTTGTTCTTTTTTATCCCACAAATCTTAGTTTATATTTATTTTACTGAAATTAAAGGAAAAAAAAATTATATTTACGTTTCTTTGTTTTAAATTATTCATTTAATTATTAACCAACATAGTCTGGAACATTATGGGCACAATTAACTACACTAAAGTATTGTTTCATTCCTCTGTTATTAAGTGATGTTACCATACCTGTTATTTCAACATTGTAAGCTAAGACACTTTCCAGTTTCATTGAATTCTTCGGTTGTGAGGTTTCAGTGCATGACCTAAAAAATAAAAGACAATGTAATCGCATAACTATATTATGGTAAGTGCTTTTATGACAAATAGCTATATAGTAAATATAGATTTAGTATTAATTGTGTATGAACAAAGTGTGAATAAAACAATATCATTAAAATATTTTTTTTAATTTAGTTGTATTTGACCAACACTTTAGTATTTTTGATAGTTGGTTTTATAAATTGTCAACAAAACAAAAACCTTGAATTGGTTGCACCACTTTTCACAGGTGTTTATATAAGTTAAGTTGTATTTGACTGACACTTCAGTATTTTTGACAGCTAGTTTTACAAAGTGTCAACAAAACAATAACCTAGAATTGGTTGCACCACTTTTCACAGGTGTTTATATAAGTTCAGTTGTATTTGACCAACACTTCAGTATTTTTGACAGCTAGTTTTACAAAGTGTCAACAAAACAATAACCTAGAATTGGTTGCACCACTTTTCACAGGTGTTTATATAAATTGAATTGTATTTGACCGACACTTTAGTATTTTTGACATTTGGTTTTATAAACTGTCAACAAAACAAAAACTTCGAATTGGCTGCACCACTTTTCACAGGTGTTTATATAAGTTAGGTTGTATTTGAACGACATTTCAGTATTTTTGACAGCTAACTTTACAAATTTGACAACTAACTTCACAATAATCTGATGATTTTATAAGTAAAAGTAAGCTTTTTAACTCACACACTATGGTTTATAATAGGGTGATATTTAGGATTTGTTTGAAGAGGGGTGTGTGAAACACTGAAGGAACTGGAGTGAAGAGATTTTTTCTTCGTACATATTGCAGAACCACGTAAAATGTTGAGATTGATGGTTTGATTATTTAAATCCGAAGCAGGCTCTGGTTCTTGGCTTGTTAACTCTAATGGTGAAGTTTCTGCAAGCGGTTCGACCCTTTGTTTATTTAACCTTTCCTGTTTTTGACTTCTGTTTAATTTATTATCGTTGCTCTGAATAGTAGATTCTTTCGCTTTTGTTTGTGCAGCAATGTCCACATAACGGCTTGTTTCAATAAGTTGTTTTACAGGAGTCTCATCTTGTATATTTTCACTTTCCGGAAATCTTTTGGGTGAAACCTCAACACTTTTCTGGTTCGATTCTGGTGTTTGACATTGCTCCTGAATGGGTAAACCTGAAATAGAATGTTTGGGTTCGAACAGTTGGGTTGGGCAGTACTTTTTTGACGGAGTTGCCAAGTCCGTTTCAATGTCCTCCATGATAGAATCCTGTTAATTGGAATATAACAAGTTTAGCAATCATATATGTTACAAAAACTTAATAATGCATTCTTATAATGTGAATTATACCATAAGTACAAAAGATAATATTCATGTTTCATGATAACAATTTAACTGAAAAGAACAAAATACGCCTTTTGCACAAGTATTTCGTTAAAACGAAGTTAACGTATTATAATTTTATTGCATATTATAGTAACGATTTTATTAATATATATGTTGATTTGTTTGGTAGTTTGGTATATTTTCTTACAGTTATAGACTGTAGATGCGACATCTATTTTGTCAGTTATTTACAAAGTCCCTCTTTTGATTGCTTTTCACAACACTAAACGTATAGTGCAAACATAAACTACTGCAACAACCGTTGACCTCATTAGTTCCTCTTTCTGAAAAATGTTGCATAAAGGTCATTGTATCATGTTTGGATAAAGCGTAATTAAAATTTTAAATACGTTTGGTTTGTGCCTGAATGCAAATAGAACTCTAAAGAATAAAAATAGCAATTTATACCTTTTAGCCATGGAGAACTATCGAAATATGCCTGAAAATAATTGCGAAACACCCATTGCGTGGCAACAGGTACAGCCTATAACCCCCCCCCTCGCGCGGCGTAGGCCAAATCAGGAATTTACATTTTGAGAGAATCCCCTTTTTTTCGTGTAAAAACCTTTTTCCTTCGTTTCAATTTGATCGTTCGAGAGATTACTATCTCTCGTCTGCGACGTATAAGTAATGTTTTTGTTCGCTACCAGGGGGGTAGGCGCAGTGTAACATGTTATGATTGTATTCGGTATACGAGGGGGGTAGGTAGTGTAGAAATGTAATGGTTTACTCGGTACCGGAGGGGGGTAGGTAGTGTAGAAATGTAATGATTGTACTCGGTACCGGAGGGGGGTAGGTAGTGTAGAAATGTAATGATTGTACTCGGTAGCGGAGGGGGGTAGGTAGTGTAGAAATTTAATGATTTTACTCGGTACCGGAGGGGGGTAGGTAGTGTAGAAATTTAATGATTGTACTCGGTACCGGAGGGGGGTAGGTCGTGTAGAAATGTAATGATTTTACTCGGTACCGGAGGGGGGTAGGTAGTGTAGAAATGTAATGATTTTACTCGGTACCGGAGGGGGTAGGTAGTGTAGAAATGTAATGATTGTACTCGGTACCGGAGGGGGGTAGGTAGTGTAGAAATGTAATGATTTTACTCGGTACCGGAGGGGGGTAGGTAGTGTAGAAATGTAATAATTGTACTCGGTACCGGAGGGGGGTAGGTCGTGTAGAAATGTAATGATTTTACTCGGTACCGGAGGGGGGTAGGTAGTGTAGAAATGTAATGATTGTACTCGGTATACGAGGGGGTTAGGTAGTGTAGAAATGTAATGATTGTACTCGGTACCGGAGGGGGGTAGGTAGTGTAGAAATGTAATGATTTTACTTGGTACAGGAGGGGGGTAGGTAGTGTAGAAATGTAATGATTTCACTCGGTACCGGAGGGGGGTAGGTAGTGTAGAAATGTAATGATTTTACTCGGTACCGGAGGGGGGTAGGTAGTGTAGAAATGTAATGATTGTATTCGGTAGCGGAGGGGGGTAGGTAGTGTAGAAATGTAATGATTTTACTCGGTACAGGAGGGGGGTAGGTAGTGTAGAAATTTAATGATTGTACTCGGTACCGGAGGGGGGTAGGTCGTGTAGAAATGTAATGATTGTATTCGGTAGCGGAGGGGGGTAGGTAGTGTAGAAATGTAATGATTTTACTCGGTACAGGAGGGGGGTAGGTAGTGTAGAAATGTAATGATTTTACTCGGTACCGAAGGGGGGTAGGTCGTGTAGAAATGTTATGATTTTACTCGGTATCAGTGGGGTAGGTAGTGTGGAAATGTAATGATTGTACTCGGTACCGGAGGGGGGTAGGTCGTGTAGAAATGTTATGATTTTACTCGGTATCAGTGGGGTAGGTAGTGTGGAAATGTAATGATTGTACTCGGTATACGAGGGGGTTAGGTAGTGTAGAAATGTAATGATTGTACTCGGTACCGGAGGGGGGTAGGTAGTGTAGAAATGTAATGATTTTACTCGGTACCGGAGGGGGGTAGGTAGTGTAGAAATATAATGATTTTACTCGGTACAGGAGGGGGGTAGGTAGTGTAGAAATATAATGATTTTACTCGGTACCGGAGGGGGGTAGGTAGTGTAGAAATGTAATGATTTTACTCGGTACCGGAGGGGGGTAGGTCGTGTAGAAATGTAATGATTTTACTCGGTACCGGAGGGGGGTAGGTAGTGTAGAAATGTAATGATTTTACTCGGTACCGGAGGGGAGTAGGTAGTGTAGAAATGTAATGATTTTACTCGGTACCGGAGGGGGGTAGGTAGTGTAGAAATGACTTATAATAGATACCATACTTGAACCAGGTATAATAAGGCAGTGTTTTGGTTCAGACATCGTTTAAAACGTTGTTGTACCTGAAGCACATGCGAAGGTCCTGTAAAAAACCTAACGATCACGCAGAATGGCGGCCTCCTGGGTGCGTGGTGGAACAGCCAGTGAGCCAGATATGATAAAATAAACAAAGCATGAATTTTCAAAAATTGTTTAATATTTTGTTAGAGCTGGAAAAACAATGTGAAGAAGTGTTTGCACTGCCTTAGTATACTTCATCTTACTTGATCTTTTGGAACTTTATCTGTGAACAAAATATAACAGTTACTATGGTATCAAGAGGAAACTGTAGAAAGGGGGTGTATCAACAAATATTTAAATGATAGAAACCTTTCAGATTTATTCACTATCGCTATGCTTGTACCACAATGGCCACCAATCCAAACACTTTAGATAATGTGCTGCTTTCTGCATTTCTTCATAGTATTTTGACGTATGAAACTTTTCTGTACTAAAATAAATGTTGCTGATGTAGTCATTTAAAAAGTACATTTTTGGGACATGCTGTATAATATATATATAAGAAAATGTTTTATAAAAAGACGTAGATACAAAAATCACCATTTACATTGTCATCCAGTATACCAAAGTACCAAACTCTCCTTCACAGAATTTAAATGCCCGCCAAGTTGTGTTTGGTTTTCTGTAATTTAAGTAATATGATTAAATATTATAAAAGCATAATGGTAAAATGCAGAGTACTTTCAATAAAATTTACTGTGTACCGGCCATGTGTAATGTATATTCAGATAAGCTTATTGATAGCAGGCAATCCATAAACTAAAATGACCAATATTTTATTGTGCAGTATCCCCTTCCATCCAAGATGTGGATAGGGTAAAACACTTTACATTAAATAAAAAAATTTACCTGCGATGCGTTGTTCTGTTGTAGACAAAATATTACATACAAAACAGTATATACCATGTACAACCAACATCAAGTTAACCACTACCTACCCCCCTCGTATACCGAGTACAATCATTACATTTCTACACTACCTACCCCCCTCGTGTACCGAGTACAATCATTACATTTCTACACTACCTACCCCCCTCGTATACCGAGTACAATCATTAAATTTCTACACTACCTACCCCCCTCGTGTACCGAGTACAATCATTACATTTCTACACTACCTACCCCCCTCCGGTACCGAGTAAAATCCTTACATTTCTACACGACCTACCCCCCTTCGGTACCGAGTAAAATCATTACATTTCTACACGACCTACCCCCCTCCGGTACCGAGTACAATCATTAAATTTCTACACTACCTACCCCCCTCCGGTACCGAGTAAAATCATTACATTTCTACACTACCTACCCCCCTCCGGTACCGAGTAAACCATTACATTTCTACACTACCTACCCCCCTCCGGTACCGAGTACAATCATTACATTTCTACACTACCTACCCCCCTCCGGTACCGAGTAAACCATTACATTTCTACACTACCTACCCCCCTCGTATACCGAATACAATCATAACATGTTACACTGCGCCTAACCCCTCTGGTAGCGAACAAAAACATTACTTATACGTCGCAGACGAGAGATAGTAATCTCTCGAACGATCAAATTGAAACGAAGGAAAAAGGTTTTTACACGAAAAAAAGGGGATTCTCTCAAAATGTAAATTCCTGATTTGGCCTACGCCGCGCGAGGGGGGGGTTATAGGCTGTACCGTGGCAACAAGTGGAAAATTTAAGGGGAAGCCCCTGTTTTTTCCCACAATGGTGCTACCCAAAGTTAGTATAGACCAAGTTTGTTCCTACCCTAATATAAGTGGTAGTGCTTTATACAAACATTTCATAATGTTTATATAAATTCTACAATACCCAGCTAATCCGTAATGATCAAATGAACAAACGGAAACAAGTCTAACATGAACTATGTTCGATATACAAGCGTCGCATTCTTTGCAATCTAGATTTGATTGTCTCGCAACTTTTGTTGGAATTTCTTATATGAGTTTTGTTTTCCAGCGTGATCCAACGTTTAAATTAAACATTTTTAAAGCCAACTCGCCGAAAAAGAGAGACTCTTAGTTACAACGTATATGCATAAACCTGCATAAAGTTTAAATATTGGTGCAACATTTTTCCACTTACCTGCGTCATATTACTACACCGTATATGACGACATTTATTATTATGTCACTGTCGATTTTATTACGTTAGTACCCGCATTATTTCTCCGTAAAATAAGCGCCACGCTTTGTATATGCTAAGAATGAATCATACTATATGCTGTGCAGTAATGTTGGCGTAGTGCATCTATATAGTAGGGTGGGGGAAGATGGGGCACCTTTTCGTTTCATTTTCTCGTTCTATTTGGTAGTGAACAACGAACATTCAAAGAATTATAAAACCGTATCCTCACGACTTCCATAAACCGTTGTTTATTGTTTAAAACTTGATCAGGATATTTGAATATTATGTGCTAAAGGTGTCCCATCTTCCCCCACAGTACTATATATATATATATAAGTTCGAACGTAATAGTTCTATTATAGTTGGCCATAAGGATCAGGACATAATCAACAAAAATTATGTATTTTAATAAAGTTGTGCATTTAGAATTCATATCACTAAGAAGGCAATGCAGTAACTTCGCGTCTAACATACTTTTGGCTTGCGGTTATTCTGGTAGATCTGTTTTTTTACATAGCATAGATTGATTTATTGCTTCGAATGCGATAGCGAAGATCAAATAAATTATAAGACAACGAAAAGTAGAAATTAGCTGCAAGTTTTGTTTTTAAATACAGTATGACGTAAAAGGTTGAGAAACACCGGCCTAGTAACAGAGCTTACTACGTCATCACTTGTATACGTCACAGAAGAGATAATGAAGTACCCTTGTAGACGAAGTTCCTATCTAGATGCTAATTGTTCGCTATAGTGAGGTCACAGTACATAGCGCTGTGAAAACAAACATCCTGAACAAATAGCTTTATTCAGTCAGAGTTAATCATTGTTACCATTGTTACGTGTGCCTGCCAAAGTTATCGGTATTATTTCATCACAGTAGCCGGCTAATAATTTATGAGGTTTTAATTAGAAAGGCAGCCAAGCGTGAGGTATACAGCTGCTGTAATTATGCCACAGCAACCTAGCATAGCAACAACAACATAGCAGATATATACTTGTGTGTTATGGCAACTTATGTAGAGTTATATGGACACATGTTATGTTTAGAATTAGCGTGTATCTTTATGGTTGCCTTTGTTATATTCAATGTAGTGTTGTAGATAGTATTATAATAGCGAGTACAACATGCTGTATACGTATGTTAGATATAAACGCTCTCGCTGTGTTACAGAAGTACATGATTGTTTCCTTTATATCAATTATAGTGGGGTGAGAGAAGGCGGGACACCTTTAGCACATAATATCTAAATATCCTGATCGTTTTTTAAACAATTACTAACGGTCAATGAGAGTCATGGGCATATAGTTTTATAATTTCTTGAAAGTTCTTTGTTTACTACTAAACGGGGCAGGAAAATAAAGGTAAAAGGTGTCCCGTCTTCCCCACCCTACTACAGAGTTATACGGACACATGTTATGTTTAGAATTAGCGTGTATCTTTATGGTTGCCTTTGTTATATTCAACGTAGTGTTGTAGATATAGTATTATGATAACTATAGTCTTAGTACAACATGCTGTATACGTAAGTTAGATATAAGAGCGCCCGTTTTGTTTTAAAAAGGCTTATTTTTTCTTTTTTTTATTTATTTAAAGTTGTATTTTATGATAACGTGAGATCTAGATATACGTTCACGTCATAGTGTCCAAACGACGTACGTCAAGTTAGACTTTAGACCAGCACCGTGTGTTTCTATCTTAGTCATTATATAAAGTTGGTTTTATTTTTACACTAATAATTTAATTAACTCTGGGTCGCTAGTATATATAAGGTAACGTAAAATATAAATATACGGACATACGACTTTTTTTAATTTCGCTTTTTGTCTAATTTCGTTACATTTATACGTGTGACCATCGTGCTGTCTTTTTCTTGTATTTTCATTTTATACAAAGGTCTAACTGGTAAAACACCGACATCCGCATAGGGTCGCTGTTGTGTTCTGGCATTGATAAAACGAAAAGATCAGGTTGACCTAGAACTAAAAAAAAAAAAAAAAAATTCAGGTTGACCTAGAACTGGAAGTTTTTTTCTTTCGACTACGAGTTTCATTATATTTATTATATAGTAGGGCGGGGGAAGAAGGGACACATTTTCATTTTATTTTCTCGTCCCATTAGGTATTAAACAAAGAACATTTAAAGAATTACAAAACCATATCCTCACTACTCCTATAGACCGTAGTTAATGGATTAAAACACGATCAGGATATTTCGATATCATGTGGTAAAGGTGTCCCATCTTCCCCACCCTACTATGTATGCTAGTATGCATAAAGTTTTAATTACTTTTACACTGGTGGCTAATCAGCATACAGTTTCTGTTATTATAATTACCCGCAGTTTAAGCAGGGAAACAAATTACTTTACATGCAGCCGTGTATGTTGCAACAGATGTTTTGTTACGTCACACACCTTTGATCTGTGCATTAAACATTAGCCGTGCCCCAACAAGCATTATATGCAAGGTTAGCTTAGTGGTGAATGCATACACTTGATTTGTTTTGCAGTTACCTTGATTAAACTTACAGTTAGTCTAATTTACAGCAGTTGGCTTTATTTAAAGATGAATATGTTATTTTCGACAGCGAGCGTGAGGTATAGTTAACTATCGCTTACCACCAGTTTCATTGTTGTGAATATAATGCTATATGACGTCATAAAACCTAATATTTGTCCACAAATCCTAAATCGCGATGTCTGGATACGATTTATGGGGGAATATAAATGTTTGACACGTCATAACGCAAAGTGAAAATCGTCACAATCGTGTTGCTTCTGCCGATTGTTATTGTTTAATGGACTTTGTTACGTAACAAATAAAAGTCGATGACAACTCGAACTTACGTCATCGACGCGTTTATAATTAAAAGATTAATCGAGCGCTTATTCTTTGATCATTGTCAACTTGAAGCGTTCGCAGCGCGGTGATATTATGACGTCACAAACCGGTTCGCGAGAATAAACACAGGCAACTCTTTATCCGCGAATAATCAATAATTAGTTCCCGCAACGCGCGCTTCGACGCCGATAAGATGCTGGGTCGCTAAAGGATGTAAAAGGGCTGCAGGAACTTGGATGGCACGTCTCAACTTAAAGGATATACAGTTAGTTTAATATGAGACGTTACAATGCTGGGCTCTTAATGTTTAGTAATAGTTCAACTGTGGTCACAGTATAGTATAGTGAGGTGTTATGTTACCACAGTTGTGTTTAGTAATAATCGATCATATGTCAAATACAGTTCGTTAGTGTTACTGACATGTTGTTTTTCATATAGAAAATTCAAGTCATACGGTGGTTGTTTTTTTAGAATGTAAAGACCCTGTGTAGACCTTTATTAAGTTTATGTTAATTTGTACCACATGTTTGCAGTTATGCAAAGTCATAAACAGGTTCTATAAGAGTTATAGCAGTTGTAGCGTCTAGCAAGTTACTTTAGCCGCTGTTTTGTTGAAAATACATTCAACTAGTATTTGTGTATATAGCGCTCTTTGTGAAATGCCATACAGGGCAATAACTTGTGTTTTTTAATATTGTATGGGTTATAAGTACAGTGTGTCTGATTTCGGCGAGTATTAAAACCGGTACACGTATAAGTTGAAATCCCAATTAGTACTAATTAAAACAAAGTAAACAAAACCCTTCTACACTCAATAGTTTGTATCTAAGAGACAGGAAAGTTCCCTACTAGAAACGAGTATGAACTTTTGTTAATTGGCTTGTAGTTGGACAGTGAAACATCTTCAGTGACACTTGTGTTCGTTTGAACGTCGCTGTCTGGTTTTCCCGCCGATAAATATTTAATGCAAAGTGAAACGGTGTGACGTTGGCGTGTTTCGCTCAAGGCGTTGCTGAAGTAACGGCCACGATGGATTGCCGGCACTTGTGTAGATTCACAGCCTACTAGAGGTCATCCAAGAAATAAATATACTATCTCTCGTAGGCCGTGGTGAAAGCTCTATATACAGGTGAAGTCATACGGCGATACAGTTGTTAGTTGTAAAGTGGTTAGAAAGATAAGTTCTGGCCTAAAATTTAGTAAGGTAAAGGCACCTTAGCATTCAGACTAAGTTTATCATTTAATGAATATAACTTATTTATTTAGACTTAGTTTATCATTTGTAACGGTTAAGCCACCTTATTAGCATTTAGACTTAGTTTATCATTAAGACTGCGTTTACAAGTTTCAAGTTTGATTTGGTATATAGTGGAGTTGGGGAAAATGGGACACTCTTTTATTTCATTTTCTCGTCCCATTTAGTAGTAAACAAAGAACATTCAAAGAATTATAAAACTTTATCCTCACGACTCCCAGACCGTTGTTAATTGTTTAAAATATGATCAGGATATCCGGGTAATATGTGCTAAAGGTTTCCCGTCTTCCCCCACCTTACTATATAATCCACGCCCATAACAACAACTAACAAGAAAGTTATATATTTTTTAATTTTAAAACCTAATTTCCTTTCACAGTTCACTTTAAGTTGTGTATAGCCTGTTTTAACAAAGTCATGCTGGTGTAAAATCATTTAAATGGAGAATAGTGCGGAGTATGACGCCTTGCTGCGGTCGGTGTTCGATTCCTGTGACACATCGGGCAACGGGTTGATTAATTCAACGGAATTTGAAGAACTTTGTTCTCAGTTATCACTTGAGGTAAGTTGGTGTAATGGGCAACTGTGACTTTAATATATACAATTGATTTGAGTTCTATTTAAATACAAGACTGACAGTGACATTTAGGCGAAATATGTATCTTATTTTATTATGATTGGTTGGACTTGATTTTTGTCTGTTACGTTTTTGTAGCACCAGATCTTTAATTTGCCGGAGTTTTTTTTTATTTGTATTGTGTTGTAAAAGTGTACTGGGGGTATATTGGCCAATTTCTGGCTTAAATCCATAGCCCAGAACGATGTGCTTAGCCGTATAAGACCGCACTTATAAAAAATATGAAAGAAGAGTTGGTACTTTTTGATTTTCCGCGATAATTTAATAATTAATTAACAAGTTGCGACTTCTCCATTATCGGCCACTGGGTTGGTCCAACTAATTGTTGGGAGCAAATAAACTACAATGGTAACAGCATAAAATTGAAAGAATAAAACTAATATTTTGAACTAAAGTATAAGACGTAACAAATACGCCTTTATATACCGCATATAACTTTACTTGCCACCAGTGTGTGAACCTACCGCATAATTGTACTGCATAACTAAATGCACCGGATTTCTAACCGGCTATTTATTAAGGCAGTGGTTATTATTATATGGCGTTTTAACGGAATCGCCCATTACAAGCTTTATCATATGGCCCTTGTTATACAAGCTTATACGTTTAGTAGAAACACGCAAAGTACTTGCATACAATGAAGTTGTGCACGCAATGTGACGAACCCTTCCGCCGACCTTTATTACCCCCCTAATCTATAAAGGTCATCAGGGTCAAGCGTAATTACGTAACTAATTATTTTTAATGAAATTTGACGTGTAACTAGACGGTATATATTCCTACAGTGTTGAGCCAGGCCAATTAACTTCGCTGTTTCCTTAAATAATTTATGTTTGCTTTCAGTTAATTACTGTTTTGCAATACCACCAGTGGGACTGTTTATGGCTCTTGTTACGTCATATAGGGTTGTTTGTTCGCATAAATGTCATTAGTACGTCATAAGCAGCTGTTATTGGAATGGCGATTAAACTTAAGTCACGTGTTAATCCGGTCACGTGATGTACTTGCTCATGCAGAACGAATCCAGCGTCCTGGCACGATTCCTGTTCGATTCGACCTCATTAATCGGGTATGAGAAATTCAAAGAGGGTCTCCTGCTGCTTCTGGAAGGTTCTTTGAGCGGAAATGATGTCAAACACGCAAAAAGCGACTCGCTCGAGTTCTCCGACGACGGTTACCTTGACAACGAAGATTTAAACGACAATAATCTAAAAAATATTTCGGAAAAAATCGGATCCGAAGATTCGGACTCGGATGTTGGTTTCGGTGACGTAGTCGAGGAGAAAAGTTGGATTGTGATCGATTTGAAAGAATCAGAAAATTCCAGAAAATCTGAAAAACGGAAATACGGACGAAGGTCTCGACCGGATCTTGAATTACTTGGAGATAACGCGTAAGTTGAGATTCGGTTTATTGATGTATTATTATCTGAAACTTAAATATATATATGTAGTGGAGTTGGGGAAGATGGGAGACCTTTTCAATCAGTTTTCTCGTCCCATTCGGTAGTAAACAAAGAAATTTTAAAGAATTATAAAACCGTATCCTCACGACTGCCATAGACTGTTGTTAATTGTTTAAAACGAAACGCAATCAAGATATTTGTATTTTATGTGATAAAGGTGTCCCATCCTCCCCCACAGTACTATAGTACTGTACTATAGTGCATTAAGATGGATATACTGTTAGCAATAATATCCCATGATTCCTAATCAGTTTTTTTTAACGGTTGCTTTTAAAATCGTGAGAATACGGTTATATATTTATATAAGCACTTTCTACGCTATAGTTTTAAATTAAAATGTTTTTCATTATATTTTATTTCATGTACTAGATATATAAAACTATCACTGCCAAGAGAAAACACGAAAACTGATTTTCTGTTTATTTTGCCCAACCAACCTATATATGAAGGTCGTCTTATTCGTGCCTTTCATGTCCCTTATAAAATCGACCTGAATATAAGACGCCGAACCGTTGGTACAAAAAATCAATTACCAGAAGAGCTGTTGTAGATTTCCAATGGGCCTAGTCGCAACAGTTTATATATTTTTAAAGGACATAATATTCTGCAGACTTTGCTACCAAGCATTTAACGTAATATAGAAATTGAATTGCAGTAAATAGCAAGTTAAAATATCATCAAAAGGCGTTAATTACCGGTAAAACGGCAAGTTTATGACAGGGTATGGTTAAACATACGAACTAAATATTATTTCAAAATACGTTATAAAGCTATATAGTGATTTGCATTTAATAGTTGGCTACTAAAGGCTTTAATAACAGTATACAGAGTGTGTTGTGTAAACTTAATGTAAGATGAGATAAGCAGATCTCTTTACAGACTATTATATGATGTGTAATAAGCCAAGCATAGTTTATGTTGTTGTAGAGGAGAACTATATAGTTTAAAATGTAAGCTTCTTATTAGCTAGAAAGGTTTTCGTGAATTTGCTCTTCTAGTAAAAAAACGTAAGATTAATGTGCCTACGTTTCGTCTGTTAAAATATGTATTCTTTTGTAAAATCTCTTAAAATAATTCGATTTTTTTTAGAATGGATTCGTCATTCAATCAGAATTCAGTTACCCACGTGACCAGCTGTGTGGAATATTACGCTGATGGAGACGGCAGTGATTGGTTAGTTTTATTTCACACATTTTATGAATGTAACTTATTTATCATCGCGTGGCGGGCAACGACAGTCTTCAAAACACGGGTTCCATACACCTCGTGTCCGCTTATACGAGTTACCACGAATCCACGAATGTAACCTATTTATCCTCGCATGGCGGAGCAACGGCAGTCTTTATTGTACGGGTGTTTGTTTCATACACCTCATTCATGCTTACGAGTTACCACGAATGTAACCTATTTATCCTTGTGTGGTGGCCCAATGACAGTCGTTATAGTACGAGTGCTCTGTTTCATACACCTCGTGCCCGTTTACAAGCTACCACGTATGCAACTTATTAGTTATAGGAGGCGAGACGTTTATCCAGTTTGCCACGAACACGTTCTTTCTAACACTAATATATATTATGTTTTATAGGATTACACCTGACATTGGCCCCTCCCCTAACACACCCACTTGCGACAGCCAATTAGATGCCGAGGACGCGTTAGGTGCAATATGGCTTGAAGTGATTGGGAGTTTAGAACTGAATATCAACGTAGGGGAACTCCAGAAACTTTACCACGCTTTGAACCTGACAAGTTCGTGCGGTGACGTACAACAACTATTCGACGTTCTAGATGACGATAACGATGGTCTCATTAGCTTCAGTGACTTCGCAAGGCAAATGGCTGTCTTTATGACGTCACAGAGCGAAGACAATAGTATAATCGAATCGACGCCACAGCGACGACGAAGTTATTCGAACAAATCGCGTCAACCGGTTGATTTGTCAACCCCGGATTATAGAAGCACCCCTCTTGTTACGTCACAGAACAACAGCCACGTCACGCCTACCTCGTTTAACAATAACAATACAAGTGGATTTATGTCGTCACAATCACCCGAGGGGTCACCGGATTCCAGCAATGGTCAGTATTGTGACGTCATATAAATAAACAATCGCATGTGTGACGTTATATTTAATGCTTTGCGTCTCGAATTCGATGAATTTAATATACAGTATTGTGGGGTAAGATGGACACTGTTGGCAAATAGTAACCCATGTTTCCCAATCTTGTTTGTAACAATTAACAAGACTTTGACTCTTTATTTTTTTGTGAGCATACGTTTGTATAATTATATAAACATTTCTTTTTTTGTGAGCATACGTTTGTATAATTATATATATTCTTTGTTTACTTCCAAATTGGACGATGAAAAATGAAAACCTGGACCATCAAATCTGAATTCGATTGTTAACAGGTTCTATGACGTCACAAGACTCAACAATGGAGCAGAACTACGTTGGTATCCCGCCGTATCGGCGTCGACAACGTGGAAGTCAAAACGGGACACGTCACAGTAAACGACGTAATAATAAGATAGTTTCACTTCCGCATTATCATCCAATCAGCAGGCGACGTTTAGAAGACTCTCCGCTTTATTTTCTCACGGGTGGAAATGGAAGGTAATGACGTCATAATGTTCTATTAACGTTAGGAATGACAACAATGTATTCAGGTGTTTTCAAATCCGCCCCTTAAAAATTGGTATAGACTCTCTATTATTCAGTCTTTATAAACTGCTTCAATAGGGTCTAGATGGTAGCATCCTGGGTGTTGGGGTAATATACCTACATCCCAGGTCTCAGCATCAGTGCCTCACCCTTATAGAATATAATCTCTATTATTGAGTGTCTATAAACTGCTTCAATAGGGTCTAGATGGTAGCACTCTGGATGTTGGGGTAATATACCTACATCCCAGGTCTCAGCATCAGTGCCTCACCCTTATAGAATATAATCTCCATTATTGAGTGTCTATAAACTGCCTCAGTGGGGTATAGATAGTAGCACCCTGGGTGTTGGGGTAATAGACCTACATCCCAGATCTTAGGTGTGCCTTACTGAAGACCTCACCTTATAGAATACACATTCCATCTAAATTCATGACTTACACATATAATAAACCCGTTGATTGACAGGTACGTTGAGATTGACAAGCTAAAGAAGATTTGGTTCGATGACGGAATCGAGGAATCGGAAGAAATTCTGGAAAATCTCGGAGTCAACAAAGGTTATTGTTACGTCACTTCCTCATCATAATATTTACGTGTATACGTCTCTTTGAGCGTGACGTCATTTTCAAACCTTGTCGAATCGATAAATAAAGAATTACGTCTAATAAATGACGTCGTATTGATTACGTAATGTCACGTAGTAATTAATGACGTCGTTATCTTTGTAGATGACTCCTTCAGCGTTGAGGTTTTGGGCGAAGCTTTGGAGACGGAACTATCCGAGCATTTGGTTCATCGAGCGATTTGCTGCTTGTATAAAGGAGGCATCAGGTATGGTGTGTTGCTTGCTGGATACGATAATGAGAAGAATAAAGGCGTTTGACTCGGTGTTAAACTGTTATAACGTAACCGAGGGGCGAGGGCGTATATACTTCTTGGGCTGAGTGGTCACTATTGGGTTGTAGCACCCTGGTCCTTTAACGTGCCGTGCTGTGGGATCTCACCTATAGGTAAAATAGAATAGAAAAGGGTTTGCGTTTTTTGCTTTACAACTTACGTTTTAATTAGATTTGAATTGTCGGCTATCGATTGTTTATATACAAGTAGGTCGATGCCATCAACCTTTTTAATAACTCTTCAATAAATGATCTCTTCATCTTCCAGACACTACCGTTCCATCCAAGAGCAAGGATCAACTGATTCCTCCCGGAGTCGATCCGTCGTTGATAATTTGAACATCCAGCTCCAAGATCAGGAGGAGAGGATTGAGAGGATGGAGGAGGAAACGAGGAGGAAAATGGAAGACGTGAAGGAGCAGTATAAGGTGAACGTTGCATTTAATTTTTTAAAAAAATTGATTATAAGCTCTGTATTTTTGCAAGTCGCGGTTTTCGCTGAATTCTAAAATTTAACTTTTTTATCCTTTCATGGGGGGAGCTACAACAGTTGTTATAAAACGAATGTTCTATTTTATACCTCTCTAAGAATACGTATGTCTCTATTTTTGGTTGCTGTTACTAAACCAAATTCATGTTACTTCACAGACCGAACTGAACGAACTGCAAACCCGACTTAGTAAAGCTCACGACCAGATCGAGCAACAAAACGAGGACGAGTCGAAGAAACTACGATGCGAGGTAGAACGACTGAAAGTGGTGAGTTATGAGATTTTATATTTTTCCAGTGGGGTCTAGATGGTAGCACCCTGGGTGTTGGGCTAATATACCTACATCCTAGGTCTCAGGTGTGCCCTCATTAAATACCTTACCCTTATATAATATAATCTCTGTTATTGAGTGTCTATAAACTGCCTCGGTGGGGTCTAGATGGTAGCACCCTGGGTGTTGGGGTAATATACCTTCATCCCAGGTCTCACGTGTGCCTCACTGAAGACCTCACCCTTACAGAAAAAAATTTCTATTATTGAGTGTCTATAAACTGTCTCAGTGGGGTCTAGATGGTAGCACCCTGGGTGTTTGGGTAATATACCTACATCCCAGGTCTTAGGTGTGCCTCACTGAAGACCTCGCCCTTATAGAATAGAATCTCTATTATTGAGTGTTTATAAACTTCCTCAGTGGGGTCTAGATAGTAGCACCCTGGGTGTTACATATACCTACATGTCAAGTCAATGATGCCCATAGTTATAACATTGCAGGCGAAGCTATTATAAGGTTTAACTGGAGCAAAACATTAATGTTTACTCAGATTATTAGCATCAAGTACCCAAATGAACATATGTTTTAAATACTATTAGATTGCATTTAATTAAAAGCAGCTATACAAAGTACAAAGTATTAATCATATACTTAGTAATCCGATTTGGTCCCTAGTTGGAGCAAACACTGCGCGAAGAGATCGCGACTTTAGAAGCCGAGAACCACCGCCTTGTATCTGTCAATCATCAAGTTGAATCGAGGTTACATGCCGCTGAATCGAAGGAGGTAAACAATGGTTTGTTGTGACGTCATAAAGTGTCGACGAATATCCCGGTTTTGGCTTAACAAGATACCAATGTTCTTGCAAAATACTAAAGTTCTTAATTGCCACCATCTTTGCAATAAATGTGGTTCCTTATAGCTTGTCTATTGTCATTATCACCCACAAAGTTACATATATGGTAATTTCTAAGCGGACACTATGGGTGTATTAAACAGAACACCCGTGTTATAACGACTGTCGTTATCCCACCATGCAAGAATAAATAAGTTATATTCATTCATTTAAAGCTGCCGGGAAATAAAAGAGCAAATATTGGCACGCTAACCTATAAATATGATTGATTTGTGTAAGTGCATTATATACTTATTGGTAATATAACAATAATATTTCCCGCAGTATCAAATGCGGCAAGACTTCGACATCGCCTACCGCGGGATGGCGCTGTGCAACAAATCCAACGACGAACAGCGCCACCACATGGAGGTTTTGTTGGATCAGTTTAAACAAACATCGAAGAAGTTGCAAGACGAGAATGATGAGTTGATGAACCATTTGAAGGTTGTTCAACGGAGGTGGAGGCTTGACGGGGAGGTGAAGTTTGAAGTACAAATATTTAAGTGGAGTTGGTTTCTAGTTATCGAGGCTACATGGTGTGTGTAGGGTGGGGAAGATGGGACACCTTTAACACATACTATCAAAGTATCCTGATCGTGTTTTAAATAATCAACAACGGTCTATGGGGGTCGTGATTTTTTAATATTACCAAATGGGATGTGAAAATAGAATGAAAGGGTGTCCCATCTCCCCCCACCCTACTATATAAAGGCATAGGTGAAGTGGGTTTCTGGTTATTTAGGCTGCATGGTGTATATAGTCTACCTGAACTTCCATTTTGAATTTGTGGAAACTTTTTTTAAAGAGTTTTTTTGTAGTTGATTTAGTGTAAAGGTGTGGGGGAGTGGGTTTCTAGTTATCTTTCTAGGATACGGGGTTCAAGCCCCACTGCTAGTATTTGGCCTTCGTGTTGTTATGTGTTTAGGGTATGGGGCCAATTCAAGCGTATTATTTAAAAGGAATTTTTATTTTGTTTTATGTTAACAGCTGACGATTTCGCGGCGGGCATCTCGCGAAGATGCTACATCATCACCTACGTCACCACGTACGTCATCACCGACGTCGTCGTCATATAGCTTCGGTTTCGCCAAATGCAGATTATCGTTAGGTGGTGACGAGGAGCAGTCACGTGAAAGCCGTAAACCACCTAACGATTGTGACGTTTCACTCGATTTTACAAACTCTGATATTTCCGAAGTCCTTGGGATTTCCCCGCTCGGGAAACCCCCAAATAATTTTGTAAACGTAACAAAGTGCCCATTATGAAATTTATATCAAAAGCTTTGTAGAGAAGCGTGCAATTAACTTCCACTGTGCATTATGACGTCAGGTAAGGCTTTGTTACGAATCCGAAAAGTTTTAAACGAATCATTTAAAATCCATTGTTACGAAATAAAAGACAAATAAGATGAGACGTTTGGTTTTATTTGCAAGTGGGGCAAAATGGAAATCCCCCACGCCGTACGAATCTTTTTGCATTCAAATTTTTCCTGCATTTCTGAACAAACACAAAACAATTATTACGCAATAGTTTAAATACTATCGTAATTTTTATGTCATTATTGTATTAATTGTTACCGAGCAGTTGAAGCAGCGATCGTGCCACTTTTGACCAATAGCATTCATCTCTGAATCCCCTGGGCCAATCAGCTTACGGCACGCGTAACACGTGACTCCAAACAAACGTTCATGATCTGGAAACAATATTTATTAGGGCAATAGATAATCAACTGCCCGCGCGCTGTTTGTTTAATACCGAAAAAAATGTAAGATTTTAGCAGTAAATTAACCATGGAAAATCCCAAATTATACGCAAACCGTATGACATTACTCCTATAGTATAGAAAAGAACGGAATAGAACGGCAGCTTATAACATGCCTCTATTTTGTTCCCACTATAGTTCATTACATAGAAGTTGTCCTGAAATATCTTAAACATGGTAGGGCCTCCGCCCATTTCGGATATAGGACACCTTTTTATTCTATTTTCCCGTCCAATTTGGTAGTAAACAAAAAGAATTATAAAACCGTATCCGCACGGCTCCCACAGACCGTTGTTAATTGTTTATAACACGATCAGAATATTTGGATATATGAACTAAAAGTGTCTCGTTTTCCCCCACCCCACTATGTATATACTATATATCTACTATGTATATACTACTATATATATAACCCACAACTTAACCCACCTTCACCACAATACACCCTCCCACCCTCCATATGAAACACACCGTCATACATCGGTTGATTACACTCAGTGCAGATGAAACAGCTGAGATGCCACTGGCAGTTTAACGCTCTGAAAGCCTCCTGTGACGTCATCGTGACGTAGTAAATATGTTAATGTTGTTGAGAATGTTAAATGACTGAAAAAACTGAGAATGTTAAATAAACAGCTTTTTTTTTAAAGAGTACAATTTTAGAAAAGTATGACGTTTCTGTGACGTCAGAGTCTAATTTTATGACGTTGGCAAATACATGACATAAGAGCAGGAGAAAAGCGAAAAATAAATACAGTTTTTGTATTAAAGTCATATGTCAATATATATGGAGCCAAAACTAAGGGTTTAAATCGCTTTACCTCGAATATAGGTTTGTTGCATTTGAGACAAGGCTGAGAGAAGTATTTATTATGACAAGTGACGCAATAAGCCTTCCCCCCATCCACTATAAAACCCGCATCTAGATTCCCCTGGCAGTTTGGTGCGGCGCATATGAAGCATTCCTTGTGGAAGTTGATTCCTTCGACTGTGGAATATTCGCCACCGCTGTGGGTGTTTATGGATTATAAAGTATGTAAACGATAGATAGGGCGCTATAGTGAAGAATCCTCCGGTACATAACAGTATAGGCTGGTGAAAAGTGTTAGTGGTAGGGGGTTAGGGGGTTAGTGGTTAGCAAATAAGGATTCTTCATTCGCACCGATAAATTGAGCAGCTTTATATAATGTAATGTTGTTGAGGCGGATGTATATATAGGTAAGGTGATGCTATAGAAAGGTGTTGTTATACCTTATGTTCATGCAAGTATTTATTTAAGTATTGTATAACATTTTCATAGTATAATGAAATCACTTCAGTATATTTTGGTAGAACGCTGTTGTTACTTATGTTGTGTTATCATTAAGAGTCTTTAATGTTAGTTTTTAATAATAAACAAGGATTTTAAAAAGCTGTTCATCTTATAAACAAAGTCAGACAAAATTTCACGACAAAATAGTAAAACACGATTGTGTGCGCAGCGTGCGCAGCAATTATACGTTTATTGTTGTATGTAATGTATTGGGTAATGGGCGGTACCTCTAAATTGTCAGTGTGCGCAGTGTGCGCAGTGTGTCGCAGTGTGCGCAGTGTGCCGCAGTGTGCGCAGTGTGCCGCAGTGTGTCGCAGTGTGCGCAGTGTGCGCAGTGTGCCGCAGTGTGCGCAGTGTGTCGCAGTGTGCGCAGTGTGCGCAGTGTGCCGCAGTGTGCCGCAGTGTCCGCAGTGTGCGCAGTGTGCGCAGTGTGCGCAGTGTGCCGCAGTGTGCGCAGTGTATCACGACTGTACAGTTATCAACATACTACGGTGAGCCCAAACTAGTTTTCTGTTAACCATTAGGTTACACTTCAGAAACACTGCGCACACTGCGCACACTGCGCACACTGCGACACACTGCGGCACACTGCGCACACTGCGCACACTGACATTTTAGAGGGACCCGGTAATGGGACAACTGGCTCAAACCCAGGATCCATTGATATACCTTAATGAAAAATCCTAATGTGCCCACCCATGTTTAAAACTGCATGAACCATCTGTACATTATTTCTGGCTTTAGTTTGAAACATTTTATTGAATATTTTCCACCACAGCTGTCTTACTTTGTTGATGATGAAAATTACGCCGGGTTTTCCAACCAACTTGCCACACTCGGTCTAACATTAAAAGATATTCCTGGAGATGGGTAAGAATGTATTTAAAAGATACTCTAATGTTTGGCACTCATTATGTTGTAACCACATGTTTTTGATCCCCAACCCTTGAATCTTAGTTAAAATGTGATCTTAATCCTTATTGCCAATGGCCAAATTTCACTCCATTTTCTGTTAACCTTATTTGAGAGGTACTAGACAGTGGACACGCCAAAGACTTTTAAGATTTCTGTTCCAAAATAATACAACATTGCGCTTTTGGTCCACTTTCTGTGGCTAGTACATCCATACAGATTGTGCCTTCACCATTAAATGAACTTTTAATGTTTTTGTAGAAACTGTTTGTTCAGAGCTTTAGCCGACCAGCTGGAGGGAAATTCCCGTCGTCACCTTCACCACCGGGAGGAGACAGTGAGGTACATGGTGGAACATCGAGCCGACTTTGAGCCTTTTGTTGAAGATGATTGTTCCTTCAATGACCATGGTGAGTTTATATTATGTGTGACATTGTGGGTGTATAACAATAATATGGTGGCCCTGGTGGTTGAATGGGGTTTCTGTTCCAACTATATTTTATATTGTAATGTAACCATAGGGGCCAAATCTGGGTGGGACAGGGCAGGCCAACCCTTTCATTTTGTGCACTGCACTAATCAGTAAACATTACAAGTTACAACCAATGATGAGTCCATGTGGTTGTTTCTATTGTTACAATCAGCAGACTTTATGGAGTTTTATTATATTGTCTATTATGGCAAACAAAGTAATCCTACATCTAGTAAGTACTGGAGCAAAATGAAGTCCTCAGAACAGAATAGCTGCAACAATAACTGTATCATAATACCATAAACTGTATCATAATAACAAAATAAACCCTACTTTCAGTTTATAAACTTCGCAAAGACGGCACATACGCTGGTAACGATGCAATCGTGGCATTCGCTCGAAATAATGGGGTGAATGTCGTCATTCATCAATTGAATGCTCCAATGTGGACGGTGGGTATTATGGTGTCATAGTATGTATTGTGATGTCACTATGTTTCATCATAAGAAATAAATAAAGATGGTAATTGCTGGCGAAATATGGTAAATATTGGTTCTATTCTATATGGGTTAGGTTCTACAGCGAGGTATTTCTTGGGACCTGGGATTTAGGAAAGAGTTGGCCCATTAGCCAGAATGGAAACTGTAATCATTTAAGTTTATGAGCTTGATTTAAACTAATTCATAATAACAACTGACAACTGTATACACAGATAAACGGTAACGAACGAAGCAGACGTCAACTACATATTGCTTACCATAATGGAGATCATTATTCAAGTGTTCGTAAACTAACAGATGATACTGATGGTCCCACTAATATAAAGCTAACTGTGAGTCATAATGGTGTATTATGTTGGTGGTAATAATGTTCATATTAGCTGTGTTGTGAGGTAATGGTGCAATGTACTGTGTGGTACCAACTACTAAGTGCTTGGTGATGTTAAATGTTTTGCAAAATTTGTAAGTCATGTCTGCTTATCCAAACACTACAATAACTCCAGCAATCAACTGTGGGCATAGAAGTGGCAACCATGAATAAGTCACTCAAGTTTCCACCCACAAGGATATAAATGACCAAACCAACCAAAAGCCATGTCTGCTTATCCACACACTGCAATAGTTTCAGCAACCCAGCTGTGGGCATGGGAGTGGCAACCATGGTGGCAATGCACATAGAAATGAACAAGAATAACAATACTAACTACATCAATATACATCATATTCAGAGCAAACATGAAAACAAATCAACATCAGGAAGGAGAGAAAGTAAGAAAAAGGCAACTGCAAGCAAGAGAAGAACACCAACCACACAAGTTTGTAATGTAGTGTATGCAATGCAATGTGTTAACATGTATTTTGTATTGCAATAAAATACCACTAATACAGCTTCTCACCCCACCTACTGACAGAGCTTCCAGCATTTCCAACCCCTAAGTGCTTGAGTTTGGTTTGTTTTTAAGTTAATGCACAAATGCAGCTTCACCCCACTTATCAGTTTTGACTTGTTTTATTTTGTCAGTGTAACGTTACAATATAGATTATGATATCATGTTAGTGTTTATGTGATAACAATCAGCCATTGTTACAGGATCCGAATATATCACAATGGGATTCCAACGTTAGTCCCGTTGATGATGATGAAAGTTACCAAGCGCAGTGGAATGATCACATTTGGGACCATAATGGGACCGGAACCCGAATATTTGGGAACGCAGGGACCAACGTACAAGCTACCACCAACAAGACAAATATTAGCCATCCACAAAAGAAGGTAATTCTTACATATATTATTAGTTATTAGCACAGTGAATGAAAATCTTGCCATTTAATTAGAGGCTAGAGGGTACAGGGTTTAAAGCTTGATGCTGCTACCATTGTAGGCAAGTCACTTAATAATAATTGCTCTAACCCAGTGGTCACTAATGGTCTGTCAAAATTATCAGCCACTTGGAAAAAATAAAAAATTCCTCCTAAAAGTAATCACTCACAAAGTAACACACTTGGTAACTCATAAGCTGACTTGAGGTGTATGAAACAGAACACCTGTGTTAAAATAAGTACCTATTATTAATTACATAATGTTTAAACAAAGTAATTCAGAATTCATTGTATTCCTGCATTTTGTGATCTCTGGTCCTGGCTCATTAATTTTATTTATGTTCTCTCGTTACAAGTTTTCTCTGACTGAAATAATTTCACGTAAAAGTTAAATGAATTACTGATCTAAATATTTAATGAGGTTGGGGTTAAATAGGTAATAGAATCAATTCTTGTGCCTTCCTACTAAATATGACAATCAATGCTTTAAGTTTACTCTGGCTGTGGTTCTGTATCTTGTACACACTTAGGTTTTGGGACACCACCTGTTGTATAATACGTTTCTGTTTTAAAGAGAAATATAATTATATCCCTCTAGACTAGATACAATGTGAATTTGTAGTTACCACTATTGTGGGCATATGCAAATGTGTCCTACTGTCCTTAGGCAAGATACTTTAGGGCAATTGTTCCAACTCGGTGATCACTAATGGGTTGTTACAAATTATCAGCCATACAGAAAAACAATCACAAACAAAGTTACATATGTGGTAACTCGTAAGCCCGTGCAAGGTGTATGAAACACAACACCTGCGTTCACCGTCGCTGCTATGTAAGGATAATCAAGTAACATCCATCCAAACTAACCCCAAACACTATCCCTCCCCAGGTAAGCAACAAACACAGGAAGGAACAAGCACGGAAAGAAAGGAAGAAGCGAAGCGACGAACGGAAGAAAAACTCTTCCAATCGCGCTTCACCGAGTGATTCGGATGATTCAAGTATTTTGGTCAAAAATATTGACATTCTGAAAATTTAACTCAAAATTTTTGTCTGTTTTGCTTAAAACTTACATTTGTGGGTTGAATGACCAGGTTGGGTCAGGTTTTTGATAGGTTGTTTTATTCATGATAAACTTATGTGATAAAAGCATCACATATCATGATTTGTAATGGTATCATATTCATGATTTGTGATGTTATCACTTAACAAAGTCAACACATAATGCCGTACCTTTAAAAGCAATTTAAAGGATTTTTTTATTTAGTCAAATTTTAATTTGTAAGTTTCATTTTCATCATATGATTTTGTATCGTGTATTCATCACCTCACCTCATAATCTATATTTCTCATGAAACAGCCTGGTGGAAATAACCCACACACCCCAAAGTTCAATCTACGCTTAGTTACCCAACTACTTGATCTGGTCCCTCTTAACTAAACATAAACACCACTGTGACTCTTTCTTCCCAACATTGTTTATTTAATCATAATGCCCATTGTTGAAATACAATGCAAGATTAATATCGTTTGTTTGGTCGTTTCCCCCAGTAAAACCTATCATCATGGTGTGGCAACAACACTGGTTTCTCGGGGTGAATTCCATACTTCCACGTTGTCTTAAACTTCTTCATCCACCACTTTGGCGGCTTCTTAGGTAAGTTTGGATTATTCGCACGGATCCGTCCCCATTTTAGTCCGATCCTGTAATAATAGCTTCCGTGCCTTTTCGCCCTCTTTTCCTCCATACGTCTGAAACAACATATATATTTTGTTGCATATAATTAAGGCTTAAACCAATCTATACAGTTCTTTGGTTTTGAGGTAATGTAATGGGCCGTTGCCACAACATTAAAACATTGTTGCTATTGTAGTAAAAACGACTAGGAACAAGCAATGTTTTCAGTTGGCTAATGTGACTTTCCATAGGATTTACCCCATACAAAATACAGTCTGGTTCTACAGTGTTGGGATAATGGGCCAACTGGACCTTGCTTTAAATCCCATATAGTATAGACCACACTTACAAATGCCATTCTTCCAATCTTCTATCAAACATTGCGATCTCCGCATGTTGATCCCCCTTCTTCTTACCAAGATGGGGAGGTAAAAGATGCTCCTTGTGTTCGTACCAATATGTTATTCCAAGCCCAGATTTTCTCCACTCACCTGCAAGAGGGGGTTATAGAATTACTTATTCACTCCCCTAAATCATGGCAGTTTTGTAGAGTTACAACACTTTATTGGCCATCTCTTCAT
Source organism: Ciona robusta (assembly GCF_009617815.1). Lineage (NCBI taxonomy): Eukaryota > Metazoa > Chordata > Ascidiacea > Phlebobranchia > Cionidae > Ciona > Ciona robusta. The sequence continues at coordinate 7,568,680 of NC_143241.1, forward strand.
ATGATCCATATTGAATAGCATAGAATTCTTCTATACTTTCAACACATTAGTTGTACTACAAGCTCATTGAAACATGTTATCTTTCCAACCTGGTGTTTTGTTAGTTGACCCAGTAAGCAGCATGTTCTTTGCCGACTCCCTTTCATCGAAAACATCTCGTAAATTACTCATCGATTCTGCAACCTGGATGGTAATGGTTGAGGTTATAATTGTGTTACAACTGTAACATGGTATATCTCCATGCGTTTTGTTGGGTGGTGTTTTAAATAATAGCATGTGATGCATTTTTGACTCTGCATTACACTCGTAATTGTATTGCCTTTCGTTAAACAGATGGCATTTTAAAACACCGTTTATTTAGAGCAGGTACTACAGTATTCTGGGCCAGCACTAGCAACAGGGCACATTAGTAGTTTGGTAATATTTGATAAAACAATAGTGATTGTCATTTGTATCTCACAATCATATCACACTAATGCATTATACCGCAAGTTTTAAATGAAAAGCAATTGCACTATTAAGCAACAACACTTTTAATTAGAGCAGATGGAATGGGATCCTATATTTATATCATTAATAATATTAAATATCAGAATACAGTAAAGCATATCTACTTTTTCAAGTCTATCAGGTCCTGGCATTGGTTCATCTTCGTTTTTACAATAAAGTTCCAATGTTTGCAGCATGTTTCTTTCTTTTAACAGGACAAACCTGAATGGATGAAAAAAATATTTGATTTTGACAGTTTTTTTTATAATTGAATTCCTTTTACCAACAACTGTTAAGCTTTTCTATTAAAGGAAAGTATGTATTAATGAAGCTACTCCTTTTATTAGGCATTGGTACTTGTTTCACATTGTAATAAACCTAATTGGTTTTCTATATACATTACCTTATGCCATTTAAATTAAATTTATTGCATGCCTATTAAATCTCTGGTCTTAAAAAATCAGTCCTATTGTTATATTACGTAAACTCGTTTTTGCTTCAAACTCCCCCATCTGTATATAACTCTTACCAAAGTTTATGCAAATCTTCAGTGCTTTTTAATCTAAGAAGATCTCGGGACCAACTTGATCCAGATTTGATTTCTCGGATCCCAAAATTCTTTGGATCGTCAAAAAACTCCTCAAGTCCATATTGACGATTAGAAGTATGTATTTGTTTGGGTGGTTGTGTTATCAAGGGGATAAGATTCCTTTCAGTTAATAGGGATCTGCTTTCATAGAAAAATGTTAATTTTATGTTGACAATGTAAGAGTTATCACCTTTATAATTATGAGTGTGCTTTGTAAGGATTTTTTTACTATGGGAAAATATGTCGCATATGCTGAACAAGATTACGAGGTGCGACATATCGTGTTTTAATATTATTTACATAAGGAGGGGCATATATACTTTGCGCTCACATATACGATATACGTTAGGTCGTGAACAATTTACGTAACGAACATTTTTACCTCGTAAACGAAGGTTTGGATATAAATTCAGTTGATATTCTCAGCATACACCTGCAATACTTTGCAACAGCCATGTTTCTACCTAAAACTATTTAAGACATCGAGGAAAATTTAACTTAACTACACATGCGTTGTTGTTGTTTAAAATTTATTTTTTTCTAAGGGAAATCCCCTGCCGTATGGTCCCAATTTTTATAGCCGAACTCGAATTACTGCAGAAAATAAATACCAACTTTGATTTAAAATTGTAAAAAGTAATATATGTAAGGTAAGATGTATTACATGTCAAATTTTATAAAGTTTGCAAAGTTGTTGTTGTAAATAAGTTTGTAATTTTAAACTTTTCTTATATACATACTTTAGAACAAATTTGTTGTCGAAATGACTATTTCAAAATGTTACGGAAATATTCCTATTTAAATGAAATGCAGCATACTGTGGTTCTTTGTTGTTTTTTAATACTAAATAAGTTACACGCTTAAAACTGTTAGCACGTTTACATTGACACAAAACGTTTAATAATTTTTTTTTAACCAAAACTGTAAATCGTTTGGCGAATTAGCCGTTTCCTTTTAACACTAAACAGCAGTTTGTCCGATAAATAAACATTTAAATAACTTGTGCTCTGCATATTATTACACGATAACATGAATACACGTAAGTTGATGTATATTTAGTACGTGACATATTAAGAAATTTCACCAATACCGTTGGTACTTAAAATGTTTTTGTTCTTGTAAAGTTTAAATAATAATAATTGCATTAGTTACATTTTACATAACAGCTGTTTCACCACGCGCTGATGCAGCGGTTTTATGTCTACGAATCTACGATGATATAAATAGGTGCACAGACGTAACCGCGGACATATGTGCCGTTATATTTAGATTACTTAGTTAAAATATTACTTTTAAATTTCTTTTAATAAATGTGCGATACAATATGCGCCGGATATCCGCCGTGTCCCACGCGTCGACGCGTGTTCCGATTAGTTGCCTTACTTATGAAATGTTGTAAATACTCAGTTTTTCTCAATCTTGACTGTGTATTTGATTATAGTATGGAATCATGATTATACTGATATGATGGAAATCATTATAATTAAAGTTCATATATGTTTGTCTTACAATGTTTGTTACCTGTTGTTTTAGGTTGACCATATAATGTTTGTAGCTTAAGATACAACATGAGCCAGGTTGAAACTTTTGGGTTTGATAAAGCCAGGTTGGTTGGGGTTTATAACAAGGATGAATGTGATGTGTTGGCACCAATGCAACTCCCCCTGTATGTGGATGAGACACTCATGATGGTCGTGCAGTTTGAGGACCAAGTGTCAAAGAAGTGGTCAGCTGTTCATTCGTCCAAGCGAGAATACAATGAGTTTCTCAGGAAATATAATTCATTAGATGTCACGCAACTTAACGAGTCTTGCGGCATCAACGAACGAGATTTATTTGTGTCTCTACCTCAGCTTGTGTCTTGTGTAGGTTGCAGACGAGCGGTCGAAAATTTGTTTCAACAGGTTCAAAAAAGTGACAACTCTGTTTACGAGTCGATTAGAGTGACATCGAGTGGTTGGTTGGATATTTCGCCCTCGTTCAAAAACAATCCGAAAAAGCTATATCATTTATTCCACTGTGTGCGACCAAAACTGAAATTATTTTTGGAAAGTTTACGAAAGAAGAATAAAAGATGTTTATTCCATTCATTAAAGCTGCAGAAGTCGACTGATTTTTCGATTGAAAACAAACCTAACCTACCAAAGTGGTGCAATTGTTCAGTAATTGATGTTTGGGACCAGATGTGCCAAGAATGCCGGGAAGAAATTACGATGATAGATTGTGCGGGATTCATTGAAACTATGAACCAATACTTGAAGAAGCATCGTTTCTGCACTGAATGTAAAGCAAAGGTTCACAGAGCGTTTCAAATTTTAACTGGCGAGGTGGATTATAGAAAGGAACCCGGGTTCTCCTCTGCTATTTATCAAGGTTTAAAAACCTGCAATGCAACGACTACCAGTGATGATTCATCAACTGAAAGCAAGCATATTCATGTGTGTTGTGATCGTTCATATATCGTGCATATGTTGATGCAAGCCAACGCTGAAATGGAAGGTGGAAGGAAAGAAAGGCACGCTAAGACCACGGATATAGCACAAGAAGAAGTTTGTACGTGTATTGCTTTATATCTACATCAGAGGTTGCATAGACTGTGGCATCAGAAGTTAACACATGAGCAGACATGGCTTACTTTGTTTTACCTTGGTATTGAAGCATGTTGGCAGAACTTTGAAATGGCTGTGCAAGATAAGATCGGTATCGGACGTATGGAAGCTCTGTGTGAAGAACTGGAGATGGAAGAGAAGGTGAAAGAAAGCAAGCTTGAAAAGAAGAGAATGAAGAGAAAAAGGCAGAAGAAGAAAAAAGAGAATAAACCAAGTGATTGTGTTGCAGTTAGTGAAGAAGTTTGTAGAGTAGAGCACGGGAATGTCGTGAAGAAATGTGCAGAGCATGGGAGTGGAGAATCACTTGCAACATTCCATTCATGTTTGTTGGATATGCTGGAAGATGACGAAAGTTGTGAATGTTCACAAAATGGGACTTCCGATAATGAAAGCCCTCCGGAACTAACACAAGAAGAAATAGAAGAGTTTGAACGAAATCGAACGGAGATTGAAGCGGAAAGATTTCGACTGAGAGAAAGATTTCGACAAGACTTTCAAAAATTTGTTGGTGCCGCTAATAACGAACAATAATTTGGCCCTTTTGTAATTTGAAATATTCTGTGCTTTTAAGTTTTTTTGGGGTTTAGTTTAATTGTTACTAATCCATATTGCAAAGTGCGTGTAGTAATAAGTTCACCAATTTCATGCTAACCCATAAGTTAATCCCGTTAGATTTTGTTTGAACCTGTGATGCATAAACCTGTTAGGCCCAAGTCAGCGAAAGGTAAAACACGACCGACAAGATTTTCAACAACAACAACAAGTAATGAAGCAAGTACAAGCACTAAGTAAGTTTAAATGATTCCTGATTTACACATTGCTGATTAGGTTTAACTGACGTTTAGAAACTGATTTTCCAGCCTATTAAAAGTTAATGTAACATTTTGAGTGCCGAAAACTTTTCAGTTTAATTTTTATAATTGTGTTGTTTTTCCAGTTCAGTTGTCTTACTATTTTTACTCTGTCTAATGACGTTTAATTAATAATTGTCCGGCGCCGTGGTGTAGTGGTTAGCGCGCCTGCCTGTAACCATTAGGTAATGGGTTCAAGGCTCGTCGCTGCTACCATTGTGGGCGTATGTGTCCTTGGGCAAGACACTTAACGGCAATTGCTCCAACCCAGTGGTCATTAATGGGTTGTCCAAATTATCAGCCATACATAAAAAAATGAAAAAATCCAAAAAAAATTATCACCCACAAAGTAACATACATGGTAACTCGTTAGCTGGCACGAGGTGTTAAACCCGTGTGATAACGACTGTCGTTTTCCGGCCACACGAGGATAAAGTAAGTTACATTCTTCTTCTTAATACTTTTTAATTATACCACAGCATATCGAGGACACAACGAACCAATCAACACCATGTTCCCAATGCAACTGAAACACATGATAGGAACAGCATAATAACAAGAAGAATAAGCAATGGTGAGTTTTGTGTGTGTATGTTGTGGTGTATTATTGCTATTCATTGATTTAGGTTAGTTGTATGTGTGTGTATTTTATTAATAAATTTTTGTATATGATTGATAAATAATAAATATTTAAACTTTACCGAAAATTTTTTGTATTTCTGGCAAGAAACAGACATTTTCTAATATTACAATAAATTATAGCTGAGAAATTGACACCGTCCCCTCAATTCCCGGACATTACACGCCCCCCTTCATCACTTTCAAAATACCGGATCCTGCCGGGGATTACCCCAACCCCCCCTGTAGATAGGGGTGAGGGGAATTCCCCCCAAAACAATGATGTCGATTGGTTAACAGAGCAAGCACAGCAACTTCTGCTCGACAGCGCACTGCAGAGACAGACGAATCCGAAATCGCCGCTCACAACAACGAAACGTGCTGCAGTCGTGAACACAAGTGTCGACAATAAAAGGAAAAAGGTTTTTCAAACGCAATCCGTGTTCTCTCATTCAAGTAAACAAGTTGTAAAACGTCCTCCAAAACCAAAACCTCCTAAAGAACCATCCGCAAATGAAGATCGTTTACTTCTTGCTCTAAAACTTCCCGATGGAACACGTGTCCAAAGGTACTTCCGCCCATCTAACAACATCCATGAAGTGTTGGCTTATGCACAAATCCAATATCCTGTGCTACAAATGTCAGTGTGTGATATATGTAGAATGGACAGTATACCGAAAAAGATCATAACACAATATTCAAAATCACTACATGAACTTGGAATACAAAATAGAACTGTTTTGTATATAGAAGAGAAAGAAGATTATTAAAGTATTCAATTAGTAGGTTGCTTTTTAGTTTAAGCAAGTATGCCAGTGCTTTTTAGATTATACACCACTGTGCTTTAAGTTTTATAATAAAAACTATATTTTAATATTATATACCTTTGTGGCAGGATCAGTTGTTTTTTTGTCCATTATGCTTCTATTCTGTATGGGTGAGGCTCTCAAGGACCTGGGATTTAGGTCAGATTGGCCCATTTACCAAAAGCTACAGTGCGTTTAGTTCATTTGTTGAGGTCACAAATGTTGCAACTTACTTATCCTCACATAGGGCAATAACACAGGTGTTTTTTTATACACCTTGTGGGCTTGTGCCCACTGAAGAGTTGTGTTGCTTTTGTGGTTTCCACTCCAGCACTGATTGCAGACACTACATCAGGTGAACCTAATTTATGTCTGCCTTACATTTTGTATTCCTTTCCATCGAACCACTCCAAATCAAGAAAACATAATTTATTCAAATGTCAGATGAAACTTAAAACTTTTTATCGGGATTATCTTTGAAGTTGTGAGCTTCAGCGAAGTCGTCCAAATCATCAACCATAAACCTGGGTAAAGATGGATCCTTGTGGAGAGGGAAAGCTCCCATGCCTTCAAGTGCTTGCAGGGTTTCCACTTGGTTGATAAGTCTCCTATGAACAGGTTAGTGGGTGTTACTTGTTATAAATTTGTTTGAAATAGAACGCCCGTGTTATAAAACTGTCGATTTCCTGCCACGCGAGGATAAATTAGCCACATTTATTCATTTTATCTTCTAGGTTGCGGCCAGAAATTGAGGCATATTACACTGGTTTACAATGCATTTTGACTATTGTAAATATTGGATTATCAGTTTTAACAACTTCATTGTTTATGTCTGCATTTACGATAATAGGTTATCGGCATTTTGACTATTACAGTAAATAGGCTAATAGCTTAAATTGGTTCTATTACATATGTTTGACATTTGGGTTGCCAAAAAAAGGTATTTAAATCCAAGGTGGAAACAGTAAATACCGCTGTCTTTCTATTCTTTGGTTACGTTCAATGATGTAGATCTCTTTGTAATAACTAAGCTTGGGATTTTCCATCACGTACTTGGCCAGGAATCTTGATATTGGGTGCTGGAAGTAATATGTAACACATAAGAAAAGACTATTACACAGAAATGTGATACTTTTGAAAGTCCGAAACAAACCAATAGTCTATAACCTGTGCCATTGTAGGACTTTGAATATAAAGTATACACCAATGAAAAAAAGTTTTAACAGCTTTAAAAATAGAGTAAAAGGCAGCCAACAGGACATAACAGAAATAATTTAACCAGATAATTAAATTATATTACTATAATAGGAACATGGGTAGGTCTATATTTAGTCCATGCTCGTGTAAGTCTTGTTATAATTCATGAGTTGCCCCGGGGCAAGAATAAATTATTGCTATTCCTACTTTATAGTATTCATATTCCTCTGGCTCATATAACTCAGGGTCATGGTCACATAGAACAGCATCACCCACAAATAAGTTGCTGTAGAGAATTATTGCAGCTGCTGGAATCGCTCCGATCAGGAAGTATTGAAACTAAATGATTAGAAATGTAAGGTTATATATCAGAATAATCACAACATTTTATTCCATTTGGATGCTTATGTAGAGTCTAGTAGAGCATTTTTAATTCATGTTTAACTTTGCAGGTCCGGCTATTTAATATTATTGTAATGATCCATTATCTATACGCAAAACCAGTTTTAGAAAAGTAAATTGGTTAATAAACTAACTACACCACCCTTCCATATTTACCACTAGTTTCTTGAAGTACTCGTGTTGCGATCCAAGAATCATCCTGTATCTCAACATCCTGGGTCCTCCTGATCCCCATCTCACGATCATCTTTACCCCATCACTTCGTGGTATGGGTTTTAAGCCAACCAACCTCATGGATAGGGGACGTGATGATGATAAAACACAACGAAGTAACGACATATCGATTGTTGAACCAAAAAAAGCGCCAAAACTAGCGCATTGTATGCCAGCACCTGTAGTTAATAATGCTTTTTAGAATATAAGCAATCTTTTAAACTACAGAAACATGTGTTAAAAAAATAATGTAAACATATTTGCGAAATTTTTAAGTCGGTCGACGGCAGGTTAATACTGTAGTCTCATAGCCAACACATTATAGTATTTATTGCGTTTTTTTAGAGGTGGAAATGCAACATAATCCATAAAATATCAACCAGTGTAAATTCGTTTTACGCATGACCTCTGACCTCAGGTGAAAACTGCGGTGTTGCCGTTCAGGGAAGTTGTATCTACGTGATTTTATGAATTGGGCACGCAAGTAAAAGTTCTTTTTAGTTCAGCAAAAATAATGTGCTGTAATTCAAAATAAAAAAGTATGTCTATAAACCAAACGTATATAACGTTTATTTACCTAAATTTGTAAAAAATATATTAGCTCATGTGAAAAAACAATAGCTTTTAAAGGGGGTTCTCCCTTTATAGAGTATTCTTTTTTGCGATCACAATAGAGATCTTATTTAACAAAAACATTACGCCATTATTGATCACCGTAGAATAACGTGTACATCGCTTACATCATTTATAATATCGGTATGCATTTAAATAGGGCGTTGTTCAACAAGAAATCGGCAAGAATTCTTGTCAGATGTGTTTCAATGGCTGGCACCAATAACTCAATCAACTGGATTCGTCCAAGAGTTGGACCGAAAGCTGTTTTACTTCGATACGATAAAGCTGTTCAAGCTAAAGTGTTGTTTGTGGAAGATAGGAAAATAAGATCGATAAAAGACAAGAAATAACTGTAAATGAACCAAAACCATTTGAATTTGGTGTAACTTATGGAAAACTGTGGAAATGCAAAAAATCTGCATAAAAATGGTCGCATATTTTATGAACTGTGTTTTTCATTAATAATGTGACGTGTAAAAGGTTTAAAATTTTTTCTCAATGTCATGTTTTCCATAAACTTTCACTATTAAGTATATGGTCTCTCCTTTCAAATGCTGCAAACATATTATTATTGTTTATTTTCACTTTTTCTTATAAATGATTGTTGTTCATTTTTTCAGTTATCTTCGTAGATACAAAATGTCAAAGTATTTAGGTTATGCGTTGGCTGGTGGAGCCGTGGTTTATGGCTACAAATATTTTGCCGACCACAGGTAAATTGATTAAATACTTTGCTTTCCACTTAACTTTGCATGAGTTATTTAGCTTTTACTACATCATGAATTGAAACAAATTGATTTTTAAAGTCATTTTACTTATACATTCAATATATTTTTTTCATAACTTGACAGTCCTATAAATTAACTGAAGTGTTATAGGTCCCTTTAATTAGTCCAGTTCGCTATGTCCGCAATATTCACTACATAGTGGACATAGCGGACATACACTAATTAAAGGGACTGGAGTGTTACTTGTGCTAACCAATATGAAACAACAAATCTTACAAATGCCAAACTTTTATTAGATTAATCACTAGTAAAAACGGACATTTACGTTTGTACAGACTTCTATGCTTAATTTGCTTATAATGCATTTACTAACGAATAGCATCTGGGCACCTCTTTAGTTCAATCAAGTTTAACAAATTATTCTTCCCTAGCAAAGTATTATCACCCGACCAGCAGATAGTGATAGTGGGTGGAGGGTATGGAGGGATACGAGTGGCTAAGAACCTTAAGGGGCGTGGTAACTTCACACTGATTGATCCTAAAGGTTCTATGCATCATAACATGGCAGCATTAAGGTGAGTGAATATTTGTGTTGTTGAAAGACAGACAAGTCAAAAACAAGTGCGAGTACTTACATTCGTACTTAGAAAAAAAAAGGGTGAAAATACAAGTATAATGAATTCATAATTGTTGGGGTCCACTGATTATTGCCAGTTTAGTATTTTAAATAAATTAATTTCCAGTAAAAAGGAATGAAAAATCGCTTGCATCAAAAATATGTTTTTTACATTCTGTACTAAATTGTTCAATTTGTTAACAGAGCTGCAGTTGAGTCTGGGTTCGCAAATAAAACTTTCATCCCGTACAAACCAATATTTGGTGAACACTTTGTGCAGGGGAGGGTTACGTCAATCGACACTGATAACAAGAATGTGACGATTGACAGCAGAATGGTACGTCCTCTTATTTACTTGGAAATAATCTTCAAAATGCATTTATGACAAATGTTTTACAGTTTGCTAACAAACGTTGTTTATTTCATTACATTGTTTTAAACTTTAAATTGTTTTTTGTCATGTTAAAAAAAGAGTTTGGGAATTTACATGCCCCCGTCCACACTGTTATTATGTATTTTACCCTGTGTAGTTTTATTCCAAGTTTTTTTAACTGTTAAGTTTCCGAATCACAGGCTCCGATCCCATATACCCAACTTGTCATCGCAACTGGGACTACGGGACCATTTCCTGGTAAATGCCGGCATGACTTATCCACCAAGCAGTTACAAGATCTCTATGAGAATTTAGCCACGGAGGTGAAATCTGCGTCGAACATCGTGATCGTGGGCGGGGGCGCTGTGGGGGTGGAGATGGCTGGAGAAATTGTTGGAGACTACCCTGGGACTAAAAAGGTTTCAACCAGTGTGAAGTTAACAATAATTAATGTCTGGTTATAGTCGTGTCAATTTAATTCTTTGCATGACTGAGAAATCCATGTGGATTTTAGAATAATTTGAACATATTTACAATAATGAAGATCTGGTTATGGTATAGCATATAGTCACGTCAATGAGCGTGGGAGTGACAACTGACAAGTGACAACCATTGATTTTAACTTATATTTTTATTTAAACCATTGCTCACATTGTAGTTTTGGCAACTTTGTGGATAAATAACACAGAAATAATTTTAACTATATAAGTTTTTGGTACGGGTAAAGAATCCTTACATAATATCAAAACAAAAAACAGAGACCAAAAATAGCTCATGGTTATAAGGATAAGTAGCTACTGGTTAGCACATAGTAATCTTATTAATATTTGTAGGTGACTGTGGTCCACAACTCCGATGTTTTGATCAGTCCAAAGCTTTCACAAAAAGCTCAAGATAAGATAAAAGATAAACTGGATGAAAAGAAAATTGAGCGAGTGTTGGGTGAGGACTGATTGTGCAAATGCGTGTGGTTGCTTGAATGCAACTTATTTATCTTTACATGACGGCGTGTCTTGCCCAACCAAGGACACATACGCCAACAATGGTAGCAGCGTAAAGGGTCAACATGACAATCTGGCTACACAGACAAATGCACTAACCCCTTCCCCCATAGTTCATTCCATTGTATAGTAGGGTGGGGGAAGATGGGACACCTTATTATTCTATTTACTAGTCACATTTGGTAGTAAACAAAGAAAATTAAAGTATAATTCCGTATCCTTGCGACTTCCAAAGACCGTTGTTAATTGTATAAAACACAATCAGGATATTTAGATATTCTGGCACTAAATGTGTCCCATCTTCCCCCACCTTACTGTATCATCCATTTTACTAACATGATTTCTTTTCCAGGTGAAAAGGTGACCAACCTGGACAATCTTCCCGTCAACAAAACATCGGAAGGACTGGAGGTTGAATTATCCTCCGGGAAGAAGCTGGATGCTGATCTTGTGATCCCATGTTTTGGATCATCCAATATTACGGATGCTTATGCCACTTCTCCATCATTGTGTGAGTGAGATGTATCATATATGAGAAAACCCTATGTCATATTATATCACATATGAGATATATCATATTCATAATAATGCAAGGTCAAATATGTCTTGTGTGAATAAGGCTTTAGGGTAAATCTGCTGAAATGTTAATGGAATAGAATATGCAAGTTACTGGGTATAACTAATTTCTTGCTTTTCCATTTTGTTCTAAATCAGTTTAAAACCTTTTTGAAGTTAACAGAATCTTTTAAGATTTGTCATTAGGTGTGTAAATAAACTATTAAACGACCAGTTTACAGCTTATGGTAGTGCCATCACATTCTCCCAAAATGTCACGGTGAGTATTTGCGGCACATATACTCTAATACAGACTTTAATAAGCCACAGTGAAATATGGACCTTTTTTGCAAACCTATATAACAAGATTCTTGACCACATTTTCCAACCTATTTTTATTCACTATTGTGTGTTTATCTCAGGCTTATCTTACTGTCCATTATCCTTGGTTTAGCAACCAACCAAACTCAAATATTTAAGCAAACATTGGTATCGGGCAACAATGGTTTAATATTATGCATGCTGTGTTATTTATACAAAGAGTGGACAGTTTAGTATCGGACCTCAGATTTATAGTTCTAGAATAATATTAAAATAAAATTGCCACCTCAAAAAGAAATATACATTTTGTTAGCTTGTTTGTAATTAGGCTTACCTTCACTTTAAGGCCAAATTAGCGTGTTCGAAAAATATATACGCAAAAACTTGATATAAGTTTTAATTTTGGTTACCTTTTAAACTTATTAAATTAAAATTTTTAAATTGTTCTTTTCTCTCATAGAAATAATATTAATTCTTTTAAATTTTCAGCAAAGTCAATGAACCAGAAAGGTCAACTAAAGGTGAACGAATATTTGCAAGTAGAAGGTGTTAACGATGTCTTTGCTATTGGAGATGCAAATGATTTCGATGTAAGAACATAATTTGTATTTATTTCTTTGAATATAAGAATAAAATATAACTTTTACTTGTTTGTAAAGACTTTAGTTTGCTTGGAATAAAATTTGTTTTATTTTGTGGCCAAAGATCAGTTTTTAAATAAAATATTAAACCTGAAATTTGACAGCAATAGCAGCAGAACACACTAATTTAAATAAATGAAACGGTGGGTGTTTCAAGTTGATATATATTTATACTTACAGGTTGTTAAGCTTGCTTTGGAGGCTCAAGCACAAGGAAGCCATACTTATGAAAATCTGATCAACATGGGAAAAGGAAAACCACTAACCCCTTACAAACCAGGTATTTATTACGGTTGTCAGAACATTTACTTAAAAAGTTAGATGAGGGGAATTTTAAAAGTAGGCACAGTGACACGGGGTCGCGACCACCCCCCTCTTTTAAACCCCTCCCCAAAAAAATTAAAACAAAAAATTGAAAACAATTTTTGGATTAAACCATCCCCCCATTACTTTTTTTTCTGGCTGTGCCACTGAGTAGGTATAAGGTGTATGACCTAGAACACTTGTTGTATGTCTTGAATTCCATAAATGGTGTATGAACAAAATATTAACGGTATTTAAACAAAGTATGAATTACTTATAAGCTTCCACACACATTTTATCTTGGGTGAACTTTAACTTTTTAAATTAGTTTATTTGTGTTAATGTTTGTTATGTAATGTTTTCATGTTTTTATTCAAATTCCATGCATGTTTTAGCCAAAAAAACCTTTTACATTTAAAATGAGTTGAATTAATGTGTCTTAATGTTATGTTATGTTTTCATATTTTAAATTCAAATTTTAGATGCCTTTATGATGGCAATCCCAGTTGGGCGTGACGGTGGTGTTTGCGTTCGCGGCAACAGCGTGATGGGAGATTTCATGGCGAAGATGATCAAAGGAAAGGATGTGTTTGTGAAAATCATGTGGAAAGAAATGGAGCAACCTGTTCCGAAAAATTAAATGAATCTTGTCTTGAATTTTTAAAATAGGTATAAATTCTTTTACCTCAAAAAATGGTTTATTGGATAATAGATACTAAAAAGTTAAAAATAGTACATGAATCTTTAATCAGTATATAATATTCAAGAATATCCGAATTCAGCAAGAATTTCCAAATATTATTTCACAACATTTCAATTCTGTTTCTCTCAAACAATTTATAATGTCAAGTTATTGTATTAATGTTGTACCTGAAAGTAGTTATAGAATACCTAAAAAGTTAAAAAAGTAATATAGGAATCTTTAATCAGTATATAATATACAAGAATTTCCAAACTTCCTTTACAACATTTCAATTATTTTCCTACCAAGCAAGTTATGATATTATTGTGGTACCTGAAATTTTTAAGTATAGAATACCTAAAAAGTTAACAAAAAATAGTATAAGAACATATAATCAGTATATGATATTCAAGAATTTCCAAATTTAGCATAATTGTTTTAAACATTTTGATTCTGTTTTTACCAAATCTTTTGTAATGTTAAGTTGTGCTGCAAAATTGGTAGACCTATATCTGTGAATTGTAACTAATTAAATTTGTATTTCTGTTCCGACAAAACCATTTATTTTTTAAGTAAATAACCAAAATAATTTTTAAATTACCTTTTTTATTGGGCATACATTAAGACGAAATTTAAAAAAAGCAAAAGTTTGACTATTAAAGTTTCTGTAAATAGCATAATTATATCAAGCACCCTTATAACCATAGTGTAGTGGCTTAATCCTGTGTTGTACCAATTATAAGCATGTTGAAGATACAGCAATTTTGAATGCACTAGTTTTTCATACCTCCAATAGTGTTGCAATTTCAACATGTTTTCTAATTTTGTTTCAATAATCTTAACTATGTGTGTTTTTGTTGCCTTACAAAATCCCTGTAGAAGCTACTAGGCTGTGTTTTTTACAAATCGGCAAAACCAGTTTTATTTTAAAGCATTTTTGTGTTGTTTTTTAAACTTCTGGCCAATGTTCGTTAATCAAAATTTCACTTCTACTTTGCCTTTTGTGTAAATTTTAGTGTTTGAAAAGTATCAAAATTTGTCCCCGTCTTAACCTACACATGTTGCACCAAATACTTATCAGGGTACAAAATATTAGTGGATGAAATGCATTAAAGTGGGTGAAAAAAAATAATTTGTGTGCTTTTTTAACAGTCACAGTATCCAAGAGAATGTGTAAAAGTGTTTATGGTGTAAAAGATAGAAAACAAAATAACTGCAAGAATATTACAAAATAACTGCAAAGCTGTGGTAAGGGTGAGTGTATAAAAGATATAAATATAAATAGCAATTATATAGTAATTAAACTTGCTAAGAAGTTAATTCTGTCACAGTCAGAGAGTTAAAATAGCATTAAAACAATGATATGTAAATTACAGATTAGTTGATTTATTTCAAGTGATATGTATTATTTTTAAATGTATCTAAAGATTATTATTTAGAGGTAAGTTTACTTAGAACTAATCAACTGTCACTTGTCAGTGTTTCAGATTGACACATAAATACCCTAACCCCTTACTGTTAAAGTTTCAAAACATTTAATAATCGCGTGTGTTTGTTTTGATAAAATGACTCGCCGATTGATATTTATCGCTGCTATTCTCTTCGTGGCAAGTTTGTTCCTGATTATTTCGTTCTATCCAGATTGGAACACAGAAGAAAGAGGTATGTTGTGTGTATTAGCTGATCATGTATATAAAGTAACGTATCTTTTTTACACGAAAAATAGGGATACAGAATTATATTATTGACTTTTAATTACGAATTTGCCGAACTAATTACCCTGTTATATTTTGTGTCCCGTTTATCTTAAATGCACTATTTTTGCTTGCAAACTCAAAAGATACCATGTTACAAGTAAATAGGTGTCGGAATTAGATTATATGCAATACAAGTTTTTTTCTATAACTCCTTATATAAAGGCTTGTACTAACTATTATTATTGCTCCATCTAGCTTTAACTTTTAATATATGATTGGTGTGGGTTTGTTAACACTAATAATAAATAACCAACATGTTGTTTTGCTGTGAACTAAGTTGTGTAAAGCTAATAATTCATATAAAGGATTTTTTGGACTGTTTATTTTTTTTAATCGGTGCCAACTCTTGTTTTGTAAAAGTCTAAAACCAAGCTCGGAGTATGCAATGCATTATGCCTAAATGGAGCTGTATTTATACAAACTAGATAAACATTCCATGCTGTTCTAAATGGTTGGATGTTGTAACATGGCCGGTTAATTTAGTTTGTGTTGTATTAACCATATTTGATCAGACAGTAAGAGTTTTATATGTTAGTTAGGCTTTATTTTATTGGTTTTCGTTCTATAGGCTATTATTTAAAATTATAAACAATATCATTTATATCATGTGCTACATAAATAGTGAAGTCCCGAGCTAGATATATGGTTTGAACTGTAGGCTAATGCTTATTAAAAGTTACATATGTGTAGTATAGTGCGCAGATATTCTCAATTATTTATTTTGTGTCAGAACCATATTTTGGTGAAGATAAAAGCAGGGGAGGAAGAAAGAATCCCAATGTGTTGGAATTTGTAAAGGAACAAAATGTTGATGATCAAAGATCTGAATCACTTAAACGAATTGGATTTGCAGAGAAATATGTCACTGTTGGGGGTGCAAATGTTTATGCTGTTTTCCCTGAATTAAAAGGAAAAGTCTTGCTTTCAGTTCTGCTTCTGCACGGTGCTGCGTTTTCATCAGAAACTTGGCAAAGAATCGGAACGCTTCAATTTTTATTGAAACAAAACTATTTCCCTGTTGCTGTTGATTTACCTGGGCTTGGGAAATCTTCTAAAACTCCCATAACTGACAGAAATGGGTTTTTGAGCAGTTTAATAAAGACTCTTGGAATTGAAAAACCTGTTGTTATCAGCCCATCTATGAGTGGCAGATATTCCATCCCGCATTTCATATTACACCCTAATGAATTGAGCGGTTACGTCCCAATTGCTCCCGTGATGGATTCTACATTTTCCGATCAAGATTTCAAAAAATCAAATGTTTCAACTCTGATCATCTATGGTGAGAACGACGTTGGCACGTTGGAGAAAAACAAAGTTTTGTCAGCAATTCCAAACAGTAGAGTTGTGATGATACCAAAAGCAGGGCACCCATGTTATCTAGATGATACACCTTTGTTTCATAAAACTCTGCTTGATTTTCTAAGGTCATTGAAGTAAAATTTGCATGAAAGATTTGAGGTTATTTATTTAAGTTGATTTCTTCAAATGTAGAGACAAATGAATGGAATGAGATGTCAGATTTAACTGTTGGTTAACAGTACTACATGGGAAACACAGCACCTTATTATTCAACCGACTAAGCAAGAGGTCTTTGAACTTAAGCTAAAAGTACCATTGAGAGCATGTACATTTCATAAGGGTTATACAAATTAGAAACAACTTAATCTATAACTAAACATTTTTCACGAGTAAAAAGCTGAGTGCTGTTTTGTATGTCTTACCAAAGGGTGCGTTTTCAAAGGTTTAGGACCCATTAAAAATTGCTCATACAAGTTACTATTTCAATATTTTTTTGTAAGTAGTGAATGGATTGTATTATACTTCTACATTATGTAGTAATACACTCTATGTTCAAGCAGTCATATCTTCTATGTATTCACATATTGCTTTTTCGTGTTTGCACCTGTTTTTGTTCTACATTTTGTTTAACCTATGTGTTGGGTGTTTATACAAATGAACAGAGCTTCCCTACGTATTTGTTAAGTTAGTTGCACAATATGTAACATTTATCGCATAGTTATCATACAACCACAAGACACTTATCTGTAACCTGACGGTCTCTATTTTTTTGTTACTTATTGAGCACGCATTGGTATTGATGTTTACACATACACAAATACATACATAATATATCTATTTAATATTTCTACACAACCACTTGCTCTTATATCATTTTGCATGCCTTTATGTTGTTTAATTTATCCGACCGCCAGGTGGGGTTAAAGAGCTAATAGAACTTAAATGTTTCTTCATTATCATGACTTGATGTGCACTGTTTGAATTTCAATTAAAAATCGAAAGAAATATTCAGGATTTTGGTTTTAACTTGAACTTAACACTTAGGTCTGTCTTTAAACTTGCACCATCAATGTTGAAAGATAGTGTTGGTGGTGACAGTTACAAAAAAGATATCCTTTTAACTTATGTGCCCCATATTTAATATTTATTACCTTTGTATGCAACTATGCAAGGTGTTTAAGTTGTTGCCTGTAAGGTTAAAAATCAGCCTCAAAATGTCTTAAACTGTGTGTAGTTGTGCCGTCTGAGGCTGCGACTATTTAGGGGAAGGGGCCGACTGCAACCTAAATCTTATCAATGATTGCTTATGAAGTTAGACAAATCAAGCTTAAAATCTTTAAAAAAAAATGTGTTTGAATATATGAGTGAATGAATGTAACTTACTTTATCCTCGCATGGCCGAAAAACGCAGTCGTTATAACACGGGTTTAACACCTCGTGCCAGCTTACGAGTTACCATGTATGTTACTTAGTGGGTGATTATTTAGATAATTTGGACAACCCATTAGTGACCACTGGGTTGGAGCAATTGCCGTTAAGTCTCTTGCCCAAAGACACATACGCCCACAATGGTAGCGTCGAGCCTGTAACCCATAGGTAATGGGTTCAGGCGCGCTAACCACTGGCGCCGTGTAGTGTGAGACCACTAACTAATAAGTCAACTCTGTTCTCCCATGTTATACCATGCTGTAGAACCTCACCCACATAGAATGGGACCCATAACTAAGACCTATAAACTTTCCACCACAAGTGAGCTAAACAAATAAAACAACCAATAAATATTTTAAATGTTTCATTCAAAACGCAAAAAATGTACAAAAATAATTTAAAAACAAAAAGCAACAAAATTGAACTGGAAAATATCACCAATGACGAGGCTTTAGTTAATCAAGTGAGGTGGAAAGTGTGGCAATCATGTTTAATTTAGGAGTCCCTGGTTATTGGAGGTAGAGGGTTTGGCTTCTTACGTGTGGGCGCTGTACAAAACACGAGGATGCTCATGTTTGATGACGTCATCGGGACGTATTAACGGTAATCACATTTTGACGTCATAGGTTTTAATCGCCGGGTTGTGTCCGGAGTCTTTTATATACGAAACAGCGCCCACGTGCGGCTGACTGAGCGACAACAATGTACTGGTCCCCTGATATTTCGAAACTTGTCGACCCTGATACTTTTCTGAGGTCTCTTTTATTCAGAACGTCCATGTACTCCATGCGCCCCCTGTTAGCGCGTCCAATTACAATTCTTCCGCGACCGTCGGCTCGATTTAACGTCACAATAGTAGCGATACGATTGTCAGTAACAAACATCGAACACTGAAACACTTTTTCTCCGTCTCTCATCTTACGTCGCATAACTCGCTTGTAAACCTCTTTACCCCCTGCGTGGATCAAAAATGAAGGTTATATAAGATTTTGCAGATTATATAGTATAGTGGGAAAGATAGGACACCTTTTTATTCTATTTTCTTGTCCCATAAGGTAGTAAACACCCCTCAGTACCCAACCAACACATGCGGTAACTCGTTAAGCGGGCACGGGGTGTATGAAACAGAACACCCGTGTTATAAAGACTGTTGTTGCGCCGCCATGCGAGGATAAATAAGCAACATACGTGGTAACTTATAAGTAGCACGAGGTGTATGAAACAGAACACCCGTGTTATAAAAACTGTCGTTGCCCCGTCATGCGAGGATAAATTAGTTAAATTCATTCCCACAATACCTGGTATAGCTTCAAGCTTTTGCACGACTACGATTGATCTTCCCGGTCTGTTCTGTCCCTTACACCGATATATTTGTCCATTCATTTCTTTCAAATCGATGACGTTTAAATCGCTGTGACCGCTACCCGATTCTGACGTCATATTAATCGCTTTCGAAGTGTGAGAAAATACGAAACGCCCATCGTTGTTCGATCTGGAATAATAAATCATTGTTGTAATTGTCTATTATTCTACCCGCTCTAGGAACCTTAGACCTACAGGGGTCTTATGGTCTACCAAATACAATGTATTAAATAGGCCACGGGCCTCCAAACATAAAACTAATAGAAAACTTACTACTTTTAAATTTTCGCATTGAGTTAACAGTTAAATTTATAGCTTTGAATTAGAACCAATAAATTTGCAGCCTAAAACTTGTGACTTTGAGTTCACTGCTTTAATTTTGTGGCTTTCGTGGGAATTGTCGCCTATTATATGTCAGAGTAGCAAAAACATACGTTTGACCGATAAGCTGTTTTCGTTTTCGCGTCAACGTCGCCATTTTTGCCTAATTTGGCTGGGTAACAATTAATGTAAAACCTCAGTTTTGTTTTCTCACACGTCATGTGTCGGTTTATGACCACACTGTGGTGATTGTGACGTCATATCGATCGAATCATACCCATCAAATCACCCAATTAACGAGGTTTAATTACTTAATTAACCGTTTCATAAGTTTTAGGTGTTGGTTATCAAATAATTAAAGCGCACAGTCACCAATTAGTAACTTCACTCAGCAGTAAATCGTGTCTTCTTGTTTTGAGGTTAAAACAGTTATATCTTACAGCAGTAATTGTGGTAACAATTTTTATAAGTACAAATTTTCGGTTAAAAACCACGTAAATTTTCATTCTAAGATGATTTTGTTTAATATCCGTAATGTTTTCGTGGAAATAGTAGGTAGGGGTGAAATGGGACATGTTTTCATTTTTTGTCGTCCCATTCAATAGCAAACAAAGAATATTTATTGAGTTATATAAAACGTTGCAAAAATAATGTCGGCGTTGGGTTAAAGGAACCGCGTTCGAACCCAAACTCTACCACAGAACAAGCTACCTGTACAAATAAATAACTTCATGGTTGCCAGCCCAAAGCCAGAGTTGTCCATTTTGGTTTAATATTACGACACTTGTGGGGTCTGGATGTTCTATTGTCTGCCATGGTTCGTTTAAGAAACTGCCGTTGTCCCATTTGTAGATACGAATACGCCCTGCGCTCTGTGGGTGATATGGTTTTGTTATATATTTGCAATGGGCCGCATGCTCACTTTCGAGTTATAACATTGGTGTCTTCTTATACAACAGATAATTATGGTGTATTTATGCACATCATGCTCACTGTTGAGTTATAACATGGGTGTCTTCTTATACACCAGACACATATGGCGCATTCATATACTATCATACACCTCATGCGCACTGCCAGTTATAACTTACCGTATCTCCCGCCACCAAATACGTCACATAATGACGTGTATAAGTAGTAACGCTGTGTACGTCACCACAATCAAGTAATTGATGACGAACAAACGAATGTCGTGTGCGCCGGTCATGGAAAATTCTGGCTGAAAAACATTCGCAAATTAGTTCAAATCACCACGACCATCCCTCTAAACTGTAAAAAAGTTCTTACCTCTGCATAATCCAGTTCTTCCCGACCAACTCCCGTCGCTTTGACAATGTCTGACGTCACCGTTGATGACGTCATACCCATGATCACACACCAGTTGACACGACTGTGACGTAAGTGTTGTCGAAGCCTTCCCGCTGGAAGGAGTGCACTTTATTGTACCGTTAGGTGGCGGTATTAAGACCTCGCATGCTGAAACTGAAACATTACGCGGTGTTGAATTTAAACAGTATTAAAAACAGAAAATATGTTTAAATAGTTAATTTTTCACAAGGGATTAGAAAGCTAAACATTTGTATTGGTAATGGTCACGGCTTTTATTGAACAAGTTTTGTACACTTATTATAACAGCAGACGATTTACGGTAGTTATGTATAATACTGTGAGACAATATGAATACCGTAATCATATCTCATATTTTCTAATCATGTTTTTTTACCAATTAACAACACTCTTTTAGAGCCCTGGAGATATACGGTTATATTTCTGTAAATATTCTTGATTTACCAACAAATGAAAACAAAAACAGGTCCCATCTTCCCCCCACACTACTACATAAATTGTCGCCCTAAACGTAACTTTCATATTATTTTCGTTGCCGACATTCAATAAATTCAATCATTTATCAAAAATTCAAACCGATATTTCTCAACACTACGCGTAGTGACTTAGCTGGTCGAAGCTTATTTGCTTTCCCCAGACACCTGTTCATGATCGGGACAAACTTAATTAAAACGAAGCATCTGGACGTCTTACGTGGCTGGCCAAACAATAATAGAGGTTTCATATTGATTATGTCTGTTGTCGTTCTGCTACCCCGATTTTTGCGCTCGGTTTGCGCGATATTCATCTGAGCTTCACGAAATGGGTTGGGGGTCATAATATTTAAAGGGTTGGGTTATTCGTCATTGGGCGACCTAGATGTTATCGCTTTTAACGTGACGTGGCTGCGTGTGAAATTCATTGTTTACCAAATATAATAAGGGCAGGGCAAGAATAAGGCGATGATTTTGCGCTATAGTAAAGCGGATTATTTTATAATGCTTTGATCATTAGGCAACGGCGGCCGGATTGTTTTCTGTTTCAAGAGTTCTGGTTAAAGTTCCTAACACGGCAATGCCGATCACCATCTTACTCAAGTTCTAAACAAACATTCTACGAAACATAGATTGCGATATTTGAAACTACTTCGTACATTAGGTATTTTTATTTCTGCCCAATTTAAGTTACCGTATGTTGGGTTTAGCAACCATGCTTTTAATTAATACTTTTCCTCGTGTAGGTTTTTACCGGAGCGTGATTTACCGAATCGTTTAATTGCTAAATCTTTGATTTTGGTTATTTATCTGACCCACTTACTATTCCCATAGACCGTTGTTAATTGTTTAAAACACGATCGGGATATATTATGTGCTAAAGGTGTTCCGTCTTCCCCAGCCCTACTATTTATACGGCCCAAGCAGCATGGATACTCTATATGAGGGTGGCCGTGTGAAAAAGCACACCGCGTGTGGGACTTTGGAATTATGGGTTAGCCTACTAAAATCCGGGGTTTACCACCCTAGTGATATCTACACACAACCGCCACCGTAAACTTACTTACCGCATTTATAATTTTCATCGCGGCCAGACCAGTGCGCCTGCGGGGATAGGCGGCCCAACTTCCCGCGCCTGCCTCGCTTTGCGGGTCGGCATCTTCTGTTGCTACGATGTTCACCAGCCATTCGGAACCCAGGAGCACACCGTACCGCACACCGGGAACGGACACGCCGGCCATTAGAACAATTTACAATTATTCTCGGGTCCACTGGCCATACTGGGCACAAGAGGGCGCTAGAGTCTCTGGGAGGGAACGGTACAGAAGGTAAAGCCACCAGTTTTTTCGACAAAAACTGCCGCGGATCTGGCATTCTCTCATTCAGGGTAAAAAAGCTTTTTCGCCAAGTATTCGGCTTCCTAAAGCGCCAATGCTTCCTTTTCTTTTTGCGTCGTTTCTTCGACGATTTTGTTGCCCGTCGATGCAACCTGTTATCGTCATTATTTGCCGAAATGTCCGATGTTTCCCACGGACCGGTTGTGTTCGTTATGCTCAATGAAGCGTTTTGGAAAAAGAGCAAATTTTGTGCGCCATACATCACCTTGTATACCGTGTCTTTCAATACCAGCTTACTCCCCATTAACACATATCCGCTGACCTCGCTTTTAGTTCTGCCGGGTCGGACCTCTAAAGCCCGAATATCATTAACAACTCTTAATGTTCCGTTTACCGAATCCGAGTCTTCGGCGCTCACTCTTCCGAGCATGAGGTTGGAGCTTCCGATGTGTAAAAACAGAAGCAAAACTGCAAAACATCGCTGTTTTCTCGAACACATCTTAAAATCCGTATTAGCGCTGTCGGTAAATCCAATATCCAAATGTAAAATTCAAGTCTTGAGTCACGTTGGCCTTTTCTCCGGCGAGTTACTTCTGGTAACCTGAGAAGTCGTTTTCCACTTTCACCAATGAGTCTTTGACGTCTTCTCACATCCCAGAGACATCATGTCGCTTAGAATCATGTACAGCTAATAAAGACTCGACCCTACGGCGACCATAACAAAATAAACACGCAATTAGATATTAGGATATGGTGTAATAACACATCATGAGGATCAAACCAACGCTAACCTACCGACGACCTTGTGGCCAGTTTTGTCTTTTAAACAAGCCTAATGTATAAAGACTGGCTAGCGGCAATCGGGTTCACTTACCAGGTGGTAGCAACACGCTTACAAGACTAATTGCTTGTTACCTTCGGCCACACGCGTGTGGTTCTGCTACAGCGCGAGGACGCGGTATCGACGATAAATTTACAATCCCTCGCTTTGTGATGTAATAGGGGCGGGGACCGGCATTCGAGAACAACAACAAGAGAGAGAATAAAGCGATCGCGGTAACATCAAAGTAGTTGAAAAACATTTACGCATAATGGGTTTACAACTTCTGCAGATCGCTGCAGCGTCGTGGTGGCGATGGCGTTTATCTTCGATTGTAATATAGAACTGACCACGTTCAAGTATATGCACATAGCACGCATTGTGTAGTACGTGGGTCTTTATTACGTTACAGAAGCCTTATTACGTTTATTTGTTTGCTAACAGTGGGTCTTGTTTCCTGTGTGACGTGACAATCTAAAATCGACATTTCTTCCAAAACCAGCCAACCGTATCGATATAACATCATGATCAAGTGTAGAGTCGCGTTACATCGCGTCGTATCTTCAAAATCACAAGTAATTGGCCGGAAGCGTTCTCTATGACGTCATAAACCCTTCCCGCATTCCCCGGGGGTCATTAGAGTTTAGATAAATCGTAGCGGGAATATTGTTTTCAAAGTGGCGAAATATTGTACACGAAGCTAGAGTTAGGTATAAGCTATTCTCAATATAACTAAGTTGACTTATACTGGTTTGTGGGTTTAGTAGCCACGTTTTTATTTGTTTCTTTTACCACTGTTTTTAACCACTGTCGTTTTGCTGCTAAATTCTCTTCTCTTTGCTAAATAATTAGCCCTATCTTCGCTTTTGTACTCGAAGAGATACAAAAATAACGTTATATCCTGTTAAATCATTAGTTACATTTGTACACTTTCTTGACCCATATAATTACATTTAAACATTTTTCACGTTGGTTTTATATATTTTACGAAATTCCTTTTTTCCTAGACCTATACCACGCCTACCCTAAGTCGACCGAGTTCAAAAAGATAAAATTCCTGCGATAATTCGAAAGCGCTGAAAAAGTTCGCACATTCTAAAATACCGTAATCTTAAACAGGTGGGGCACACTGTTGATTTTAGACTTAACATTTTGGCTGACTTGGTCTTAAACTGCATGGTTTAATATAGAAACAGCTGCCTAAGATACAGTAGTGCGGGGAAAGATGGGACACCTTCTAACTATATTTTATCTTCCCATTAAGTAGTAAACAAAGAACATTCAAATAATTATAAAAATATACCCTAACGAGTCCGATAGACTGCTGTTAATTGTTTAAAACATGATCAGGATATTTGGATATTATGTACTAAAGGTGTCCCATCTTCTCCCACTTTACTATACAATGTATGTAGTCTATACTTTACTAAGCAACCGCTTTCTTAGGCTTCATACACTGCAATGCAAGAATAACTATACTCTGTGCAATACTGAGATACAGCGTACAATAAGCTCAACTATCCGCTGGTTTGTTTATGTCCGAAACAGCGTCATTATAACGAAAGCATTGTATCTTTTATCGTTGCCATCTTACCACCTAAACTAAACTAAAACGTTGTTAATTGTTAAAAAACTGGATTATGAATTATACGACATTATGCGCTAAAGGTATCCATCTTACCCCACAGTAATATACATTGTTTTTTAAAATACATACTCGCTGTTGAAAAAATACACCCGCTGTCACCTTTCTATCAGTTCTTCCGTTCACCTGACTCGTATAGTACAGGCCCACCCTTTGAAGCCGCTATGTCGCCCGCTTTATATAAAATACTTGACGTGTTTAGGGACTTGGTTTTTAAACTGGGTTAAGTGGGGGTTACAGTGGTGTCGGTGAGACCTTTGTGTCTGCTTCACACGAAATAAAACCGAACTGACGCATTCCAATTCAATTCACTACTCTACAAAATTCTAATACATTAGTAGGGTAGGGGAAGATTCTACACCTTTAGCAGTTTAGCACCTAAAATACAAATATCCTGATCGTGTTTTAAACAATTAACACTGGTCCATGGGAGTCGTGAGGATACGGTTTTATAATTCTTTGAATGTTCTTTGTTTACTACCATAAATGGGACCAGAAAATAGAATAAAAAGGTGTCTCGTCTTTCCCAACCCTACTGTGGTATCTATAACTCAGAACAAACATAAAATTACTTACATATGTCACAAACTATCAATATCCAACGCAATTAAACAGTAATTATTCTTTGCGTAAACTGTTTATCAATTTGACAGCTAAATTTGACTTTCCAGTAATACCTAAGTACAAACCACTTATAAATTACACCGCAGAATTTCTCAACCTACTTCAAGCTCGCCACATCGCCCACACATACTTCGTAACTGTAAGTTTGTAAACTTACAATATATCCTGAACCAACTTTCACTTAACCCGCAACTCAAACATATATTCCACCCTCGCACTTACAATGCTAAACCATCTCTAATGTCAAACCACATTTGATCATAGTTAACCTTATACCCGCATAACCGTTGTAGCCACCGCCGCCACCACAATGATATGCCTCGGCACTCGGGCCGCTAAACCGCCCAACCCTTTTACACACGAGCTCA
Organism: Ciona robusta; assembly: GCF_009617815.1. NCBI lineage: Eukaryota > Metazoa > Chordata > Ascidiacea > Phlebobranchia > Cionidae > Ciona > Ciona robusta. Next base: position 7,595,073 of record NC_143241.1, read on the forward strand.
ACCAGGCTGGCGCTTCCGTTCCCCTTTCAAAGCTACATACCAGTAATCACATTACCCATTAACTTATACCAATCGTTTTCCATAATTTTACATCAAAACAGATGTTTTTACCAATTTTAAGCGATATAATTTTCCACAGCACACCTTTTAAAACTGAATTAATTTGTCGCTTTTTTGCTAATTCTCTGTATATCTTTATTTAATTTACCCCCCTTACCGCATTCGGAGTATATATTTTAAAGAATATGTGAAAACAATGTGGTTTCATTAAAAATATAAAAGCGAACTCCAAACCGCATCGCCTCCAACGAACTTTTTACCGTTTTTATGAAACTTTGTTGTTTTCACAATACATTTTAGTAGTTTATTAAGAACAACAAAAAGTCCCTCGCTTTGCTGATACGCAATTTCTTTTGTAGCGTTTTTATTTTTAGAAAATAAACTTGACGTAATGAATTTGTTTTTGTTGTTCTTTGAAGGGTAAATGCAAAACCTTTGTTTTAATTGTCTGCGTAATTATTTTACTAAGAAGTTTGCTTAAGCGGCCCTATTAAGCTTATACCACGCCCGCAATCTTATATAATTGCTTTTATTGGAGCTGCTTTAATTCTCCCAGCTCTATCTTGAATTGATCAAACCGTAATCCGCGCTTAGGTCAGTAAGATTTGGGCTGATAGCGCCCGATACAGCGATTGTCGGTGTTTTTCCTTTCATCTTGATAGTAGATCCTTGTTTACGTGCGGTCACTTCAAAGACTTCAGTAGCGAATCGACCCCGGCGCGAAAATTGACGAAAACACAACGAGAGTGAAACCGAAGTTTACCGTAAACGACACACCGGGACGCAACACCTGTTCGGATCCCAGGGTTCATGTGTCAAGTGCGCAGCATATTTTCCTTTCCTGTGCACAGTTATCTAAAGCGCTGTGAATTTCCCACTTTGTATCCTATTACAATACCACCCTGTAAACAGGGGTTTACTTTCATTTATGGCCGACAATTTAAAGCCGCAATTTTAAAGCCCCAAAAGTTGAAGCCGCAAATTTAAAGCCGTTTTTTTAAAAAACCGCAAATTCTAGGCCGAAACTTTAAAATCGCCAATTAAAATGCGCAATTTTAAAACCAAAATGACTCTTAACCAACCAGTGGTCCGCCTTTTTTTACCCGAGTACCATTTTTCACTTCGTAAACACATATTTTTTGCACCACTTATTTGAAAAAAAAAAACAGATAAAAAGAGCCAAAAATTCTTGATATTATTCACTGTCAAGTTGTTTGTTAAACACGTATGAGTTGCTCGCGTACCACCTGGAAGACATTTATGCGCAGCATGTGGTATGCGTACCGTAGATTGGGAACCACGGGTTTAAGCTGCCGTGGTATCGGCAATATATGAGGTAATATATAAACTAAAGCTTCGTTTCATGAACTGATGTAAACTATTTTTAACAAAAATCTAGAAAAACAAGTGTTACAGCATCGCTCATAAAACTGACAGACATACCATAGCCCACTCAATGTATTAAAAGTATTAAGTAGGTATAATAGACATACGCTACTACTTACAAAAGTGTTTCCAATAAAAAGCATTAAAATATCATGATTCTAAAATCTAATCTCGAACTAAAAGGTAATTTAAAAACTGAAATAAAAGCTGAAATAACTGTTTTTGAATATTTGGATATTAAATGCTAAAGGTCTCCTGTCTTGCCCTACAGTACTATATAACTACCCCTTCCTGCTCTTTAGACGTGCCCCTATATACCCCCTTCCTGCGTTATAAATACCACCATCACTAAGTTCGTATTTACAACTTAAAGCCAATATGTCTACAGTTAGTGTTTTGTAGGCATCAGTTGGTATTAAAGCGAGCGAATGTAGGGAGTAAAACGGGATGTTAAGTTAAACTACTTAAAAACTATCCCCGTTTTTTTAATTACTTTAAAACTGCTCTCTTAACCCCTAGGACGCGGCAACTTATAGGCTACATATAGTACTGTGGGAAAAACAGGACACCTTTAGCACATAATCTCCAAATATCCTGATCGTGTTTTAAACGATTAACAACGGTCTATGGGAGTCGTGAGGATACGGATTTATAATCCCTTGAATGTTCTTTGTTAACTACTTATTAGGACGAAAAATAGAATGAAAAGACGTCCCATCTCCCAACATCCCACTATAACTTTCTTAAAATTCATCTCGTTTTTTTCTATTTACTTTTAATTTAAGTTATTACTTCACTATCTCATTTAAGTACTGTACTATGCTTTATAATCATCAGAAAATTTGCTTTCCTCTTTCTGCGAGTTATAAATATAACATATAGCTTCTTGCAATCATAATGAAGTGTTTTTCCCAAACCGCTTACTTGTTTTTTATTTGGAAGCTGCTATAAAAGGTATAAAAAATCACGGTCATTAAAATATATTAGGCGAGTTAGGCATTTTATTTCGTTGTGTTACATTATAAATACGGAACCCTTTTCCCACGCCACTCTGTATACCTCATGTTTTTATTTAATTTTACACGACGTACTTTGTTTTTGGAATTCAAGCTCTTTGTCCTTACTTATGGTCAAAATTGAGGTTTAAACCTTAACAAGTTCGAACACTTAATAAATCTTTCAGCATTTAAATTATACGACTCCATCTCCCACTTTATTGCCTACACATACTTTAAAGTTAAGTGCATTTAGATAGACTAGTTGTCCCACTGGCACCAGTCTAAGACCCAATCTATCAAGATACAACAAATTTAAACTTATTTTAATCGCTTACGCTTAAGTAGAAAACTTAATAAAATTGTCTCAACGGCATGAACCGCTGATAATTACTAAATCGTAATTTTTTTACATTCGAACATGTTATTCACTTAAAAATGAGTTCCGTATCAAAACAACGTATTTAGAACTGGATAGAAAAGTACTCGCTTTTATCATTTAAATAAAACAACCAATTGACCCTTTTTTTTAACCGGTACATGCATTTACAAACAGCCTACAAAAAGGCTTATTCATTAATTAAGCACGGTTACATTTTACAAAAGATAATTATAACGAGAACAAAGTCCATAAATCGATTTAAAACTTCTAATTAACTCTTGTTTGTCATTTCGATTACAAAGTAAGTTAGGATAATAGCTACATAAATACTGTCATTGTCACAAATTTATTAATATATACAACGTATACAAACTATTAAACTATGCGAGTCAGAATTTGCTTCGTAAATCTAAATTGTCCTTTCTTATTATTTCTCAAATCACAGATCTGTTTAATCGCTTAAGTCTCCAGGGCTTTGTCTTATGGCATAAACCCAACCGTTAGAGCTATCTTCAATGCCTTAACTTGGCCCACAGCCATAAGTTAGTAGTGAAGGACGAAGTGGTCATACGACCTCAGCTACATAACTATGTAAACACTCAACATAATAACTTGCATCTCGTCTTAAACTACTCAATATAAAAACTAAACATTCGCTGAAAGAATAAAACCAACAAATGTATAGTACGGTGGGGAAATACGGGACACCTGTAACACATAATATCCAAACATTGTGATCTTATTTTAAACAATTAACAACGGTCTATACTCTATGGCAGTCGTAAGAATACGGTTTTATAATTCTTTGAATGTTCTTTGTTTACTACCAAATGCGACGAGAAAACAGAAGAGAAAGTGTCCTATATTCCCTCACTACATTATATAACCTAATACCGTGTATAGTTTTTGAAATACTTAAACAAAACACTACTGTACCCGGACTGAATACAGTACTTCGGGGTAAGATGGATCCCGTTATCACATAATATCCGATAACAGTTAACAACGCTTATTTGGAGTCATGAGAATGCGGTTGTATAATTCTGTCTCTCTTTGTTTATTATCAAATGCGACGATAAAATAGAATGAAAACATGTACCATCTTACCCCAACTTACTATACAGAAATTGCCTAACTGAAAATTTCTATAAAACGACCTTTTCGGCGACCATTGCTGACCTTTTCTGCCTCATTCCCTTCGTATTGTACAAAGGTACAGACGAAGACGATTTGACAATGTAAAACCGCCAGACAATTTGTCAGACCGAAGTTAATATTGAAGAACGGTTAGACCTAATTGAGAAACAGAATCCGACAGAAAACAGCTGTCCAGGTCACTTTGATGTCACAATGGCCTCTCTCTCGTCAGTAATGAGAATAGCACTGCTGGGTTTTACATTGGACATCCCACACGCAAGATCGGTTTTCAGATAATCGTTGCGAGTGGTTAGCAATTAACAGCGGTAAGTGTGATAATCGACTTTATTACGTATTAACAACTTTAAAGCGATTACGGCAAGATGGAACCGCAGATTTTGTTTCCCACAAAACTTTATCCAGGATTTAATAGCATTTATAATACAAGGTATAATCAGTCGCCCAAAACCTGTCAGCATATTAGCTAAAATGGTTTAGTTAAACGCTTATTGGAGATGTATTCACATTTTAATAGGATGATTCCTATTTATAGTTGGGTGGGGTAAGATGGGACACATTTTTATTCCATTTTCCGTCCCATTTGGTAGAAAACAAAAGACATTCAAAAAATTATAAAACTATTATATAGGATACTTCGATATCATGTGCTAAATGTGTCCCGTTTTTCCCCGCTCTACTATATATTAATTGGTCGAAATAACGACAAACCTGCAGTCATTATAACACGCTTTAAAGTCAAAACATACACAATCATATTTACGCTATTCGCGCGATAGATTTTTTGCTTTATATCCTTGCTTGTCTGCCAAATTCGCTTTGTAACTCAAGACTAATTGGTTTATGAACCCCAAAACACACTCCTTCGGCCAAGTCACCATGTCCCATGCAAAAGCAATAGCAACGCTCATTATTTAAACTTGGTCCTATAACACGTTGGTCTATAGTCTATACTATATAGCCTACGCTGGTTTATATACGTTGGTCTATATATTCTATACTAAATTCGTATTATAACTTAAGACTAAGTGGTTTTATATTCACAGAACACACTTACTCAGCCAATAAGTAACTACTGATTAAAAGAACGATCAATTTACGGCAACAGTTGCAAAATATCCGCCTCCGCTTTTACAGTCGTTAACTAAACCATGCGCAAAATATCGTGATTTATAAACTTAAGACCACCGTGCGTTTTACATTGATTATATCAGCGAGCGACTCCTCGGTATTTAATCTATTTTATCTTAATATAAGATTTGTAAACATTCCGCCACTTAAAATAGACTCATCGTTATTAAATAACCGTATTTATGTGACTAAGATTTAGTGGCTTTGCGTTAAATATAAAAACATTTAAATGGGAAAATCATGTTTAAAGTTGAAAATCAGATTAAATTATCCACGTTAATGTATTTGAGTCACCTAATTTAGGTGCTAGACAAGCTATTATAAAAATACACGCCGATTAAAGGGGAAAATATGAACCGACCTTAATTTCCAATAGTCATTATCGCTCAACGAACTTATAATTATGACACTGGTGTTTTATCACAAACCACATGCGATGGTTTCCATTCACCTTGTGCCTGCTTGCAGGTATATTGAATTGGCGTCGGTTCGTACAAAAAATAAAATAAACAAAAACCCACAAACTTGCATATACATGCTGACCAGCAAGCGGACATGAGGTATAGTAGGGTGGGGTAAGATGTTTTTATTATTATAGTCCCATTTCGTAGTAAACAAAGAATATTTACAGAACTGTATAACCGTATCCCCACGACTCTCAAAATAGCTGTGTTAATTGTTAATACTGAAAATATGGGATTCGGAAATATGAGATACCAATAGGGATATCATGCACTAACAGCATCGATCTTACTCTACACTAGACGTCACCGCCCGTGATAGCCAATAAGACACCCGTGTCATATCTGTGAATTGCCCGACGTGAGAATAAATAAGATAATGACCGCGTTGCTTTGATGTATAATCTTGGAGTGTGTATGTAACATTGTAGGGGGACGGACATGTGTCTTATGCTGATCAAATAGATGCCTTGGCAGTAACAAGTTCACATACGACCATTAAATACTATTTTTTTAGGCATAGCTCACGAGTGCAACCTAGTGGCCGGTCTAATCGTACCTGATAATAACGATGTTTTGAATTTATTGCGGAAATATAACTAAGTATTAATGACAAAGTCAGTCTAACAAGATTATGTAATTTTTTGTTAAATAAAATAAAACGCTACCTTAATTTTAAAGAAAATTAATGTTTTCGGTATAAAATTACCTATTTGTAAACTGTGAAGATAATTTTTAAGCATATTTAACTAGCTGAAAAATTTTTTTTTTAATAAAGTTAACTAAACCCCAATTAAAATTAAAAACAAATGGGTTTTATTCACAGAAATAAAAAAGAATAGAAGGCGCATCTCCAATGTCGGCAAAGGAGAGAGCACGATACACTGTCTCTCTTTCGCGGGTCGTTCCCGTTTACTATTGTAGTTAATGGAGTCGATGACGTTTTGTGTAGTTTTTCTTCGTTTTTTGACTTAATTTAAAGTTATTGTGTAAAAAAACTATTTTCTAATATATATATATTTCTAAAAAAACGTTTGTTTGAAATTTTTAATTAATTTTTTTAAATAATTAAATTTTCTAAACAAGTGGTAAACTGTAAGCGTTAACGTACCAAATAACTAAACTAGCCTAATAAACTTGAATAGTTGGTGTAGTTTTTAAAATAAACAGCTAAAACCGTCCAAAAATACTATGCGCCTATCTTTTACAATGGAGACGAAGGGAAATGGGGACGGAGTTGGCGGTCACGTGAATAGAAAAAAGAATATATCACGGTTTTGGAAAGTTGCGCGTTCTACTCTTTTTTATTTCTGTGGTTTTATTTTAATTGACAAAGTTCCAGACCTCATCCGTTTTAAGTTGCGGTTTTGCTATCTGTTTCCGCAAAAAGATTTCCCTTCGAATTTTTAACTTTTAAATAAATATTGAGAATATATTTGTCATTTTAGGGCTAAGGATTGTAAAAATAATTGTTAAAAATAAACTGTAAACTCTTGGTTGCTTCATAAACAGCATAAAGGATTAATTTCGGTGAAATATGTCCGATTATGGGGAACAAATCAGTGACAGCGAAAAAGTGAGTAAATCATGTTTGTTTTCATGATGTTGTTCATAATATATTTCATGTTAAGTAGATTGTTTGGCACTAGTGAAGAATCTTCCGGTACATAGCAGAATAGGCTGGTGGAAAGTGTTAGAGTTTGGTGGTTATAGGGGTTAGTAGTTAACAAATAAGGAGGGGTGAGTATTCTTCACTAGCACCTTTTCTTGGCTAGTGAAGAATCCTCCCCCCTATGTAATCTGCTAACCATCAACTCCTAACTAATAACCCTTAACCACCAACCTCTAACACTTTCCACCAGCCTAATCTGTAACGTACCGGAAAATTCTTCACTTGTGTCAATTTCTCATATATTTGTAACTAATTCTATTTCCTGTGTAATATTCTCTCTATTCCATATGTTATGTATATGTTCTCACAAGCATTATGTATATGTTTCATTGTTCTCCCTTATATTTCTAACTAATTGAATATATTTTGACCACACAGCAACGGATTGCCCATGACTTTATCACCCATGCACCTCCTGGTGAAGTAGAAACTGTGTTTAGTGGTAAGTAGTTGACGTTAGTTTTGTAATTTGGCCAAGACACACTCAGTATCACAAAGTGCAATACTAAAGTGTAGAACGATTATTGAACGAAAAAATAATCAGAGTTTAATTAGAAGAATGTAACTGTATCACATTTCATCATTTAGTTAAAACGAACCAGAGTCCGGACTATACATTTTGAGATTCAATGTCTTGCAGTTTTTTAATAAAATATTTGTTTAATTATTTATGTACAATTGTACATGGTTTTAATTTTAGTAGCCAAAGCCATTCTAAGATGTAAAAAATAGCAATGTTTTTGATTCATGCTTGACTTAGGCAAGCTCTCTGTTTTATATGTTCTCAATGTATATTGTTTTGTTAGTATTACATTGCAGAAAGAAACTTATTTATTCTAGTACAGTAGTACTGTTTTGTTTGACCGTGAAAACACATTTAATTTAATTGTTATTCAAACTGTATTAAATTAACTTTATTATTCCCAGATGTTCGGCATCTGTTAAGCAAAGATGGAAGTGCTCATGGTGAAAGCATGACTGCGTAAGTTTATGTTATTTATATCTAATTACACAAACATATTGATATCAGGATATTACACCAAAGAATTAGCTTTGTACCTAAGATTATTCGCTTCTGTGTGTAAATTGTATGATACAATTTAGTCCGGCTACATAGTTACCTTTTTTTAGAAATATTTAAAGTCAAAGGTTCAGTTTTCGAGCTGGTGAACTGGTACTTAGGTTAGAATAATTGGGTTTTGTGTGTGAATTGTCTCTCACAATTCTGTTTAGCTGCATAGTTAATTTTGTACTTTTTGTTCCGTATGGGTGAGGTCCTTGCGGTTGCAAATCTAAGATTTAGGTCAGATTCGGCCTATTGCCCCAACAACTTTGTACGTCCTTAAATTTATAGTAATTTTTTACAATGTGAATTTCTTTACTATTATTTCTTTTATTTGGTTTGCAGGTCACTTTCTAAGTACAGAGTCGACCAGTTTACTCCGGTTACTGTTGACAAAGAGAAAGTTCTTCTTACAAACCACGGTAAATTGGACAACAACAGATTTCTTGACCCAAGATCAAAGAAATCATTCCAGTGAGTAGAAGAACTTTGTATGCGGTGAACCGTAACGTCTGCTTTTCCCCTTTATTGGTTCTTAAACTTTTTACACTTGGATACTTTGGCTATGTTTGTGTGGTAGCATGGAGTTTTAAAAACCTGTGGTGTACGTTTTACACAACTTTATTAAAAGTTTTAACAAATTTCTGTAATATTTTCCTTGTAAATTTGAGTAAATTTTCAAGACAATACACCAGTGTACAATTTTATACAAATCTTTTCAAAATATATGCTCTGTATTAACAAGCTCTTTTAAAGTTGTAATCTAATATATAGTTCTGTACGCTACTCAATTAAGTGATAAAAGATACGGTAACACATCTTACCCCAACCTACTCTATGTTTTTACAGATCTTTGTCTTTATACACATGTCCTAAATTTTATTATACTACTGTGACTTCTGTGGGGTAAATTAGTCATCAGTAGCCCCTGTTTTAACCAATAAACATCACTCTTTTAGTCATGAAAATGTGGTAACAAGGGAACTTAACCTTAACCTAAACCTTCTATATGTTTTACATGCATACCTATTTACTTATACTTATAATGTATCAAACTTTTTCCTCAGCTGCAACATTCCTAAGGTTGAAATAAGCGACATTCAACCCGCAGATGTGGATTCGAATGCAGAAAGTTGGAGGAACGAGATAGATAACGCGTTGGCCAAATATATTAAAGAACATTTTCCACACGGAACATGCACTGTGAGTGGAAACAGTTTTGTTTGATGAGTCGTTTGTTAGTTTTTATCATTTTTAGATATTGTGGGTTAGTAAGGTCCCTATTTATAGGGCACCTGGAATTTTTGCCCGGGTTAACTTGTTACCCCAATTATTAGGTAATTATATATAGATTTTTATATAAAATTTCTCTTTAGACTGTGCTGTAAAAGTCACAGGTTTAAAACTTCAATTATTTTTTTTTCAAAATCCAATTATTTTCAAAAAGGTTTATGGGACTTCCAACGGAGGCGAGACGACCATCATCGCTTGCATCGAGGACCACAAGTTTAGTCCCGAGAACTTCTGGAATGGAAGGTGGAGGTCGGAGTGGAAGATTACTATCGAAGACGGAAACGCTAAAGTTGTCGGGATACTTAAGACACAGGTGTGTGTCGTGTTATATAACTTGTGTGTGTAAAAGATAGGGTTCGACGTCGAACCTGGGGTGGTAGGGTTGGCAGGTTAAGACTCAATTTCTGCAGTGCCCTAATTGGTAAACATTAAAATGCAATTTATTAAAAAAACTGTTTTTTTTGGTTATCTCCGCCTTCCTATTATAACAGTTTGGTATGTCCTTATATAGAAAGTCCATAAAATTTGGGGAGTCTGGTGTTATGCCACAGTGGTTCGGCCTCCCTTATAACTTAAGAATGGCTGGTTTGAGGCCCGATGCTGCCACCATTGTGGCCAGATGTGTCTTTGGGCAACACAATTACTTTTTTTTATAAATGGATTTATATTTCGTGCTAACATTTTAAACACACAGTTTACATAATTAGATGTTTCGTCTATATGATGCGTTAACTTTCCGTTTAACTTTCTATATTTGCAATTAAAACATATTTAACTTTAATTTGGTGTGTTTAACTTTGTAATTTTTCCATTGTTACCTAACAATAACAATTATAGGTTCATTATTACGAGGATGGCAACGTACAGCTGGTGAGCCAGAAGGAATGCAAAGACAATCTTACTGTCAGTGTAAGTGGTAACAATGTATTGACTTAGTTTCTGCTGTTTTTTTACATAAGGGTAATTCCCTAATGTAAAACAATTAATGTGTTTTGTGTGGGGCAATACATATGGTATGAGTTTCTATAAACGGTATTTTCCTAATTTTCAATATCTAATTTTTGACTTTTTAAATTGGATTTTTATTTCAACAAAAAATTTTTTGTTCATTTTTTAAAGAGTTTTTGAAAAGATATTATTATGTCTTCTTGCAACACCACAATATAGAGTGGTAATTTTTTTGCTGGTTATATTAGAGTTATTTAAAGTTTCTGATAATATATGATAATGTAAAGTGTTCAACTCATATCATATGAAAGCACAACATCTGAACAATAAGATACCACAGGAAGTAGTTTGTTTGTATTCAACACCCACATATATATATAATATGATATCACTGGTTGCTCTATACCTTGCTATATTCTGAAAGAAGTTATAGTGGTGGACATGTAATATCGTGTGTGTTTGGTGTATAAGAAGACACCCATGTTATAACTCGACAGTGAGCATGAGGTGTATGAATATACCATGTGTGTCTGGTGTATAAGAAGACATCCATGTTATAACTCGACAGTGAGCATGAGGTGTATGAATACACCATGTTTGCCTGGTGTATAAGAAGACACCCATGTTATAACTCGACAGTGAGCATGAGGTGTATGAATACACTATGTGTGTCTGGTGTATAAGAAGACACCCATGTTATAACTCAACAGTAAGCATGAGCTGTATGAATACACCATGTGTGTCTGGTGTATAAGAAGACACGCATGTTATAACTTGACAGTGAGCATGAGATGTATGAATACACGATGTGTGTCCGGTGTATAAGAAGACCCGACACTGAACAAGAGGCGCACATCCAAATAACATCAAATATTTTTATATCCAGTCTGAGAAACAGCTTGCTGATGATGTCACAAAGCTTATTATGAAGTTTGAATCCGACTACCAGGTAACAATATCTTCCCATTTCATTACAATTGTTATTTATGTCGTATTCTAAAATTTCAGCTGTGTGTGTTTCAGTATAGTTGGCTGCGTGCTGCCTAATGCTATACAGTTGCCTCAACAACTTTTCTTGGTGAAGTTTATATTTTACAGCCTTCAACCTAAAACATCCCATTAGTTTCACCAACTGCCACACTTGATAGATTGCAACACAGTTAAATATAAAATATCAGGAGATGTTAATTTCTATCAGTCTATGCATCTTTTCAGCGCAGCCAAAAACAATTTGTGGTTTATACCGAAAAGGAAATTATACCATCGTGTTATTATTACTACATACTTATATCCAGATATTACCCATTTCTACATAAAGGTTTAAGTCCAACATAACAATAAAGGATAAAAAACAATTTGTGATTATTACGTAACCACCTTGTTTATGATGTCACAGCTTGCAATAAACGACAATTACAATACATTGTCGACGACCACCTTCAAAGCTCTTCGTCGCCAGTTGCCGGTCACTCGCACAAAAATCGACTGGAACAAAATTCTTGGTTATCAGATCGGAAAAGAAATCGGGAAGTGACCCTCTGGTTCCACCTGGTGACCAAATATTTGAGACAGTAATCCGAAAATATTATTATCATATTATTGTTATAAGGCATTGTATCCGATTCAATCAAACACATAATTATGATTGAAATGTAAATAAACCTGTCTTTTAAATTCAAATTAATTTACGCTTTCTTAATGTTGCTGTTATGGGATGTTACCAATAAGGGGATGCATGAAGCACTTAAATTAATCCTTAAATTTGTTTGAAAGAGTTTAAACCTACTCAGATTTCTCGCATATATATCTATAACCAGAATATCTGTCGTCTACTGCATATTTGTGATTATGATGTCACAATAATTGTATTTTCCCACAATATTAACAACAATAGCATTATTACATCATCATGCAGTTTAATTCTCATACCGGTGAAAATATTTTAGTTCTTCCAAAATTATAAAATTTTAGCCCGATTGGTCCAAAAGTGTTTGAACCGTAATCATATTTTGTGAAATAAATGCAGCCACCATGGAGTTGTGTTGGATATTATACCTGTACTAAGTTACGTTCACTTTGTGTAGTAGGGTGGGGGAAGATGGGACACCTTTTCATTCTATTTATCGTCGCATTTAGTAGTAAACAAAGAACAATCAAAAAATGATAAACCACCCCCTATCCTCACACGATCAGGGTATTTGCATATTATGTGCTAAAGGTGTCCCGTCTTCCCCCACCCTACTATTTGAAATATTCCACTCCGAGTCATAAGAACACAAGAGTACCGAACTGCTGTCATTTCGCGGCAAAATTAAGCATATTTTATACGAGTTTGCTAATTCTCCGCTGTCCTTACTGTTTCGTTGATACGCCGCTCGTTTATTCGCACAATAAGCCGGAGGTGCTGCGTGTGCGATAGCGCGTATGTTGCCAAAGTTCCTAGCAACTGTAGTCCATGGTTGAACGCTTGGTTACTTTTCTTTGGTTCCCAATCAATAGTTCTTCATTATACGTGGCAGAAGCAGAATCGTAATACTAGATCACGGGCGCATAACGGACTGTGTGGAGTTGTTCAAGTTAAAAATATGTGTTGAGTTTTAGTTTTAGAAATTACAGAATAGGTGTGGAGTTTTAGTTTGAAAAATCTGAAGTTTAGAACGTAGTATGTTAGTATTTGTTATGTTTAATATTATAATAAAACGATTAATAATTGGTATTTATTTGGTAGAAACACCACGAGGTTGCACGAAAATTAGTTTTTTTTAGCAAAAACCAATAAATAACAAGACAGCAGAGCTCTAATAAGTGAGCACGTTGCATTTGAAAATAATTGCAAGCTGTTTATTGCCTTACTTACATGTATTAACAGGTACACAGACTTTTATCCTTAAAAATTCTGAATCAATGGCGTGATACCACTCGTTTATTCGCCCAACGTGCTGCGTTGTGTATGCGCGTATGTTGCCAAAGTTCGTAGCAACTGTAGTCCATGGTTGAACGCTTGGTTGCCCCTATTTGGTTCCCAACCAATAGTTCCTTATCAAACGTGGCAGAAGCAGAACCGTAATACTTGATCACGGGCGCATAACGGACTATGTGGAGTTTTTCAAGTTCAGAATATGTGTTGAGTTTTAGTTTTAGAAATTTCAAGTTTAGAATGTATAGTTACCGTATATGAGTATTTGTTGTGTATAGTCTAATATTAAGAAAAAACGATTAATAATTGCTATGTATTTGGTAGAAGCAATACAAGATTGCGCGCAATTTCGATTTTTTGAGCAAAAACCAAAAATAAATAACAAGAGAGCAGAGCTCTAATAAGTGAGCACGTAGAATTCTAAAATAATTGCAAGCTGTTTATTGACTTACTTACATGTATTAACAGGCACACAAACTTTCAACTTAAAAATATACTTAAATGTGAAAGGAAAGGCTGTTAATTTAAACGTTTAAGCAATGATTTTCTCCCGAACCCCCCTTGTCCATATATTTCGGTTAATGTTTTTTTAACTTTATTGTCAAAGCTACTCAGCCTAGGTTTCATGCTTTAGGTGTCATTCGATCTCTTTGTTTGGGACATTTTCCAAGCGTTTGTGAAAACTTATATTTTAAAAGGGTCTTTGTTGTCTGTCTAGCAACGGTAGCTTAGGTATTTGAAGTCATTCAGGCTTTTGTTTTGTTTCGTAAGGTAGTTCCTTGTTTACAGGAACCTATTTTAGGTTCGAACGCGATAACATTTAACTGTTTTTTCTTATCTTTTCTTGTGAAAATGGCTAAATCCAAAGGTAAGTTTTGTTTTTATAATTTGCATATTGTATTCTACTTTATGATGTCATTTTTAATATTTTAAAGTAAAGGTTTGTAGGCATTAATTTGGGCATAGATCTTCTCCATAAAATCTGTACATTTGCTGTACATCTTAGAGCAAAGCAAAATTCTTTACATTTGTATTTTTAATAAAACAACATTTCAAAAGATTCAATGCATGTAAAATACGTTCAGTAAATCCATAAACGTTGTTGCGAACACTTTTATAACACTAGTTCGTCCGGCCCCGTAGCACAGTTGGTTATCGCGCCTGCCTCGAACCCAGAGGTAATGGGTTCAAGGTTGGTCGTTGCTACTATTGCGGGCGTATGTGTCCTTGGGCAAGACACTTAACCGCAATCGCTCCAACCCAGTGGTCACTAATTGGTCGTCCAAATTATCAGGCATACTTAAAAAATGAAAAAATCCACAAAAAAATAACCACCCAGGCTTTACATGACGATTTTACATTTTGTCAAAAAAACATTCACCATTGAAGTATAAATGTTTTTTTCTTTATTTCTGTTGTAAGTTACATAGATTTTGTTACTTCACAATTTTAGTTAGCAGTTCACACTATTTTGCTGACTTGTGAAACAAAACATGTTTTTGTCCAATTATGTCATAAATTAAATGTCATTCCTTATCCAAGTCACAAAACTATTTTTACAGGAAACACAGCCATTTTGGTCCAACAAATCCCAGAATTAGGCGAGTTAAGAGAGTTAATGACATCATTAAATGAAAAAGTTGATGGTGTGGCTGAAACAATTCAAACTTTGAAGGATAAAGGTAAAAGTTATTTTGCCAGTTGATAGGTACATTTTTTATGAGGTTATCAATATTTATATTACAAGGGCTCGGACCTATGGGACTTGATGGACCTCAGATTGCCAATTCGCATGGTAAGTTAGGCACACACTTTTAAAAAGATGGGGCCAATAATAAAGCAACAGTTTGAAATTATTTTTATTACAACAGGCTTGTAAACATCAAATCTGTAAATGGTATTTGTTATTCAATAAACTAGTTTAAAATTTAAAATGAAAATTGTTATTTATGCTGATAATTGCTTTAGTCTGTGCAAAAAATATACAAATGTGTTTAAAAACTTATAAAATATTTATTTAAATTCTTATCCAGTAAAAGTATCAATTTTGATATATCCTTTGTAAAGATAATTAATCTTCGATTTTTTACAGGTTGTTATGTTTATAACCACTGTAAGTATAAAATCTTTATATTGATTCTAGGGTATGATATCTAGGTCACTGAAATATGTATGTAACTGTAATTACTTACAAATTCATGAAATTTAAAAATGGTAGAGCAACACATAGCACTGCCCTAATATGGTGTATCAATGATCAGGTATTTGGTCGGACCTCTTAATAGAATTTTTACTGTAAATGTTAATGCTTTTGGCAAAAACAATTAGTTAGCTTTGTTTTTTAACCAAACATTAAGTCCTGAGTTAAATGATTAAAGTTTTTATCGATTTTTTTTAGTTTTCTATAAAATAAACAAATTCTAATATTTGTGTTTTTTTGTGCAACACCCAATATAAACACCTGTGAAAAGCAGTGCAACCAATCCAAGGTTATTGTTCTGTTGTCCAAAAACTACTCGATAAATTAGTAGTTTCACCAGTTTACAAAAGTAATAAAGTGCTCCAATAACATGTGTTTGTTTTACAGGTTCATTTCAAACTCCCCACCATTCAGCAACCCATACATTGGATAAAGGTAGCTTAAATAAGTATCATTAATTAAATAATATACATGAACACATTAACATCTGATAAACTGTGGTAAAAAATATTCAATCTGTAATAAGTCCTAATCACATTATAAACATTTGCATGTTTTACATAATTTATGTAATTGTGCTAAATTTTCATATGAAATATGCTAAACAAAGTTTTTAATAAGTTTATTTAACAGTATTGAGAAAATAGTGACTGAAATTTTAATCCGAAAAACAATTTATTTGTTTCATAATAGAACAAGCAGCGGATTTAAAAAATAAAATAAATGTTTATGTTTTGGAATGTGAGGAAAAATTCTACATGAATCAATTGGAAAGCTCATGGGAATGGGTCAGTGTGTGAAATATTAATGTATGTTGTTGATGTAGGAAAGATTCAATACATCAAGAATGAATTGTAACCTGAAATGAAATGTTTTATTTTTTCAGGTATATCCTATTCGGCATCGTTCACCAAAGGCTCATGTTTTGATACTTAACAACTATAAGGGGTTTGAAGGGGGATCACAACAGGACAGACCTGGAGCTGACATAGATGAAGAACTAATGAGGCAATTATGGGAGGGGTTTCAATGTGAAGTTAAAGTAGAAAAAAACCAAACTGCTGAGGTTTGTACATTTGTTACTTAGTGGTCAACGACTGTTGGCTTGTAGGTTGTATAATTCTAACAAGAAAGCCATGTTGTAATGAAAATTGTAACTAAATGACACCAAAAAGAAAATAAATTTGTTTATCATTAGCACCACCGTTAACATAACATAAGTCTGTACTAACCGCCCACTATGCTAAAATCTTTCCTTTTGGTTAATTTTAGGAAATGCTGGAAAGTTTAGTGAAGTTTTCGAAAAGCGACATTCATGAAAAATGTGACTTCTGTGTTGTGATCATTATGAGTCATGGAGGTTTAGGTAAGTTATATGTTTAATATTTTAAATATAATATGGATGATTCATTACTTCTACTTTTGTGTTTACACAAGTATTTTTAAACAATTATATTAATGCAGTTAAAGGCAATGGTGTATTTTATGGAATTGATAATGCAACTATCGAAAATGATAAGGTTGTTGAGTTATTTAAAAACTCAGAAGACCGTCTTCATCTGATTGGCAAACCCAAGCTTATCTTCTTCCAGAGTTGCCGTGGAGGTAAAAATACTAAATAACTTTATAACTGTTTTAGAGATAATAGTATTAGGTGATAATGAAACTAGTTAGCTAGCCGCCTTACTCTGGGTGGTGTGGCAACTTTAGAAGTTAAGATACAGGTATCCTATTTATACACTTTTTCCCGCTTGGGAGTTACCACATAAGCTAAAGGTAGTGTTTCCTTACACACATGCAAAGAGGTACACTACGCCAAACTTAATCTCTTAAACATTCACAAATAAAAACACACTACGATAACTATGCAGTTTTTTTATTATTAGTATTTTGCTTTGATAGACTCTTCAGCCCTAGGAGTGCCTGTACCTCCAACTTCAACAGGTATGTTGATCTTGTGTATTTTAAATGAAGTACTTTTCCCATTGCATTAACCAGGAACAATTATTGGCTGTTGCAGATGTCCCTATACGGAAAATGGATCAAGCTGACAAGGTCAAAAACCAAAAAATCCCAGAAAGATGTGACATTCTGGTTGCATACCCCACAGCTAAAGGTAATTGTGTAGAGATATTTACTTAAAATTCTTATAATTTACAATCACACATTATATAAGGAACATTTACGATGTGTAAGGAATGTGCCCAGTGCAAGTATCTTGTGAATGACTAAGTTTCGGGTCGCCACAGTTAATTTTCAATTCTGTTCTCGTATGTGTGTATATGAAGACACCCATGTTATAACTCAACAGTGAGCATGAGGTGTATGAATACACCATGTGTGTCTGGTGTATATGAAGACACTCATGTTATAACTCGACAGTGAGCATGACGTGTATGAATACACCATGTGTGTCTGGTGTATAAGAAGACACCCATGTTGTAACTCGACAGTGAGCATGACGTGTATGAATACACCATGTGTGTCTGGTGTATAAGAAGATACCCATGTTATAACTTGACAGTGAGCATGACGTGTATGAATACACCATGTGTGTCTGGTGTATAAGAAGACACCCATGTTATAACTCGACAGTAAGCATGAGGTGTATGAATACACCATGTGTGTCTGGTGTATAAGAAGACACCCATGTTGTAACTCAACAGTGAGCATAAGATTATATTTCAGGTGACATAGCATTGCGTGAAACAGCAGGTTCTTGGTTCATCAATGCGATTGCAACAGTGTTTTCTGAGCACGCAAAAACAGAACATGTAGCTGACATGCTGACTATGGTAACATGATTACTGTTCACTCATAAAAATTTAGTTTTCAGAAAATATTTGTTTACAAAATATTCTAGAATATCATTGCTATGATGCAATAACATAAAAAGTGCACACTAAACTGAAATGGTCTGGTTACGCCATGAAATAAATTATAAATAGAGCTAACTTGTAAACTGTAATTTTAGCCCTATAAAAAAATTGCTTAAGTGTTCATTTAAACCAAAAAAATAATAATTCAAGAATCATTTTTGTGGCGTTCAGTAAATAAGCCACTAAGAAAACCCAGTTTAATTTACTTTGCTCTTAAAATTATTTATATCCACATTTGTATAGGTCCGATATTCGGTTTCTCAACAAATGGCTAATGCTCCATTGGAACAGTTTCATGGATGCCAGGTATCTACTGAAACTCAGGACAGACTTAGAAAAAAACTTTATCTCTTCCCAGGATTTCCTAAAACGAATAACTAAACATTTTTAAAGAAGGCACTTGACATGTCTGTCAATGACCTAATAGCTTATAGAACAGTAGGTATATACAAGAAAAAGTCATAAAAAGAAAAAGGGTAGTGTGTCATTTTACTCCTAACTTGTTGTTTGCTGTAATTTTTGAATAATTTTGTAATTCCTTTTGCTGCAGTTCAAATTTACTTGGCCTTTATTTTAAAACAATTGGAATCTTGCTATGCTTTCAAATAAGTTTATAAATATATATGTACATAATGTTTACAACTGCCACATAACCCTTGATTGATATTTTATTCATCGCATAGTAATTGATCAGATCATGTTAATTTGCGTAAAGTTTTAGAATTTTGTGTAGATTATGTTGATTCACTAATCAATTGCTCCAATCAAGCTTATCACTAGTTTAAAACTGTACATGCTTCTGTAGTTGTAAATAAATAAAATATAGATGCATATGTAATGTTTCAATGTGTTCTCGATATAGATTTAATTACAAATGCTATCTTAATTTAACCTAATTTAATAACTTAACTTAAAAAGTATTTCAATCCAAACTCAAAGTGACAGCAAACTTAAATGACTTAAGGGACATTTTCCTATTTCGTTGGTCACAATTAGTATTTCATGTTTGTTGCTTATATTTTTCTATTTAATTTCATTTCCTATATTTTAGATGACCACAGTAACTAAGAGTTGTGGCACATATTTTAGATGACCGCATTAACTAAGGATTGTGGCACATATTTTAGATGACCACATTAACTAAGGGTTATGGCACATATTTTAGATGACCACATTAACTAAGGGTTGTGGCACATATTTTAGATGACCACATTAACTAAGGGTTGTGGCACATATTTTAGATGACCACATTAACTAAGGGTTGTGGCACATATTTTAGATGACCACATTAACTAAGGATTGTGGCACATATTTTAGATGACCACATTAACTAAGGGTTGTGGCACATATTTCAGTTGGAGATTATTTTATATTGTCATTGTTCTTTTATTTATTGTCAGTTCCTTAGGTGGGGTTTCACGCTTTAGGTGTCATTCAAGCGTGTTGTTTTCAATATTTTTCCAACCTTTAGTGAAAATTTGTATTTGAAAAGTGTCTTTGTTGTCTGTCTAGCAACGGTAGCTTGGGTATTTGAAGTCATTCAGGCTTTTGTTTTGTTTCGTAAGGTAGTTCCTTGTTTACAGGAACTTATTTTAGGTTCGAACGCGATAACATTTAACTGTTTTTTTCATCTTTCCTGTGAAAATGGCTAAATCGAATGGTAAGTTTTGTTTTTTTAATTTGCATATTCTACTTTGTCATGTCACTTTTAATATTGTAAAGTAAATGTTTGTAACAATAAAGCTTTTTTTACAGGGCAACAAAATCTCTACATTTGTATCTTTGTGCAATGATTAAATGGAATTATTTACATTTGTATTCTTAATATTACAACATTTCATAAGATTTAATACATGAACAATACATTAAATATATCAATAAATGTTATAAACACTATATAAAAGTTGTAAAAATGGCAATGAAGTATTTTAAGAACAAATGTATTCACAAATTTACCGAAATTGACTTTAAAAAGACCTTATATAAAGTTTATATTAAAGTATTGAAAATACTGTAAGATGATAAGTGATATTTGATTGTATGGTACCTCATAAATTTATTTTTATATAACTTACACCTATGAAAAAATACGGGAAGAGCCAGCTGGACCATCAGTCGCAACTGCTGAGCAACAACCAACAAGGTATTCGGTAACTTTATAGCAATAACAGTATTGATGTCAATCATAGTTTTGTTTAAAGTTTATTTTGGTCAAATTCTGTACTAGTTTTTTTAAAAAACAATTCAAATTAAACTGGTTCAGCAGCCAAACATTTTTAAAAGATTGTTGATCACAATGCTTATAAATATTAACTTTACTTTAGCCGAGTGACTCCTTTTGTGGAATTGCTTCAAAGAGTTTCTTCTCTATTGGATGAAGACAATTTAAGAAGATTATGCAATCACAATGGTTACTGTACTGAGAACAGGTTTGAAAAACTAGACATGTGTTTTATTATACACCATAAACACGTATTGTATTTAAACACCTCATGCTCACTGTTGAGTTATAACATGGGTGTCTTCTTATACACCAAACACACATGGTGTATCCATACACCTCATGTTCACTGTTCAGTTATAACATGGGTGTTTTCTTATACACCAGACACACATGGTGTATTCATACACCTCACGCTCACTGTTGAGTTATAACATGGGTGTCTTCTTATATACCAGACACACATGGTGTATTCATACACCTCATGCTCACTGTCGAGTTATAACATGGGTGTCTTCTTGTACACCGGACACACATGGTGTATTCATACACCTCATGCTCACTGTTCAGTTATAACATAGGCGTCATCTTATGTATTCATGCACTTCATGCTCACAGTGGAGTTTTAACCATGTGTCTGGTGTATCAGAAGACACCCATGTTATAACTCGACAGTGAGCATGAGGTGTATGAATGCACCATGTGTGTCTGGTGTATAAGAAGACACTCATGTTATAACTGTCTGGTGTATAAGAAGACACTCATGTTATAGAAAGCAAAGACTGAACATGTAGCTGACATGCTTACTGAGGTAACAGTAACAGGATTGATATGTTACTTTAAAAATTGCAATTGATTGTGTTAACACAAACATGATATTTTGTAATATGAACTGTTTGATAGCCTAATGATCAAATTTAAAAAATAGGTTGCAGAAAAAGTATCTCAAAAAAACAGTCAAATCTCCAAAGAAGATAAAAAAGAAGAAAAAGACTTAAAGATTAGGCAGATGGCCCAACATACGACCACCTTAAGAAAGAAACTTTATCTCTACCCAGGGTTTCCCAAACAATAAAAAAAGTGATGGAGGGTGGAAAGACTTTGACATTTACATGATTAATATATTGTTGCTAAAAACACAATATTTATCTTTCAATTTTTGTTTGAAATCAATTCGTGAAATTGACATTTTAACTTGTATATTAGCTGTTTTAATTCTTTCATTGTTTTTATCGCTTTCCATCATTTAGAGTAACACAATATTCCAAAATCCGTTGATTTAATTTGAATTAGGTTTTTGTTTTAATTAGTTGTTTAATGCAATCTATATACTAAGTAGAAGAATTTTATTAACCAAGTAGATGTAGGCTGTGTATTTAATCAACTTAATTTGTTGTAAACGCACAAATTGCTTTTATCTCTTGTTTTATAATAACTTACCACTTTTTACAAAATTCTTAATCAACATTATCCTTTAATCAGTTTATACACTTTTTTTTAATTCTTCCAAAAAATATTCACAGAAATTATTTCTATGACAAAATAAAATTCAAAATGTTAAAGGGTATTTCCCTTTTAGTAATCTTAAGGGGATTCACCCCTAAATAAAAAAGGGGAATTTACCGAAAACTTCGTCGGACGTAATATAATGTCAGGTTTTTAAACGTTTATTTACAATTTCTCAGTTAACGTAGATTATAGAACGACGGTAGTTTTCTTTAGCGTTTTGGGTTCCGGTTATACTTTTAAAGGAAACGTAGTAAGCGGTTCATCATTGGATTGTTTTAATATGGAAGAAGCAAGCTGTTTACCTTCACAAGGTAAGTCTTGTGTTGTAATCAACAACACATGTGATAACTAAGTTGTCCGGCGCCGTGGCAAAGTGGTTTGCGCGCCTGGCTCCAACCCAGAGGTAATGGGTTCAAGGCTCGTCGCCGCTATCATTGTGGCCGTATGTGTCCTTGGGCAAGACACTTAAAGGCAGTTGCTCTAACCCAAAAATCCAAAAAAGTAATCATTCACAAATAAAATCAATAGCTGGCACGAGGTGTATGAACACCCATGTTAAAACGAATGTCGTTTTCTGGCCACGCGTGGATAAATCAAGTTTTTTTGCATTCAACTATTATATAGGAATTTTGTGTAAAATAAATAGGCTATTTTAATGCAGACGCAGGCGAAAATGAACTTATATACGCCGACATTGATCGAATGAATAATAATGAATGGAACAAGTTTGCACGACTTGAATCTGGGTTGGGTTTATCCAACAAACAAATAGATAACATTAAGTTACAATATCCTACCAATGTTGAGGAACAACAATATCAAATGGTGTTCAAGTCAAGAAAAATTAGAGGTGAAAATTTTATAAGTTTTTATCCTATATAATGTAGGGGTGAGGTCCTGTTATTTTATTATTTCTGAGGCAAAGCGCGCCTAGGGGTTTGGTTTATTGGCCAAAGTTGGCCCATTACTTTAAGAATTATTTTCACAAAAGTTTAAAACATTCTTTATGTTTTATATTTTATTTCTCATGATTTAATTTGTTGTAGTAGTTTTTATTTGTTCCAACTTTCCAGAAATGCCAAGAAAAGCGAAAATATTTCATCTTCTTGTGAACCAGTTCTTGTGTCCAGATGAAAGCAATCTTGAAAAACTGAACAAACTGCTGCAGGTTGTTATGTGTTGTGTTTATATTCTGCTACTAGACATAACCCATATTGTGATATTTAAATTAATGGAATATCAAAAAGGTTTGTGATGAAAAGTAAAGCAATTAGTCTGTAAATTAGTTGTTATGTAAATGAAAATGTTTGTTTTATTACATCATTAAAATTATGAATGTCTGCCATTGGCTATGTCATGCAAAACTAATTCAACAGTCATTTTTCTTCATACAATATTTTCCCTGTGTTGTGTGCCTTTAATTTTATATTTTTTGGGGCCATAAGAAAATAATTTATAAATGGCTAAATAAGCTTAGCTATATAGCTATATGCAGCATATTTCTCATTGTCTTTCCTTATGCTTACAACTAATTTAACAGCAACGACCACGTAGACTTAATGTTATAATGATTAGAATTCTTATCAAATAGAAGATAGTTGTTATTATTGCCTAAATAAATTGAACTGTAGTAGAATATGTAACATACTTCACATTATCATTCTTTATTCTTACAACAAACCTAACAGCAACAACCACGTGAAACAATACAAGAAACTGTTGGAAGGCAATCAACTCAACAAGGGTCTTATCAGCAACAACAAATAGAGTAAGTTTTACCCGGCACCGTGGCTCAGTATTGCTTTATTGTGATGTCACTTGCAAGTATTGTCTTTGTCACTGACTTAACATTGTATCCTTATCTGTGTTGTCAGTCGATAACTGTTCTCATTATTCCTGTGATTTGTATGGGAAAGCCAGGCTCATTAGTATACTGTTAGTTAATCTGTTATTTGCAAAACATAGCCTTGTTGCGGTGGTTAGGAAAATAAACCTTTTATCTAAACATAATAAACGTGAATTTAAGTACAAGGGTGTGAACTTGAAGTAACCGGGTTCAAATCTCAATGCTGCTACCACTGTGGACATATTATCATATAAACCTTTAATGCTATTTTATTCTTAACTATGGTTGTGTGTTTTTAGTGTAAAGTTATATTTTTCTTTCTTTTTTCAGCTCTACCCCTTTTATTCAACTGTTGGAGAGTTTATCAAATGAATTAAAATTCAAAGATTTTGAAGAGCTAAAGCGAATGTACGGTTATTGCACTGAAAACAGGTATGAATGATAGTATTTAAACCAATGTGAATATTATATTAGTAGTATTTAAACTGAATTATGTAATATCTTCATTTATTTGAAAAATAAACATAGACTTAAACTTATTACCTGTTTTTAAAGAGACAAATTAAAACCTTGTCTGATATTGTACCATTTCTCATTAATTGTAAACGTTGGCTTGTTTTAGTAATATATTAGTTTGTAATGCTATTTGGTGTTTTATATTAGTCTTACATAAATAGCTATATTTAGTGAAGCGTAACAAAAAAGATATTCAGTGAAGTGTAACAAAACATTAAATGCTTCACTGACATTTCCATGTAGTTTGATTTACAAAACCTTTATGTAGTATAGGCTACTGGCTACACTTATGAAGTTACATTTTTTTCATATAGTTTCATTTCAGCTCAGATGGATATAGTTTTGACGACTGTATTTTTTATTTACATTTCGTTATAGTTTTGTGTTTCGTACAAATATTGTAATGTATATTTTGTTTGGTTTTGGTGCCATGAAAACGTAACAGACCAAAAAAGTCCAACAAATTTTATGCTATAAGTATAACATATATATATTTCCTAAATGGCATCGTCAGTCTCCTATTCAAATAGATTCTATTTGTTTTAAATAATAGAGAATATGTTTATTTACAAAAATCTAGGTGATTATAACGACAAAAAACAGCCATTGAAACATTATAGATTTTTATAATAAAATCATTATAGATACATGCATGCAACTTAGGAACTTATTGGGGTAATAAATTCTCTACTCAAATGTTTAATACAAAGTTACTATTATACTCAGTAGACATGTATATAAGACTTGATGCCATTGTTATGCTCACTCAGTTTTATGTTACCCACTATACTACAGGGCTATTGTTCATTTGGTATTATTGTTATTCAATTCACTAGAATTTAACAGTCACGCATTTTAACCAACACGCTTCCATTTTTTTGTCTCAGCGTGTTATAACAACTGTCATTTTGCTGTTAATTCCGTATGTATATATGTATATATATAATTCCAGTTTTTGCGGAAATTCCAGTTTTTGATTTTTTTACGTTAAATTTAATTAATTGGTGTCTTTGGTGGCTCTTAGGTTACGTTCGCCACGACATGGCTAGCAAGTCCAGCAGATATGAAAAGATTGAATTATATATAAAGGATAAGATTAAGATAATGATTTAATTGCTATAATGTGGTGTTTTAAAATAATATTCTTAACCATTGTTGTTTTTGTTTTAGAGCATTTGGCAATGCTTGTGAATTATTTCTGTTCCTTGAAAATGAAAACAAATGGGGTGGAGGGACGTTATCAGGTAGGTTGTTTCTTTGTAGGTTTAGCAGCCACGCTTTTGTTTCATACTTTTATTGAAGTAGTTTTTTACCGGCAACGTGTGTATAACGACTGTCGTTTTGTTGCTAATTCCCTTCTCTTTGTTGTGTTAATAAACCTGATATTCGTTACTGTGTTTGAAGAAAAAATGAAAAAATAAAAATTATGCTAAGTATGATTAGTTGTTCATCTTGTAATAAATGTAATATGAATGTAACTAACTTTATCCTCGCATAGCTGGAAAACGACAGTCGTTATCATACGGTTTTAACACCTCGTGCCAGTTTACGAGTTACCATGTATGTTACTTCGTGGGTAATTATTTTTTGGGGGGATTTTTACATTTTTTTTTATGTATGGCTGATAATTTGGTCAACCCATTAATGACCACTGGGTTGGAGCAATTGCCGTTAAGTGTCTTGCCCAAGGACACATAGCCTACGCCCACAATTCTCTTTATTTTTAAGTTTAGTTAATAATTAAACCAAGGTTATTTACTTAAGAACTCCCATTCCGACTTAAACCTAGGAAACCCCCATAAATGTTTGAACAAAAGTAAATTATTTATTCTGATACAAGGTTTAATCACAAATTAAGATAATTTTCTAACTATTGACCTTTTAGCATAAAAAAAGGTTTATATATAAATAATATATGCATTTATATATAAACGTATTTTATTTTAAAAAACATTTTGTTTGCCATGCAGCAAGACTTTGACTTTTTATTATGCGTTAATTTAAATATGACCTATGCTTATTTTTATGCAAGCATATCATTTCTTGGAAAATTATAAAATTTCAGGTAGCAATAGCAGTTAAATATTTAAGGAAGTAGGTTCGTATTAAAGTAATGGTGTTACTTGGAAAGAGAATGGCCTTTGTGACAGACAAAGAGCCCACTCATGTGGAACTGTATTCAAATTTCAACTAGCTTTGTTCTCAAAGCAAGCAGACTATGACGTCATAATACTTTTAAATGATGAAACAATAGCCTTTATTGCACAATAATCACAATGTTTAACTTTTTAGATAAATTGGAAACTCTTTTGAAAATACTGAAGAGAATCAATCGAGACGATTTAAATAATTTTATTTCTGACTTTAAACTTGATATTGGGGAAGACAGGCAGCATAATACTGGTATTTTTTGTTTTGTTTTTAATAAAAACTGAATAAATATTTAAAACTATGTTTAAAAGCATGATGGAATAACAAAATGGGCTCTCTTTAACAATTCCTCCAAATATATTTGTTAACTCATTATATTATTTTTTATCAAAAAGGCTGATTGTTTTAAAACAATGGGTTTATGAAAACAATGGCCTTGAGCCCTTGACTATTATGTAGTATTTGTATAGAATAGCCACTATTTTTTTGTGTAAACCATTCTTCAAAAATAATGAAGTGTTAGTCAAATACAACTTAACTTATATAAACACCTGTGAAAAGTGGTACAACCAATTCAAAGGTTATTGTTTTGTTGACACTTTGTAAAACTACCAAAAATACTGAAGTGTCAGTCAAATACAACTTAACTTATGTAAACAACTGTGAAAAGTGGTGCAACCAAAAGACTATTGTTTTGTTAGCCCATATTTACTTAAACATTATTAATGGATATAAACTTTGTAAAATTCCCCCTAAAGCAAATTTACTTTTCTATTATTAGTTCAACAGAATCAAATTGCAAGAACTTCTGACAGACTTTCATGTGAGTTTTACATTAGCTTCATTTTTATCTTTAGCTACAGGAGCTTCAATACTTGCATAAAAACAAGGATTTTCTATTTATTCTTAATTTAAACATGACATAACATATATAGGATACGAGTTTAATTTTTACGTTTGGTTTAAACAAGTTAAAATAAACCTTGAAACAAAAACACTGACAAAAAAGTTACCAAAGAAATAACGATAAGTTTCAATACTTTGTGAAAATAAACAATATGTGGCATTCAATAACATTCATTTAATTGCTGTTGGGCATATACAATATATTTTTATACATTCTGTGAACCTGTATTTTTTTTATTCTATTTTCTTTTTATTCTGTGCGCAACAAAAGTTAGCAAGAAAGAAAAATAAATTTTAATACTTTGTAAAAATAAAAAATATATCATTCATTCAATAGCTGTTAAATATACTATATATTTTTATACATTTTTATCCTGTGAATATGTATTGCAGTTTTATCAATTAGGAACATGAAAATAAATGCGGAAGATAATTCTACAGGTGTTAAACTTGGCCAAGGTGAATAAAACATTAATATATATGATATCTATGTAACAATAATATATGAGACTGTTCTAGGAAATTGTTTTTAAATTGTTTCAACACTAAATAATAAAGTGTGTTGATTATTATTAATATGCAAATTTTAGTGTTAATTTTTCAAGTTCTTATTACCATGTGTGTTTTATATTTAACTTGTTTTGTATTTAATGCTTCAGGTGCATGTGTTAAAGTTGTAGAGGCAGAGGTCAATGTAAAAGGATCTGCTACAGGAATACAGCAAGGGGTTAAACAAAATGGAGGTAACTTTATTATAACATAGACTTTACTGTAAGATTTTTATTGACTGTAGTTTTGCTGCTAATTTCCTTCTCTTCGCTGTATTAACTTATCTGATCTTCGTTACTGTGAAATATAATTTATATTTTGTAGACTTTACTGTAACATTTTTAACGACTGTTGTTTTTCTGCTAATTTCCTTCTCTTCGATATTTTATTTAATCTCATCTTTGTTACTGTATTTAAAGAGATAAATAAAATTTACGTTATGTTATTATGTCAACATAGAAGAAATTACATCTAAAATTTCTTACACACTGTTTAAATTTCTTTTATTTTCTAATTTCTTAAACTAGAAACGAAATCCTACAAAGATGACAAGGCAAATGGTGTCACAACTGGAAAACAGAGGCATGGCTATTATGTATAATTTTTTTTACAGAAAAAACATTTTTTTAACTTTTTATAGCGAAGACTAAAAATATTATGTAACAAGAAAATACAGAATAACAAAACAAACTGTTAAAATGTCTTTAGTGTAAAAACAAACACTCATTAGAATACAGATCTTGACAGTTTTGTTTTTATACATACATATTTATTTACTTTGTATTTTAACGACAGTTGTTAAAAAAAAACACAACTCGTTGTTTCTTTGTTTATTTTAAATATTTAACATAAATTTACAGGAATCAAATGACAATTAACAGCAATCACATGAACCAAAGCCCTATATTATGTCAAAATGTAACTTACAATAACAATCATGTCAAAACTAAAAAAGGTAATATATTTAATTTTGAAAAAATTAAAATAATTTTAAAAATATATTTTGTTTTAAGGTAAATCGAAAAAGAAGTAATTCATAGAAAAATGATGGCTGCAAAAAAAGATGAAGTGCAATTAATAATTGTGAAACACTGAAACACTAAGTATCTATTCTATATAGATGAGGTATAAGAATCTAGGATATAAGCCAGATTTGGTTCAAAAAACCAACACCCAGACTGCTTATGTACCTACAAATGGAATGTTTATCACAAAGGCTTGAATCTCTTGATAAGACAGTTCGGATAACCCATTCAGTGACCACTGGATTGGGACAATCACTGTTCAGTGTCTTGCCTAAACATACATTCGCTGTCAATTGTAAAGTATTGGAAATCTAAGACATTATTTATCAGTTACGATGCAAGTATCTAAACCCTGAGCCCCAAACGTCGATCAACAACAGCATTACTTGTTTTATTCAAAATGAAGAAAATATTTGTTAAGTTCCAAAAGCTTCTCTTGTAGTTTGTTTGTAAAAGTACTGTCCTTGTTCAAGTTACCTACATCAGAATAATAATTAAATCATTCAATATTTTAAAGCTTTTTTTTATATTTATCATTAAACATGGATATCATATTAACAATGTTTCAGGTTTTGTAAAAGTTTTCTATGTTTCTCATTCAAAATTATTTTTAATTTTGTTTTAACTGTTGACACATATTACCTTATTCCTGACAAGGGTCTAAATGTTTCATAGAAACATGAATAAATGCCAAGTTACGAGTTACAATGTACGTTACTTATGAGTTACCATGCATTACTATGTAAGTTACTTTGTTGGTAATTTTTTAATTCTTTTTTTTTGTATGGTGGTATTTTAGACAACCCATTAGTGACCTCTGGGTTGGAGCAATTGTTGTTAAGTGTTTTGCCCAGTTTGATATGACTTTGCAATCTATTGAAAAATTTTTTTTTTTCTTGAGTGCAAAACACTTGTGCAAAAAATGTTTTAAATTAATTTTTTTTGGAATAAATGTAACTTATTTATCCTTTATGTCGGGGCAGTCATTATAACACGGGTGTTCTGTTTCATACACCTTGTGCCTGCTTACTAGTTACCATGTGTACCTTTGTGGGTGATAAATTTGTTTAATCAAAAACTATCAGAAATGTGTTAACAGTTCAAATAATTTGTGTTGTTTCTTATTGCAGGTGCTAGGTTTATTTTTAAAATACGTTTTCTGTTGTGACATCACAATGCCCATTCAAGGAAATGGTGAGTTTTTTTATTTTATTTCTAGTTGTTTCATTGTGTTATCACTTTCAGTTATACAACCATATACAAATTTCAATTATATAATCTAAATTAGATCAAAGTATTTTTGTCCATTTATGATTTACCACTTTGTAAGCAATTGGCATCTAACAGAAACAAGGCTAATAAAAGGTTTGTTTAGGTTAGTGGACTGATTGAAAAAATGTGCTTAAAAGTGTGAATATAGTAACTGAGACTGAGACCACATACAATGTTTTGTTGTTATATCATTCCCACCTTATTAAAAGATCTAGAGCAGCCTTTCCAAGGCACGAATATGTAGTATAAGTTGAATGCAAATTAACTTCACTTTTTAAATGCTTTAGATAAAGAAATCTACGATGCTTTGGAAAGATTTGATAGCAACGATTTCTTGAAATTCGCTCGAACCCACTTGAAACTAACCAACCGAGAGATTCAAGTTATTACGAAAAATAATATCAACAATGGGGTGGATGAACAACAATTTCAAATAGTTTTAAAGTGGATGAGACAGAATGGTGATGATTACATTTAAATTGAAAACTGGTGTTTATATTCTATTCTATGTGGGTGAGGTCCCACAGCGTGGCACGCCATGTGTCTTAGGATTCAGGCCAGGATTGGCCCACCTGGAATTTATCTGTCATTTGTTTTTTTATCACTCTGACATTATGATGTCCTATACATGTCATATTAACCAGGATATTGTCCGGCGCCATGGCATAGTGGTTAGCTCGCCTGCCTTGAACCCAGAGGTAATGGGTTTAAGGCTTGTCGTTACTACCATTGTGGGCGTATGTGTCCTTGGGCAAGACACTTAACGACAATTGCTCTAATGGGTTTAAGGCTCGTCGTTACTACCATTGTGGGCGTATGTGTCCTTGGGCAAGATACTTAACAGCAATTGTTCCAACACAGTGGTCACCAATGGGTTGTCCAAGTTATTAGCCACACATAAAAAATAAAAAATCCCCCCAAAAAGATAAACACCTACAAAGTAACATACATGGTAACTCTGGCATGAGGTGTCTGAAACATCTGTGTTGTAACGACTGTCGTTTTCCGGCCATGCGAGGATAAAGTAAGTTACATTACATTCGTATTAACACTTAAACGGGTGTATAACATAGGGGAAATACAGTAAACAAAAATGTGTAAATAAAAGAGTGGGCAGTGATACATAATGTAAAATGTCATTACTTTTTTAGTGATTACTCATAACATCTTGGTCTGCTTAATGGTTGTTGTACCACTTTTCTTGAGTATGTAATGCATGTCAACAAATTTATGTTTTAGAACGAGCAAATACTGTGGAAAAATTAAAGATAAAAGCAGATTCATTTTTCCAAGGAACACCAGAACCAATAGACCAGCAGGATGATTTGCAAAATGTAGAAACGTGTTCCTATCGAGCCACGAGGTAATCTATAATATGCGCTAAGTAATAACAACATTGTGAACAGCAGTGTTTAAGGTGTTCGGTAGCTAGTTTTAACAATTCGAAAAACCCATTACTGACCACCGGGTGTAACTTATTTAAATTTATTTTAAAATATTTGTTTTCTTCATATGAAAATATTTGTTTATTTCATATGGATGAGACTGTAAGTCTTGGCATACACAGAAATAGACCAGAGTTAGCCTATTACTCCAAAACACCAATAAATCAAAACACACAATGCTTATTCCCCATATTCATAATTCTTTTTGAAAAACAAAGTTGTAGTATTCGGTATTTGCCTGCTGCTGGTTCCTAGTAGCTGTTTGGACATTAGATTCATGTTTGCTTTGTTTGATTCTTGTCTTGAATAGCTACAAGCTTTTGACCCTACTTTAATTTAAGTGAGGAGACAGTTCTAATGGATCTCATCATTGAAATTTCACCTCAACTTACTCCAAATGAATTTAACCAGCTACTTAATGCTTTTGAAGGTCGCACTGGAAATAGGTGGGTAATGTTGTGGTGACGAATATAATAAGGGTTTTGTTGATAAATAATAGTAGTGAATTTTTGCTGTTTTATCCACCTCATGCTCACTATCGAGTTATAACATGGGTGTCTTCTTATACACCAGACACACATGGTGTATTCATACACCTCATGCTCACTGTCAAGTTATAACATGGGTGTCTTCCTATACACCAGGCACACTTGGTGTATTCATACACCTCATGCTCACTGTCGTGTTATAACATGGGTGTCTTCTTATACACCAGACACACATTGTGTATTCATACACCTCATGCTCACTGTCGAGTTATAACATGGGTGTCTTCTTATACACCAGACACACATGGTGTATTCATACACCTCATGCTCACTGTCAAGTTATAACATGGGTGTCTTCCTATACACCAGGCACACTTGGTGTATTCATACACCTCATGCTCACTGTCGTGTTATAACATGGGTGTCTTCTTATACACCAGACACACATTGTGTATTCATACACCTTCATGCTCACTGTCAAGTTATAACATGGGTGTCTTCCTATACACCAGGCACACTTGGTGTATTCATACACCTCATGCTCACTGTCGTGTTATAACATGGGTGTCTTCTTATACACCAGACACACATTGTGTATTCATACACCTCATGCTCACTGTCGAGTTATAACATGGGTGTCTTCTTATACACCAGACACACATGGTGTATTCATACACCTCATGCTCACTGTCAAGTTATAACATGGGTGTCTTCCTATACACCAGGCACACTTGGTGTATTCATACACCTCATGCTCACTGTCGTGTTATAACATGGGTGTCTTCTTATACACCAGACACACATTGTGTATTCATACACCTCATGCTCACTTTCGTGTTATAACATGGGTGTCTTCTTATACAACAGACACACATGGTGTATTCATACACCTCATGCTAATTGTCAAGTTATAACATGGGTGTCTTCTTATACAACAGACACACATGGTGTATTCATACACCTCATGCTCACTGTCGAGTTATAACATGGGTGTCTTCATGCTCACTGTCGTGTTATAACATGGGTGTCTTCTTATACACCAGACACACATGGTGTATTCATACACCTCATGCTCACTGTCGAGTTATAACATAAGTGTCTTCTTATACAACAGACACACATGGTGTATTCATACACCTCATGCTCACTGTCAAGTTATAACATGGGTGTCTTCTTATACAACAGACACACATGGTGTATTCATACACCTCATGCTCACTGTCAAGTTATAACATGGGTGTCTTCTTATACAACAGACACACATGGTGTATTCATACACCTCATGCTCACTGTCGAGGTGTCTTCTATACAACAGACACACATGGTGTATTCATACACCTCATGCTCACTGTCGTGTTATAACATGGGTGTCTTCTTATACACCAGACACACATGGTGTATTCATACACCTCATGCTCACTGTCGAGTTATAACATGAGTGTCTTCTTATACACCGGACACACATGGTGTATTTATACACCTCATGCTCACTGTCGAGTTATAACATGGACCATGGGTGTCTTCTTATGCACCAGACACACATGGTGTATTTATACACCTCATGCTCACTGTCGAGTTATAACATGGGTGTCTTATTATACACCAGACACACATTGTGTATTCATACACCTCATGCTCACTGTCAAGTTATAACATTGGTGTCTTCTTATACACCAGACACACATGGTGTATTCATATACCTCATGCTCACTGTCAAGTTATAATTAGAATGTCTTTTTATACGAGAATACTTCAATTTACATAGATTTGTGTTTCAGTATGTTTCTAAATGCTGCGGAATTGCTGCAATATGTTGAAGAAAATAATTTGTGGGGCGTGAATGGTGAACAAGGTATTGTGATGCAATAGATCTTATTTATGATGTCATACCTTACTATGTTTTTCACTTTCAAGAAAAAATTGATAGACTTTCTGAATTGTTGATGGGAATTGGAAGAAATGATCTTGCAAGGATGGTTGAAAACGATAATCGTTAATCCACCCCCCTTTGTCGCAAACACATTGAAGATGAACGTTGATTGAACATAAATATAAACATAAATATGATAACTCTGTTTGAAACCTGATTGTTGTGTGTTATTGCATTAGACTAATGAACAATCTTGCAAAACTTTCCCTGTATTTATACAAATTTATTCTACACGTTTATGCAAATTACCTAAATTTTAATCATTTTATTTCTGTTTCTTCAACCATTTGTATTTCAAATTGTTTGATAATGCAAATCAAAAATTTTGTTATTTTGATCAACATTCGATTCATAGTTCATCTTGGAATCAGTTCAACTTTGTACAAAGTTTTTTAACTGCTCTGTAACCATGTATTAGTTTTATATTGATCACTCGTTTTAGGATTCTTCCTATAGGTGCTAGGTTTACTTTTAAATAAGTTTTCTGTTGTGACATCGTAATGCCCATTCAAGGTGGAGGTGAGTTTGGATTGTTTTAATTCTAGTTGTTTCATTGTGATGTCACTGATACAAATTCTCAATAATATTTTTTTAAGATTTGTTTAAAGTATTTTTATCTGTCACCACTTTTGTAGCAATTAGCATCTAAAAGATACAAATCAGGGACCCAGGGTATTGAACCAGTTGTAAAACCATGCTCTAAAATATGCCTGACATCAACAGATTACATATTAGTATATACTAAAGTAGTTAAATGCTAAACCTTATACTTCGTTTCTATTTGAATAAGAGACTGATGATGTCATTTAGGCGAAATATATATCTTTTATTATACAATTGGTTGGATTTGATTTTTGTCTGTTACATTTCCGTAGCACCAGATCTTTATTCTTTAAATGATAATTTCAGGTTTGGGTGAAAATGACCAAATCTATGCTATTTTGGAAAAGTTTAACCGCAGTGAGTTTCTCAAGTTTGCTCAGCTTGAGCAGGGCTTGGGTTTGTCCAACAAAATAATCGATGGAATTGAAGCAGATTGCGCAAACAAGGGGGTGGAAGAACAACAGTTCCAGATGGTGAGAAAATGGAAAATGAGAAATGGTGGGTCATTAATGGATTGAATGAATGAATGAATGTAACTTACTTTATCCTTGCGTGGCCGGAAAATGACAGTCGTTAAACACGGGTGTTCTATTTCATACACCTAGTGCTCGCTTACGAGTTACCATGTATGTTACTTTATATGTGATTATTTTTTTGTATTTATATTTTTTTTATGAATGGCTGATAGTCATCTAATAATACATCACTTTTCTTGAGTATGTCAACAATCAATGTTTATTTTATGTTTTAGTACAAGAAAATACTGTGGAAAAATTAATGATAAAAGCAGATTCATTTTTCCAAGGAACACCAGAACCAATAGACCAGCAGGATGGTTTGCAAAATGTAGA
This sequence comes from Ciona robusta, assembly GCF_009617815.1. Lineage (NCBI taxonomy): Eukaryota > Metazoa > Chordata > Ascidiacea > Phlebobranchia > Cionidae > Ciona > Ciona robusta. The sequence goes on from NC_143241.1 coordinate 7,630,927, forward strand.
AACGTGTTTCTATCAAGCCACTAGGTAATCTATAATGTGTGATGGGTAATAACAGCATTGTGAACAGCAGTGTTTAAGGTGTTCGGTAGCTAGTTTTGACAATTCGAAAAACCCATTACTGACCACCGGGTGTAACTTATTTAAATTTATTTTAAAATATTTGTTTATTTCATATGGATGAGACTCTAAGTCTTGGCATACACAGAAATAGACCAGAGTTAGCCTATTACTCCAAAACACCAATAAATCCAAACACACAATGCTTATTCCCCATATTCAAAATTACTTTCGAAAAACGAAGTTGTAGTATTCGGTATTTGCCTGCTGCTGGTTACTAGTAGCTGTTTAAACTTTAGATTCATGTTTGCTTTGTTTGATTCTTGTCTTAAATAGCTACAAGCTTTTGACCCTACTTTATTTTAAGTGAGGAGACAGCTCTAATAGGTCTGATTAATGAAATTTCACCACAACTTACTCCAAATGAATTCAACCAGCTACGTAATGCTTTTGCAGGTCGCACTGGAAACAGGTGGGTAATGTTGTGGTGACGAATATATTAAGGGTTTTGTTGATAAATAATAGTAGTGAGTTTTTGCTGTTTCATACACCTCATGCTCACTGTCGAGTTATAACATGGGTGTCTTCTTATACACCAGACACACATGGTGTATTCATACACCTCATGCTCACTGTCGAGTTATAACATGGGTGTCTTCTTATACACCAGACACACATGGTGTATTCATATACCTCATGCTCACTCTCAAGTTATAATTAGAATGTCTTTTTATACGAGAATACTTCAATTTACATAGATTTGTGTTTCAGTATATTTCTAAATGCTGCGGAATTGCTGCAATATGTTGAAGAAAATAATTTGTGGGGCGTGAATGGTGAACAAGGTATTGTGATGCAATAGATCTTATTTATGATGTCATACCTTACTATGTTTTTCACTTTCAAGAAAAAATTGATAGACTTTCTGAATTGTTGAGAGAGATTGGAAGAAATGATCTTGCAAGGATGGTTGAAAACGATAATCGTTAATCCACCCCCCTTTTGTCGCAAACACATTGAAGATGAACGTTGATTGAACATAAATATAATAATTCTATTTTAAACATGCTTGTTGTGTGATATTGCCTTCAACTGGATTTATACAAACTTAATCTACACGATTATGCAAATTATCTAAATTTTAATCATTTTATTTCTATTTCTTCAACCATTTGTATTTCAAATTGTTTGATAATGCAAATCAATAATTTTGTTATTTTGAATTAAAATTTCGTTCAAAGTTCATTTTGGAATCAGTTCTGTAAAATGTTTTTATCTGCTTTTTCTAATGACCTCACCATTTATAAATTTTAAATTCAGTTTTGTGTTGTAGGATTCTTTCTACAGTATAGGTGCTAGGTTTATTTAAAAAAAACTTTTCTCTTATTACATCACAATGCCAATTGAAGATGGAGGTAAGTTTAATTTTTTTTCTAGTTGTTTTAATGTGATGTCACTGATACAAATTCTTAATAATATACCCAAGATTTGAGTTGCTTGTGTCATTCATTTATTCACCACTTTGTAGCAAATGCCTTTTTTTGTAATGTATATTATCAATTGGTTTCCAAAATAACAATATTAGGGTAATTTATGTTTGGTTAAGGTTGGGGGTTAAAAATAGAAAGCTGTTTAATAGCATCATACAAACCCTATACATAAGCCCTAACTATTTTTAATTAACACTCACAAAATTAGCTTTAATCTGTCTATTATACCTTATGCTTTGTATGATAGTTCCAGGTTTAGGTGAAAACGACCAAATCTATGCTATTTTGGGAAAATTTAACCACAAAGAGTTTCTCAAGTTTGCTCAGCTTGAGCAGGGTTTGGGTTTGTCCAACAAAACAATCGATGGAATTGAATTAGATTGCGCAAACAAGGGGGTGGAAGAACAACAGTTCCAGATGGTGAGAAAATGGAAAATGAGAAATGGTGAGTTCTTAATGAATTGAATGAATGTAACTTACTTTATCTTCAGGCAGGGCATTGACAGTCGTTATAACAGGGGTGTTCTGTTTCATACACCTCGTAGTGAATTAATGTTATTTATTTTATTGTTGCAAGGGGTTAGAGACAGGCATGCTAGCCACTCTTGTCCGGCCTCGTGGCGTAGTGGTTAGCGCGCCTGCCTCTAACCCAGAGGTAATGGGTTCAAGGCTCGTCGCTGCTACCATTGTGGGCATATGTGTCCTTGAGCAAGACACTTAACGGCAATTGCTCCAACTCAGTAGTCACTAATGGGTTGTCCAAATTACAGTCATACATAAAAATGAAAAAAAATCCAAAAAAAAAATAATCACCTACAAAGTAACATACTTGGTAACTCGTAAGCTGGCGCGAGGTGCACACCCGTGCTATTATTACTGTCGTTTTCCGGCCACGCGAGGATAAAGTAAGTTATATTCATTCATTCACTGTGCTAAACATTCACAAGTTTAATCATACTGGCGCTGTAGCAAAGTGGTGAGCACCTGCTTGTAACCCAGAGGTAATGGGTTCAAGGCTCGACGCTGCTACCATTGTGGGCGTATGTTTTCTTGGGCAAGACACTTAACGGCAATCGCCCCAACCCAGTGGTCACTAATGGGTTGTCCAAACTATCAGCCATACATAAAAAAAAAAAATAGTCACTCACAAAGTTACATACATGGTAACTTGTAAGCTGGCACGAGGTGTATGAACACCCGTGTTATAACCACTGTCGTTGCCCCGCCATGCAAGGATAAATAAGTTTCATACGTGGTAACTTGTAAGCGGGTACGAGGTGTATGAAACAGAACACCCGTGTTATAACCACTGTCGTTGCCCCGCCATGCAAGGATAAATAAGTTACATTCATCTTTATCATGTTAACTATACACAGGTTCAAAGGCGACTGTGGAAGTATTAAAAAGCAAAGCAAACAGATATTTAGGCACTACATACATAACCCCTGAAGAAGCTAGTGCAACACCAACTCAACCATCACCCATTGGGCCACAAACAAATAAGTAATTCTTAACTTTATTGTTATTTATTCATTTTTTTAACGACTGTCGTTTTGCTGCTAATTCCCTTCTCTTCGCAACAGTAGCAGCACTAAGCTTTGAACCTAGCACCCTCTGTGTTACGAGATGCGCTCTTTAACCACTGTGCTACAACACCCCTTAAACTGTGTTAATTAATATCTCCAGCTTTTTCTAATTTTATTGTGTGTTCTAAAAGTGAGGTTCTACAGCAAGGCATGCCATGGCAACTATGATTTATGCTAGAGTTAGCCCATTGCCCAAAATTTTATTGGGCAGTTTTTAAAGGCTATTTGGGAATTTTAAAATCATTTTTAAATTTAATTATAGTTATGCATATTTTATTTTCAATTATTTTAGCCCAGACACCCCATTTGTAATTCTACTTCGAAGAGTTTCTTCTCAACTGGATGAAAATAACTTGAGAATGTTACACAATAACTATGCTTATTGTACTGGAGCCAGGTTGGAAGTTTACTTTTCATGCTGCAGTAGACCACAAGAGACTATTTCAATTTTCATATGCCTCGTAACTGCTTCATACCAGACACATGTGATGTCTAATGGTCAATGTTAAGTTATAACAATTTATGTGTCTCCTTATACTAGACACACATGGTGTATTCATACACCTCATGCTCACTGTCGAGTTATAACAATATGCGTGTCTTCTTATACACCAGACACACATGGTGTATTCATACACCTCATGCTCACTGTCGAGTTATAACAATATATGTGTCTTCTTATACTAGACACACATGGTGTATTCATACACCTCATGCTCACTGTCGAGTTATAATAATATGCGTGCCTTCTTATACACCAGACACTCATGGTGTATTCATACACCTCATGCTCACTGTCGAGTTATAATAATATGCGTGCCTTCTTATACACCAGACACTCATGGTGTATTCATACACCTCATGCTCACTGTCGAGTTATAATAATATGCGTGCCTTCTTATACACCAGACACACATGGTGTATTCATACACTTTATGCTCACTTTTGAGTTATAACATGGGTGTCTTCTTATACACCAGACACACATGATGTATTCATACACCTCATGCTCACTGTCGAGTTATAATAATATGTGTGTCTTCTTATACACAAAACATACATGGTGTATTCATACACCATTTTTACACTATTTTATTGGTACAGAAATTTCCGAACTGCTTTAGAATTGTTCCAATATTTGGAGGAAAACAACCTGTGGGGATGTGGAACTGAGGAAGGTATTGTGATAAAACAATTACTGTTGCCATGACATGGTTGCCTATCCATTACCTAGTAGTCTGTAATATGTCACAGAGCATTTGAAAGGCGCCAACTTAAATTAAAACAGGGGAGGCAGGGATATGCCACCCCAGGTTTGGCGCTTCTGATTAAGCAATCAAAATAACAGTCTTGAAATCTTGTTTTATTGACTTTTCGATTTGTGATTGACTTTGTTAATTATTTTATTGACTTTCCTTTAAATTGCATACATGTTATAATATTGATGAAGCAGGAGGCCATGGGTGATAAGTGTCTCTAAAAGTGTGACAAGATATGGTTGTGAACATGTGGTCATGAAATAGTGTATAATGTTTTAAACAATTCTTTTCAAAGTAAATAAACAAAATTTATTTTATTCAAGAAAAAGTAGAAATTTTAGTTCGGAAAATGCGACAGTTGGGACGACATGATGTCGTTGAAATAATTCAAAATTTTCAACTTCATGCAAACCAGCAACAAGGTAGAGATATTCTTGTATTTGGCTATTTCTGCAAAAATGACATTATACTTACTATTTTATTTCATTCTATTTAAAAGAGAGACTGACGATGCCATTTAGGCGAAATATATTTCTCTATTACTACTAGTGGTTGGACTTGATTTTTGTTGGTTACATTTTCGTAGCACCAGATCATTACTATTTTTTTGAGTTTTATTTTCAATATTTTATTGGGCATATACAAGTATAATAAGCCTGGCAACAACAGTATAATGTATGGTACACTATATTATGTAAGTTACTATTTGGGCAGTGCTTTTATGGCTTGTAAAATATTGAATGCCCAGAGCGTCTTTATAAAAACAATATTTATATTCTGTTACTTCTGCCAGGCATAATGTAAATAACCTTTCAAGGGTTCCTCTGGTATAAAAACGTGTGGGCACACACTTGTGTGATTGCTAAGTGTGATAGGAGAAAGTTATTCCAATTATTCTTGCAGGGCAACAACAGACATTATAAGGCAGTTTTATTTTATTTATAATATAATGTGACAAAAAAAATTTTTTTTTTCTTTTTTTATAAGATGTCACTCTTACACATGAGATTGTTCGAGAATTGGCTGAAAGATCAAACTCATCGACTCCATTTGGTAAGGTTGATGTGCAAAGTGTGTTGAATACACAGTTGTGCAAAGTGTGTAGAGTATACAATTGTGCAAATGTGGGCTCATTAATTGTTTTTAAGTTTATAAAAGTATCAAACTTTAAAACTGTAAGAAAGTCTTGATTTGTAAAATTCAAAACTTAATATTTCAGTTGAAAATGTGGACGCAACTTATGTTTCTGTTCCAAGAACTGAAAGCCCAGGTCAGTGGTATAGTTACAATTTTTAAATTATGAAGAAAAGAAATGTTTAAAACGTAGTTGTGTAACTTAATATTTTTCACAGTTGCTTCAAATATCAGTTCGAGTTCTTTGGGCAACATGGCTTTGGGAGGTATTTGTAAATATGAGCTTTCTATATTAACTGTAACATATGATGATAAAAATGACCAAACCAACCAAAAGTCATGTCTGCTTATCCACACACTGCAATAGCTTCAGCAACTCGACTGTGGGCATGGGAGTGGCGACCATGGATAAGTCACTCAAATTCCCACCCACAAGGATATAAATGACCAAACGAACCAAAAGTCATGTCTGCTTATCCACACACTGCAATAGCTTCAGCAACTCGACTGTGGGCATGGGAGTGGCAACCATGGATAAGTCACTAAGTTCCCACCCACGAGGATATAAATGACCAAACCAACCAAAAGCCATGTCTGCTTATCCACACACTGCAATAGCTTCAGCAACTCGACTGTGGGCATGGGAGTGGCAACCATGGATAAGTCACTCAAGTTCCCACCTACGAGGATATAAATGACCAAACCAACCAAAAGTCATGTCTGCTTCCCCACACACTGCAATAGCTTCAGCAACTCGACTGTGGGCATGGGAGTGGCAACCATGGATAAGTCACTCAAGTTCCCACCTACCAGAATATAAATGACCAAACCAACCAAAAGCCATGTCTGCTTATCCACACACTGCAATAGCTTCAGCAACTCGACTGTGGGCATGGGAGTGGCAACCATGGATAAGTCACTCAAGTTCCCACCTACGAGGATATAAATGACCAAACCAACCAAAAGTCATGTCTGCTTCCCCACACACCGCAATAGCTTCAGCAACTTGACTGTGGGCATGGGAGTGGCAACCATGGCTAAGTCACTCAAGTTCCCACCCACGAGGATATAAATGACCAAACCAACCAAAAGTCATGTCTGCTTCCCCACACACTGCAATAGCTTCAGCAACTCGACCGTGGGCATGGGAGTGGCAACCATGGATAAGTCACTCAAGTTCCCACCCACGAGGATATAAATGACCAAACCAACCAAAAGTCATGTCTGTTTATCCATACACTACAATAGCTTCAGCAACTCGACTGTGTGCATGGGAGTTGCAACCATGGATAAGTCACTCAAGTTCCCACCTACTAGGATATAAATGACCAAACCAACCAAAAGTCATGTCTGTTTATCCATACACTACAATAGCTTCAGCAACTCGACTGTGTGCATGGGAGTGGCAACCATGGATAAGTCACTCAAGTTCCCACCTACGAGGATATAAATGACCAAACCAACCAAAAGTCATGTCTGCTTATTCACACACTGCAATAGCTTCAGCAACTCGACTGTGGGCATAGGAGTGGCAACCATGGCTAAGTCACTCAAGTTCCCACCCACGAGGATATAAATGACCAAACCAACCAAAAGTCATGTCTGCTTCCCCACACACCGCAATAGCTTCAGCAACTTGACCGCGGGCATGGGAGTGGCAACCATGGATAAGTCACTCAAGTTCCCACCCACGAGGATATAAATGACCAAACCAACCAAAAGTCATGTCTGTTTATCCATACACTGCAATAGCTTCAGAAACTCGACCGTGGGCATGGGAGTGGCAACCATGGATAAGTCACTCAAGTTCCCACCCACGAGGATATAAATGACCAAACCAACCAAAAGTCATGTCTGTTTATCCATACACTACAATAGCTTCAGCAACTCGACTGTGGGCATGGGAGTGGCAACCATGAATAAGTCACTCAAGTTCCCACCTACCAGAATATAAATGACCAAACCAACCAAAAGCCATGTCTGCTTATCCACACACTGCAATAGCTTCAGCAACTCGACTGTGGCATGGGAGTTGCAACCATGGATAAGTCACTCAAGTTCCCACCTACCAGAATATAAATGACCAAACCAACCAAAAGTCATGTCTGCTTCCCCACACACCGCAATAGCTTCAGCAACTCGACTGTGGGCATGGGAGTGGCAACCATGGATAAGTCACTCAAGTTCCCACCTACCAGAATATAAATGACCAAACCAACCAAAAGCCATGTCTGCTTATCCACACACTACAATAGCTTCAGCAACTCGACTGTGGGCATGAGAGTGGCAACCATGGATAAGCCACTCAAGTTCCCACCCACGAAGATATAAATGACCAAACCAACCAAAGTCATGTCTGCTTATCCACACACTGCAATAGCTTCAGCAACTCGACTGTGGGCATGGGAGTGGCAACCATGGCTAAGTCACTCAAGTTCCCACCCACGAGGATAAATAGCTTCAGCAACTCGACTGTGGGCATGGGAGTGGCAACCATGGCTAAGTCACTCAAGTTCCCACCCACGAGGATGTAAATGACCAAACCAACCAAAAGTCATGTCTGCTTATCCACACACTACAATAGCTTCAGCAACTCGACTGTGGGCATGGGAGTGGCAACCATGGCTAAGTCACTCAAGTTCCCACCCACCAGGATATAAATAAACCAATCTTTTTTATCACAGACCAATCTGATCCAATATCTGAAGACATATGCAGTTTCCAGGGAAACAATGTTCAAGTATTAGAGTCTGATGACATGTCTTATGTAACTCACTTTAGTAAAGTAGGGGTGAGTGTGCAAGTGTTTAGTGATTTATAGTTACAGTAGTAAGTGGTGGGAATTTGCGTCTCAGTCCAAAATTGAGATTAACTTGTTTGCATGCCACAAACTAGTTTAACAATGTTTTAAAGGTGAAATCATTTTATTGTATACCTACAAAAAAGTTGTGTGGTTTAGCTTTAGAAATAGAATCGGAGAAACTACCTGTAAGTGGCTTCCCATCAAACATGAACGACCACAATGGTAGCAGAGATGAGCCTCAAACCAGTAACCTCTAGTCTGTGAAGCACTTTAACCCTTATGCCATAGCACTGACCACAAACATTCAATTTTAATCAAGAAATAAAAAATCTTGTTTTAGGTTTACACTGTTAGAAGCAAGGAACCAAAAGGTCATGTTTTAATACTGAACAACTACGAGGGGTTCGCTTGGGGACCAGATCATGACAGAAAGGGAGCTAAGAGAGATGGAGAACTAATGAAGCAATTATGGGAGGGGTTTCAATGTAAAGTTATTGTGAAAGAAAACAGAACTGCTGGGGTAATTTTTTGTAAAAACGAGTTTAATGTAATTATGCAAAACTTAATTCAAAAGTGTGTGTTGGGGACCAACAAATTTGGTCCCAGCAACAATAACATTATTCGGTAGTTTTCTTATTTGTCACTAATGGGTTGTCCAAATTATCAGCTACATATAAAAAAATAAAAACATCCTCACAGAAAATATTCATACATGGTAACTTGTAAGCTGGCATGAGGTGTATGGAACAGAACCCCCGTGGTATAATGACTGTTGTTGCCCGCCATGCGAGGATAAATAAGTTACATACGTGGTAACTTGTAAGCGGGCACGAGGTGTATGAAACAGAACACCCGTGGTATAATGACTGTGGTTTTCTGGTCACTGGAGGATAAAGTAAGTTACATTCAATTATTCTCATTACCAGGCAATGTTCAAATTCTTGAATGATTTTTCAAGAAGCAGTTTTCATCAATCGTGTGACTTCTGTGCCGTGGTCATTATGAGCCATGGAGGATTGGGTAGGTTACTTGTTGAAGCAAATATTTCTTAGAACAGACAGCTGTAGGCTATATGCTTAGGTAATGTCAGAAGTACTTATCAAGTAATTTTTACTTGTTTAATATTTGAAATAATATCGATGACATGGAGGTTTGGGTAAGTTACTGTTGAAGCAAATATTTGATATATCAGACAGCTAAATAAGCTACGGTAGAGTAATTTCAGAAGTGCTGATCAAGTTCTTTATGTCTATTTTCTGCACCATGGCACGCCATGGGGTCTGACATTTAGGCCAGAGTTGGCCCATTACCCCAAACACCTAAGGTGCAACCCATTAGTGACCACTTGGAGCAATTTCCATAAAGCGTCTTTGCCAGAACAGATATATCCTCAATGATATTGGGTTATCAAGTATTAAACCCAGGTTATACAAGCCATAACCCCTATAAAGTGCTTTATGTTTCTCAACCATATGAAGAAGTTAAACACAAAAAAATTAAATATATTTATAAAAAAAATTAAATATGTTTATAAAAAAAATTAATTTTAATTTTTTTTAGTAAAGTATTTTATCCGTAGTTGACAATCGTGATGTTTTCTATGGGGTGGATTGCCGTACTATCGCAGCCAATGACGTGCTTGCATTGTTCAAAAACACACACTCCAAGTATCTCATTGGACGGCCCAAGCTTATCTTTTTTCAGTGTTGCCGCGGAGGTAAAAAACTAAAATATATGGCAACACAGCAACACTGTTTGTACTTTTAAGTTGGATCTATCAATACTAAAAAAAATTGGTAAAATAAAAATTTCATACAAGAAGTGTATGAACAGAACACCCGTGTTCTAAGAACTGTCCAGCCACGCGAGGATAAAGCAAGTTACAATTATTTATTTATTCAACTCTGGTTTTACCAACTCTGACTTTACCTGTTTTCCAGGTTCTTCTTCACGTGGAGTGCCTTTCGTGGACGCCGCAGGTAGATTATATAGTATAGAAGAGGCCTAGCACATGTTAAAAGCCAGGCCTCCCACCCCATACTTTACAACATAATGTGTGAAAATACAGTGGAATTTAGACCCAACACCCTGTACTTTAAACATGGGGTGGAATTTAGACCCAACACCCTGTACTTCAACCATAGAGTGAAAATCTTACTAACTCTTGTTACAGATGCTGTGAACCGCTTGCTTCCACCTAGTGACCAAACTGATGGTATTGATAAAACTACGCTTCCTCATATGAGTGATATCTTGGTGGCTTACTCTACATTGGAAGGTAAGCATGAGGTGTTTTAGACACCATGTGTGTCCAGTGTATAAAAGACACCCATGTTATAACTCGACAGTGAGCGTGAGGTGTATGAATACACCATGTGTGTCTGGTGCATAAGAAGACACTCATGTTATAACTCGACAGTGAGCGTGAGGTGTATGAATACACCATGTGTGTCTGGTGCATAAGAAGACACTCATGTTATAACTCGACAGTAAGCATGAGGTGTTTTAGACACCATGTGTGTCTGGTGTAAAAAGACACCCATGTTATAACTCGACAGTCAGCATGAGGTGTATGAATACACCATGTGTGTCTGGTGTATAAGAAGACACCCATGTTATAACTCAACAGTGAGCATGAGGTGAATGAATACACCATATGTGTATGGTGTATAAGAAGACACCCATGTTATAACTCGACAGTCAGCATGAGGTGTATGAATACACCATGTGTGTCTGGTGTATAAGAAGACACCCATGTTATAACTCGACAGTGAGCATGAGGTGTATGAATACACCATGTGTGTCTGGTGTATAAGAAGACACCCATGTTATAACTTGACAGTGAGCATGAGGTGTATGAATACACCATATGTGTCTGGTGTATAAGAAGACACCCATGTTATAACTCGACAGTGAGCATGAGGTGTATGAATACACCATGTGTGTCTGGTGTATAAGAAGACACCCATGTTATAACTCGACAGTGAGCATGAGGTGTATGAACACACTATGTGTGTCTGGTGTATAAGAAGACAACCATGTTATAACTCAACAGTGAGAATGAGTTTATATTTTAGGTGACATGTCCTTCCGTAATGAAGCAACAGGTTCTTGGTTCATCAATGCGATTGCAACAGTGTTTTCAAAGAAAGCAAGGACAGAACATGTAGTTGACATGCTTACTGAGGTAAAAACGTTTTATTAAAGGTTTCCCTTTAGCACATAATATCCAAATATCTTAATCGTGTTTTAAACAATTAACAACGGTCTATAGGAGCCGTGAGGATACAATTTTATAATACTTTGAATGTTCTGTTGTTTACTACCAAATGAGTCGAGAAAAAAGAATGAAACGTGTCCCATCTTTCCCCACCTAACTATATGTTTCTTTATCAGTTGTTCTAGTACATATGTCAGTTAAAGGGCAAACAATTTTTTAAATAATTTAACAGTTTTGGCCATTTTTTTAAAAAAATGAACAGATTTTGACTAATTTTATTTTAAATTTAATAGTTTTTGGTAAATTTTGTTGAAGATATACCAGTTTTTGATTGATTTTATTGAAAATTTTGGAGTTTTTCATCAGTTGTGTCATAAAAATCACAGTTTTTTTGGGGAAATTGCAGTAAATTTAGTTTTTGTTATTTTACTTAAAATTTTCACAGTGTTTTGTCAACTTAAGCCTCAATTCCACAAGTTTTCAAGATTTTTCCAAAATTTCTAGTTTAATTTTATGATAAATTGGTTCTGTTTCGTTCTCAGGTGGGTCGTGGGGTTTCTCATCGCGCTGCTAACACCCCAGACAACATGGCCACTCATAGATGCAAAGAGATGTCAGAATACAAAAGCACTTTGAGGAACAAACTTTATCTTTTTCCTGGTTTCCCAAAAGCAGAAGAAGAAGATAATTCATTGTTCATGTAACATTTTTTGCAGAGGATAAAATTTGAGTGAAAAAACTCCAGTTTTTATGTGTGTGAAAAAATTCAAATAGAGCTAATCAAAGACAATGTTTTATTTCAAACAGTTTTAAATTATTTTGTAAATATCCCACTTTTTAATGGAGATGTTTTAAAACCATGAACTTTTGCTTAAATATTGTTCATTCTTGTAATTATGTTCCAAAGTTTGCCGCATTTTTTCAATAAAACTTATTAATTATTAATTATCTTATTAATTAATTGCCTTTGTAATGTGTATTATATTTACTGTATAATGTAGCCCAACGGTTTGGGATTTGCCAAATTTTAAATATATTTTCGCCTTGTAGGAGTTTTGTTTTGATGTGTCTTGTGATTTATTCTATATGTGTGTGCAAGAAACCATATGTTGGGACATTACCCAAACATGCAAGTTTTTAGATTTGGTAGGAATTTATCGGAAAATATAGTTACTAGGAGCAAAATATGGTTCCTAAAAAAATATATTTTGTATTTGGCAACCATATTTTGCCAATAGAAACCATTTGTTATTACCACCAACAACCATATTTTGTTCGTGGCAACCATAATTTAATACCACTAATACCAATATTTTGTACCTGGCAACCATAATTTATTACCACTAACAACCATATTTTGTACGTGGCAACCATATTTTGTCCATAGAAACCATAATTTATTACCATTAACAACAATATTTCGTCCATAGAAACCATTTGTTATTACCACTAACAACTATATTTTGTACGTGGCAACCATATTTTGTCCATAGAAACCATAATTTATTACCATTAACAACCATATTTTGTACCTGGCAACCATATTTTGCCCATAGAAACCATGTGTTATTACCACTAACAACTATATTTTGTACCTGGCAACCATAATTTATTACCACTAATAACAATATTTTGTACGTGGCAACCATATTTTGCCAACAGCAACCATAATTTATTACCATTAACAACCATATTTTGTACGTGGCAACCACATTTTGCCCATAGAAACTATAATTTATTACCATTAACAACAATATTTTGTACCTGGCAACCATATTTTGCCGATAGCAACCATAATTTATTACCATTAACAACAATATTTTGTACCTGGCAACCATATTTTGCCCATAGAAACCATGTGTTATTACCACTAACAACTATATTTTGTACGTGGCAACCATATTTTGTCCATAGCAACCATTTGTTATTTCCACTAACAACCATATTTTGTACGTGGCAACCATATTTTGTCCATAGAAACCATAATTTATTACCACTAAATACAATATTTTGTACGTGGCAACCAATATTTCGTACCTGGCAACCATAATTTATTACCACTAACAACCATATTTTGTACGTGGCAACCACATTTTGCCCATAGAAACTATAATTTATTACCACTAACAACTATAGTTTGTACGTGGCAACCATATTTTGCCAATAGTAACCATTTGTTATTTCCACTAACAACCATATTTTGTACGTGGCAACCATATTTTGTCCATAGAAACCATAATTTATTACCACTAATAACAATATTTTATACGTGGCAACCATATTTTGCCCATAGCAACCATTTGTTATTTCCACTAACAACCATATTTTGTACGTGGCAACCATATTTTGTCCATAGAAACCATAATTTATTACCACTAATAACAATATTTTATACGTGGCAACCATATTTTGCCCATAGCAACCATAATTTATTACCACTAAATACAATATTTTGTACGTGGCAACCAATATTTCGTACCTGGCAACCATAATTTATTACCACTAACAACCATATTTTGTACGTGGCAACCACATTTTGCCCATAGAAACTATAATTTATTACCACTAACAACTATAGTTTGTACGTGGCAACCATATTTTGCCAATAGTAACCATAATTTATTACCATTAATAACAATATTTTGTACGTGGCAACAATATTTCGTCCATAGCAACCATAATTTATTACCACTAACAACAATATTTTGTACGTGGCAACCATATTTTGCCCATAGCAACCATAATTTATTACTACTAACAACCATATTTTGTTCGTGGCAACCATAATTTATTACCACTAACAACAATATTTTGTACCTGGCAACCATATTTTGCCGATAGTAACCATAATTTATTACCATTAATAACCATATTTTGTACGTAACAACCACATTTTGCCCATAGAAACTATAATTTATTACCATTAACAACCATATTTTGTACGTGGCAACCACATTTTGCCCATAGAAACTATAATTTATTACCACTAACAACTATAGTTTGTACGTGGCAACCATATTTTGCCAATAGTAACCATAATTTATTACCATTAATAACAATATTTTGTACGTGGCAACAATATTTCGTCCATAGCAACCATAATTTATTACCACTAATAACAATATTTTGTACGTGGCAACCATATTTTGCCAATAGTAACCATAATTTATTACCATTAATAACAATATTTTGTACGTGGCAACAATATTTCGTCCATAGCAACCATAATTTATTACCACTAACAACTATATTTTGTACGTGGCAACCATATTTTGTCTATAGCAACAGTAATTTATTACTACTAACAACAATATGTTATACGTGGCAACCATATTTTGTCCATAGAAACCATTTAGTATTACCACTAACAACAATATTTTGTACGTGGCAACCATATTTTGCCAATAGCAACCATAATTTATTACCACCAATAACAATATTTTGTACGTGGCAACCATGTTTTGCCCATAGCAACCATAATTTATTACTACTAACAACAATATGTTATACGTGGCAACCATATTTTGTCCATAGCAACCATAATTTATTACCACTAACAACTATATTTTGTACGTGGCAACCATATTTTGTCTATAGCAACAGTAATTTATTACTACTAACAACAATATGTTATACGTGGCAACCATATTTTGTCCATAGAAACCATAATTTATTACCACCAATAACAATATTTTATACGTGGCAACCATATTTTGTCCATAGCAACCATAATTTATTACCATTTACAACAATATTTTGTACGTGGCAACCACATTTTGCCGATAGCAACCATAATTTATTACCACTAACAACTATAGTTTGTACGTGGCAACCATATTTTGTCCATAGTAACAGTAATTTATTACCATTAACAACAATGTTTTGTACCTGGCAACCATATTTTGTCAATAGCAACCATATTTTATTACCACTAACAACAATATTTTGTACGTGGCAACCATATTTTGCCAATAGCAACCATAATTTATTACCACTAACAACTATAGTTTGTACGTGGCAACCATATTTTGTCCATAGTAACAGTAATTTATTACCATTAACAACAATGTTTTGTACGTGGCAACCATATTTTGCCAATAGCAACCATAATTTATTACCACTAACAACTATAGTTTGTACGTGGCAACCATATTTTGTCCATAGTAACAGTAATTTATTACCATTAACAACAATGTTTTGTACGTGGCAACCATATTTTGCCAATAGAAACCATTTGTTATTACCACTAACAACTATATTTTGTACGTGGCAACCATATTTTGTCCATAGCAACAGTAATTTATTACCATTAACAAACATATTTTGTACGTGGCAACCATATTTTGCCAACAGCAACCATAATTTATTACCACTAAATACAATATTTTGTACGTGGCAACCATATTTTGTTCATAGAAACCATTTGTTATTACTACCAACAGCCAATATCGCTTCTACAAAACTAAAATAGACAGAAAATCGGCATAAAACAACATAAAACAGGGTTGGAGCATATGGGACACCATTAGTACATAATGTCCAAATATCCTGATCGTGCTTTAAATAATTTACAACGGTCTATGGGAGTCGTAAGGATACGGATTTATATTTTTTAATTTTCTTTGTTTACTACCAATTGGGACGATGAACTGCTGGAATGAGAAGGTGTCCCCCTTTGCACACCATTCCACTATTAAATAAATTTTAAAAACCATATAAAAATAATCATAAAAAAATCCTTAAAAAAAGAGAATTTAAAAAGACAAGACAACGACATAAAAAAAATCCGCCTAAATGAATCTACATTCTTCCATAAATCGGCTAAGTTTTGTTTGTTAAGGTTAATTTCTTTCAAAAACGGCTTTTGACTTCAAACGTCCAGCGTCGTCCTTGAGTCCTTTCGTTACTGAATTATTCATGAATTCTTTCTTATTTTTTATTCTCTTCTATACAGTGCGGAGTTTACACAAGGGAGGTTCTGTTGCAGTTAGAAAAACAGGAGAAACCCTTCTCTGTTTGCCGGTGAGACATATAATATACTCAGGTTGAAGTAAGAGCGTATTTGACAAAAAAAAATTTATTAACAAGATAGCGAGATAAGAAATACAAACAAGAATTAAACTTATATTTGCAACAGTAGAAAGCAAAAAATAACAGCAATATAAATGTGATTCATATTAGTAAGACAGGCCAAAGACAGCTAAAAAGTGAGAAAATATTTTACAGATTCTATAATTGGTACCGAAGGAATTGAAGTTTTAAAATTGACCTCTGGTATAAAATAAAACATATTTTTATACCACCAACGCCATTTGCTATAAAAAGGAGACTTTAACGATTAAAACGTTGTTACAATCAAGCTAACTTTCACAGAATATCATTTTAATAATGATAGCATGGCTGGCAGCATTTGAAGCAGTACCTTTTATATTTTATCTTTTTAAATAACTATGCTTATACCGTAGAATGAATTAAAAAGAAAAATTTACAATCGATGGCAAAAATGATTTAAAAATAAACGTTTTTTAATATTAAAGTGACGAAAATTCAATGTTTTGACATTTTATTTTTAAAACGCCCAGCAAGTCATTGGTTAATATGACAGAACAACAATCACTAACAAAGTTACATGAATAAGTGGTAACTCGTAACCAGGCACAAGGTGCATGAAACAGAACACCCGTGTTATAACGACTGTGGTTTTCCGCCCACGCAAGGGTAAAACGAATTACATCCAGAACAGCTTTTTAAAATCTTGTGAAGCAAAAACTGCGCATAGAACACGATGCCTAATAGTTTCCGTATACAAACACTAAAAAATTCTGTAAGAAATAAAATTGTAAAAAATACAGTTAATTTTGTTAAAAACTTAAAATCGAATCGTGTTAATATGTTGCTTGGGGACTGTTCACGTTAACACACGCGGGTAAAAAAGCGTTAATTGAAAATTCGCTGTTCGATTGAAAATCTGTCCGTTTCCCCACGAGTGTTTCTATTGACCGCTGTACAAAAGGGAGTTGTAACTATAAGTGAAAAAATTCATGTCGCGTGGATTAGTGGCAAGAGGCTCTTCCATTTCGCTCGAATCGATGAAACAATTTCACTAAGAGCTTCTACAATTAGGGCCACTTCCGAATTCCATTCGTAAGCCTCTTGGTCGTGGCAGGATATATAGTAGGGTTGGAAAATATGGGACACCTTTACATTCTATTTTCTCGTCCCATCTGGCTGTAAACAAAAAAAAAATCAAAGAATTATAAAACTGTATTTTCACGACTTTCATAAACAGTCGTTAATTGTTTAAAACACGATCAGGATATTATTTGGACGTTATGTGCCAAAGGTGTCCCATCTTACCCCACTATACTATATTATGGAGTATTCGTCTTCCGTTGTTTATATTTACACCATCTGTATAGATACAAAAGTAATTTTTAATTTCAACAAGTTTATTAAATTGTTTCTCCGACTCGTAAAAGCCCGATCACGAAAAAAATGGGGTAAATTACCTCATACATGCGAGAGATACGGGGTTCGAGGCTCGGTGCTGCTATACCATTCTAGACCGGGTATCCAAATTGTTATAACCGCATAGAAAAACAGTCACCTACTAAGTTACATATTTGGTAACTAGTAAACGGAAACGAGGTGTATAAAAAAATAGTAAATGTCATTTAATAATGTGTCATTGGAAATCAATTAAAACATTCTTACTTAATTAAAGATTTTAGTTTTTTGTTCCAAATACACTAAAGTCGTATACGTATACTAAAATAAAAAAGATACTACAAGACAGGCGTGCTTTTGAGGTCTCTTAAACTATATGCCAGGCAACTACCGCACAAATGTAAAGTACAAATAATTAGGTTTTAGAAAAACAATGATTATCTGCTTTGGTCTAAATCCTTCGCATCTTAAAGCAGCTAATCAGAAACTAATTTTCCTTTAATCTCATCGATTGAAAAGATCAATTATTAATTATATGATTACCATGCAACTATAACGTGGTAGTTGAAGTAAAAAGAAAGATCAAAATGGTTTGTTACGTCATTGTTGAGATTGTGACGAAATAAAAATATTCTGTAACTTTAGTTTGTTTCGTCACAGTAGGGATTGTTATGTTCAAACAATTTAAATAATTCATTATAACGAAATAAACCAAGAATAACACGAAACAATCAACTTTATGACAAAACGAAACAGGAATTTTGACGTCATAGTTAAAATTTGCAAAACTTTTAAATTTTGATTTTATGATCTCTGTGTTTTTCGATATTCTATTTAATTGTTTGGATAGCGTGTGTGAGGTGGGGTGAGACAACATCTGGGATCGAGATCAATAATAATTATTGAAGATCTTAGCGATCAATATTATTGTGATGTCACAGACATAATGCTTTTTGCCATTCGGGAACTGAGTAGATTTGACAAGGTCGGGTGTAGGTATAGTAGGTTCTAGGTTGGGGTAAGATGGAACATCTTTTCGTTCTTGTGTATAGCTTTATTTGGTAGTAAACAACGAAAATTTACAGAATTATATATTCGTATCATATCGACTATTAAAGAGCGTTGTTAATTTTGTTAATTGTTAAAGAGGATAATGAAATATGGGGTATTATGTACTAAAGGTAACCCATCTTACCCCACAGTATTGAAAGTTGCAAGGCAGTATGTTAAAAACTATAATGGGTTTATATCAGGTTTTATTAGACCGTGCGCAGTGAAACTTTGACTAAATAACATAATTTATGAAAGAATTTCAGTATTTCTTTATTAAAATAACCGCTTTTAAAGTTTAGTAGATCGCAAAGAAAGACAGAGAACCCATGGGTGCTGTGACGTAGAAGTTGGAAAACTTATAACAATCTGAGACAGATAATCAATGTGTTTTATTTATCCTTGCATGGCGAGGCAACCACAGTCGTTATGGCATGTTCTGTTTCATATATCTCGTGCCCTCTTACAAGTTATCACGTATGTAACTTATTTATCCTTGTATGGCGGCGCAACGACAGTCGTTGGACCACGGAAGGTATGTTTCATAGTTTGACCACGGAAGGTCTGTTTTCACCTCGTGCCTGCTTATATACGAGTTACCGCGTATGTAACTTAGTGGGGACTGTTTTTTTTTTCAGTCCACTTATAAATTATTTAGGTTTAACAGGAAGCCAATGCATGAACGTAAACGTAAATTAGAAATAGTAAGAATAGACAAACACTTTGTGTTTTCTTAGTCAGTTTATGATTACCGCTTCAAGGTCCACCTGTTGTTTATTCATTGTACAGCGGTGTACCAGCTTTTGGGCGCACGCCCATGTTTTAATTAGACACATATGCGAGGTGTACACATAGTAGATACATGGGTGGCAGAAATGAATTGGATTATTGCAATAATCTGTAATAACACTTGATGTGTGGAACAAATGACATTAAGCATTAAATGTGAGCAAAAACAGGTAAAAGTTACATACGTAGTAACTTGTGAGCGGGAACAAGGTGTATGAAACGGATCATCCGTGTTATAACCTAAAAAAACCTGCCATGCGAGGATAAACAAGTAAAACTCACTCATTCATAACGACTGTGGCTTTACGGTTCTTTACTATATGGATAAGCTCCTACAACGAGGCATGCGAAACGGTTTATGCCAGAGTACCCAATTACACTACTCGTTTTAAAGTTACTTTTTGCATATTTTTAGACTTCAGTTATTGCTGCCGGAGGAACAAAGCGAGTTGCTCGCTTTAGCTTTAAGTGGAACTGTATTTTAAAGTACAGATTTATACACGCGGTAACTCATTAGTGGGCACGAAACAGAACATCCGTGTTATAAAGACTTTCGTTGCCCTGTCACGCGAGGACCAATAAGTTACATTCATTCATGAGCCATGCAGAATAGAAAATATTTAACAACAAGTTTACATCTGCTGTAACTCGTAAGCGGCAAAATAAAAGGGATGTTATTACGACTATAATCGTGAATTAGGATAACAATTCATTCATTAGACAAGTTAACTTGTAATAAATTCTGTAAATCTGACCCTAATCTGGTGCTCATAGAGTAGCACGATTCGTGTGTAAAGAAATACAGTAAGAGTCTGGAGCTATGAAATCAAGCCCACCAAATTGTATAATATAAGAAATATATATTTCCTAAATGGCATCGTTAGTTATCATGAACAAATTGATTGATTATTTTTCACCTTTTAGTTCCATGTTAAGTTAAAATGAATTGCTTTCAACCAAGTTCATGGAGATGGAATTCCTTCAAAGAATCTTCGCATCGCATGGCAGCGCGATTAACAAGGTATGTTTGTGACGTGGCAGACGTTCATTGTGTCAGGTGCAGACCTTCTTGTTACGTCATTCAGTTTCTTTATTACGTGACTAAAATCAAGTATTTGTCATTTCTATTAAAATACAAATAAAAAAAACTTAAAATAAAAAAATTACAAAATAAATATTAAAAAAGTTAACATAACAACAGCATAATTTTTATTACTCTTTCAATGGCAATAACAATGTTTATAATAATTAACTTTGCAATCCGTGGGAACTTATTAAAATATTCAGTCGTCATCTAACATTAAAGATTAAATAAATAAATAAAAAAATAAACAAAAGAGTAAGTAAAAGCGTTGTTGCTAAACGTCGCAGGAAGTAACTTTTACCCAAAAAAATTAATATTTTATTTAAACCTTTTCAGAAAGCGGCCGATCGAAGCCATGCGTGACGAAAGAAGGAAATCTGTGACGTCAACAAAGCTTCCGAAATGTTTGACGACATTGGATCTGACGTCATTGGGCGTGGGAAGTTGTGGTGGCACAGGAATGTATGTGGTGTCGGGTATGGTGGCGAGGGAGATTGCTGGTCCAGGTGTCATCTTCTCTTTTATCATCGCTGGACTCGTGTCTTTGTTATCAGGTATGACGTCATGGCGATGACGTAATCAAGACGTCATCAAAATCTAAAGTTTTATTTTGTTAAGAGTTGTTGCAATGACCAAGCGTAAAAAAGCCTCAATTTCATATTAAATCGCGTTCGCTGCATTCGTTGTTTGTCACAAACAACGATCGCGACCTTGTATTCTTGTGACGTAACAAGTCAGACAGTCACGTTACAATATTTGCACTTAAATAAGACTGTAATATAGTCAATTTAAACATGAAAAACGTATAATTTTAAGTTGGGATTTCACCAAGATAAATTCCACCGGTTTAAGTAACATACAACGCAATATTAACCATTTAAAACGAAAGCTCATATATATATATTTACTTGTTACGAAACAATAAGCATTGTCCTGAGTACCAGAATAATTTACATACACCATTGTTTGGTCGATATTTACTCCATTATTGACGTATAAAGACGTAAATGACGTCACAAATATCGATTGTGACCACGTGACATTCTAGGGGGAATTATTTGATTAATATATCAACTAGTTATTATTTTAATTAATTTTTAGTTCTGAAGTCCGGGTAGTTGTATTTTAACTTTTATGTTTGTTGATTTGATACTGTTTATTGTATAGCCGTTTTTATTCAAGTTCACATAAACGTAAAACTGCGTATATTTTTATACGAGAACTTGCGCTGAACAACGCTGGGTGTAGGTATTTATTTGTTTGTTCTTTTATACCGCGACCAGCTACATTCAGAGCGCAAAACGGCAGGCAGTTTAAAACATCGGATTTAAAAAGCAATAAATTTAATCTGGAGTTTTGGCGTAACAGCCACGCTTTTTAAATGACATCCTTTCCTACACCTTTTATTCATAGCGTGTTTTACTATCTGTTGTTTTGCTGTTGATTCATTCTCTTCGTTTTCTTTATCTAAATAACTGATCTCGCTATCGTTTTTAAAGAGACGAATAAAATTATGTTATGTTCAAGCAAACAATCCAAAAAAGCGCTGCCATACAAATTAATGTACTACCATAATACGTAATTAACGTATTGAGTCAAATGTGCTCTAAATCAAAGGCCCGTGTCTCGCATAGAACCTCTAACCTTTTATAGAATACCTAACACTAACACTCTAGGTTCGAATCCCTCACGAGTAACTTATTTCACAGGAATGTGTTACGCTGAGTTCGGGGTACGAGTTCCTAAGACGTCAGGATCAGCTTATACGTATAGTTACGTCACAATCGGGGAATTTACGGCGTTTTTCATTGGTTGGAATTTAGTTCTAGAATACTTGATTGGAACAGGTCACAATGAGATTTGAATTTTAAGTATAGTAGAGTGGGGACAGATGGGACACCTATTCATTCTATTTTCTCGTCCCATTTTGTAGAAAACAAAAAAATTCAAAGAAATATAAAAAAGTATCTTCACAACTCCCATAAACCGTTGTAAATTGTTTAAAACAAGATCAGAATATTTGGATATTATGTGGTAAAGTGTCCCATCTTCCCCCACCCCACTAAATAATAGTTTTCTTATTAAATCATAAAAAAAACAATGTATGGTAGTGCGAAGCTGTTAGCTGCTACCATTGTGCATGTTTATCCTTGGGCAACAAACTTAACATTAATTGCTCTAACCCAGCGGTCACTAATGGTGGTTGAAATTGTCAGCCATACAGAAAATCACAAACAAAGTGACATATATGGTACAAAACACTGGTGCTATTTGGGACCCCTGATATTTCTACATCATCAATTATTTATCTTTTCACAAAAAGTTATTACATAGGGGTGTCATATTACACACAATATTAATGGTGTACGCTTACCTGATACAATATATGTAACTTTGTGGGTGATTGATTTAATGCATGACTGACATAACTCATATATGGTGTAGCTTACAAGACTGACATAACTCACATATAGTGCAGCTTATAAGCCTGAAAATTCAAACAACTAATAGGAGATCACTGGGTTAAAGCAATTGCTTGCACATGTATTGCAACAATATAATCTCAAACTAAATAACCTATGATACAGTCTTGTAAGATTTCTGTGTAATAATATATGATATCTATGAAATGATATATGATTTCTATAGATCAATATATGATTTCCATGTAATGAAATATGATTTCCATGTAATGATATATGGTTTCTATAATATGATATATGATTTCCATGTAATAATATACGATTTCTATGGAATAATACATGATATTTATGAAATGATATATGATATCCATGTAATGATATATGATTTCTATAGCATCAGGAGCGAGTGCAATAAGTAGCATGATGGATTCCTTGTCGAACCAAACCATTAGAAGTTGGATGTTGGAACACGTGGGAAGATTGCCAAGTATCGGTAAGTTTATATATAAATATAATAAACTAATCAGACTTGTAATAATTTCTACGACTCTAACCCTGATCTCATAGAGTTGAACGATTCTTATGCTGTTTAAATTATCAGCGATACATAAATTCTAAAAAATAATCACCCACAAGGCCACAAAGTAACATACATGGTAACTTGTAAGCTGGCACGAGGTGTTAAACCCGTGTGATAACGACTGTCGTTTTCCGGCCACTCGAAGATAAAGTAAGTTACATTCAAATACAGTAAGGGTCTGGTGCCACGAATATGTAACAGACAAAAATCAAGTCCAATCGATTGCTGTATATATATATAGTAGGTTGGGGGAAGATGGGACACCTTTAACACATAATATTCGAATAGCCTGATCGTGTTTTAAACAATTAACAACGGTCTATGGAAGTCGTGAGGGTACGATTTGATAATTGTTTAAAATTTCTTTGTTTACTACTAAAGGTAACAAGAAAATAGAATGATAAGGTGTCCCATCTTCCCCCACCCTACTATATATATTTCGCCTAAATGGTATCGCCGTCTCTATTTTTCAAATAGAAACTAGCTGTGCAAATGTTTCAATGTTTTGTTATTCAGGCATTTGTTACCATCAACCCACACCAGTGATGTAAAAAAACAAGTTGTTGTTGTTTTATTTATCATATTAAAGTTTGTAATTTTACTACCAACCCCAAACCAAAAGGTTATAGGCCAACTCAGACCTAATTCCATTTTTTAGTTTTTCTTTTATAAATAAATATATTTATGACATGTGCTGTTATGTTTGTAATGAAAATAATTGACTAGAAAGTCCAAGTTTTATTGCAGATGCAGTCCAATAAAGCCTTTATTATTGAAGCTTGTAATCAGGTTACAACACAGTGCTCCCAGCTTTATTGTACAACAACAATATATAGCCCATTTTACTCACCGTTTTACGAGTTCTTTCTTTCCAGCCGGCCATGATGATCCAAACTCCTACCCAGACATTATAGCTTTGTTCATTG
The DNA here is from genome assembly GCF_009617815.1 of Ciona robusta. NCBI lineage: Eukaryota > Metazoa > Chordata > Ascidiacea > Phlebobranchia > Cionidae > Ciona > Ciona robusta. The sequence continues at coordinate 7,655,775 of NC_143241.1, forward strand.
TGCTTGCAATGACAGTGATTGTAGCAGCTGGTGTAAGGAATTCTGTGATGTTTAATAACGTGTTAAACGTGGTCAATATACTGGTATGGCTGTTCATTATAATTGCTGGGCTTATATATGCTGATCCAACCAACTGGTCCAAAGATGGCGGGTTCTTCCCTAATGGATGGTCAGGGGTAAGTATGGATGAATTAAACATATTTTGCTAATAGTATTGGTAAGTATATGAATGTTAAGAATGTAATGTAACTTAAAATATGCAAACACACAGTTAACATTTCTTAAACAGTATTGGTAAGTGAACAAAGACTGTAATGTAAATTAGATGAGGGTAAAGATACAGAATAAACATTTTGTAACAAATATTGGCAATGATGAATGCAGCTTAATTATCCCCAATTAGTGGGGCAAATATTCAGGAAAAAATGGTTTAATGAGTAAATTTTGTGCGGGAAACATTTGAATAATTTTGAATAAATAAATAAAACTTATTCATCCTCACGTGGCGGGCAACAACAGTCCCTATAAAACTGTTGTTTTATTTTATATACCTCCTGCTTTAAGAAAACACAAAGTCTTTGTTTAGCTCTTTCCAATTACGTTTACGCTCATGCATTTGCTTCCTGTTAAACTTAAATTATGTATGAGTGAACCAAAAATAGCCGACCACCAGTGAAATACGTGGTGTCTCATAAGCATACCATATTGATTGTATGCAATATGACGTGCCTATGAAATAACTTTTTGTGAGAAAACAAAAGTGGGCACAAATGTGTATGAAACAGTGTTATAACGACTGTCGTTGCCCCTCCATGGAAGATAAATAAGTTATGCTTGATCACTTACAAAGCGGGCACGAGGTGTGTGAAACAAAGCACCCGTGTTATAGTAACTGTCTTTGCTTTGCCACTTTAAAATAAGTAACATACGTGTTAACTTGCAGGCTGCCACAAGGTGTATGGAACAGAACGCCCGTGTTATAACGGTCGTCGTTGCTATACCATAATTAAGTTACAATCAATCTTTCACATCTAACCACACCTTCTATACATAGGTTTTAAGGGGAGCTGCAACTTGTTTTTACGCCTACATTGGGTTTGACATTATTGCGACAACCGGCGACGAATGCAAACAACCCCACAAGTAAGTTATTCAAAAATATTTTCAGCGAACCACTGTGTGCAGCACAACCAAATCAAATAGTAACCTATTAATGGGTCAAGTTTTGTTTTAAATAATCAACTAATTTAAAAAATAATCTTTTTTTATTTATCTATACAAATATAGTAACGAAGATCAAATTAAATAAAATACTGAATGCAATTAGCAACAAATAACAGTTGTTAAAAAAAAAACTGGTATAGGAAAAGTATCAAATAAAAAGCTACTAAACCCATGATATAATTTAGCTCATAAAGAGTAGAACACCTCATACAATCTATCAGCCTCAGCCACCCCTATATATATAAAACAACTTCCCATACATTACAGGTCCATACCTCGTGCCATCTTATTCTCACTAGCCGTGTGTATGACGTGTTATATATCTGTGAGTGCTGTGCTTACACTGGTGCTACCATACAGCCAAATAAATGAGGAATCTCCACTTCTTGATATGTTTAACTACGTCGGCTTCTATCAGGTAATGCTGTCTGTAAGTTTGTAAAATAATTATTTTGGCAACTTCTTTATCCTTGCATAGCGAGGCAGCGGCAGTTGTTACAACACAAGTGTTCTGTTTTAAACACCTCGTGCCAGCTTACGAGTTACCTCGTATGTAACTTTGTGGGTTTTTTTTTTCTGTCCTGGATCTAACTTGAAATTTACTGTGCAATCTTTGTACAATGACTTGGGACGTTTTTTCCCAATGACATGGTTGCTCACGATGGTAGCAGCATTAAGCTCTGATCCTATACCCTCACAACACGAGGCAGACATGCTAACTACTGTGTCCTGGCACTGGATATTTTACTACTAACTTGTAATACGCTCATCCTTTATATTTCCCGCAGGCAAAATATGTGATCAGCGTTGGTGCATTAGCAAGTTTAACAGTCAGTTTGCTCGGTTCATTGTTTCCAATGCCGCGCGTGCTTTACACCATGGCTAGTGATGGATTAATATTCAGGTGGGTTATGTTTTTACTTATGGCTGAGGTTCTTGTCAAATGATCTATAATTTGGGCAAGAGTTGGGCCTCCAACATTGTATTTGTATATGCACATTCTATTCTATATAGGTGAGGTCCTATAGTGAGGTTTCCATCATATGATTTATGTTTTATTTCACATTAAAACAAACCCACTTACTCAACATAAGACTTGAATACAAGAACCACTAACACAAGAAAATTCTCAAACTTTGTCTTTTTAGATTTTTGAGCCACGTCATGAAATACACGGAGACCCCCGCTGTTGCCACGGTGATATCAGGAGCCATTGCCTCAATACTCGCTCTTGCTGTTAGTTTAAGGTAAGATTATTTATTACTGTGTTTTTTGAATAAAGTTAAAATGACAAGTTGTTAAGCTACTGTTAGAACATTAGCGCTGTTAACATTGTGGACGTACGCGTCTTTGGGCAAAACTACCAGCAATTGTTCCAACCCAGTGGACACTAATGAAGTAATGGGTTGTCTGAATTTTCAGCCATGCATTAAAGCAATCACCCAAAATTACACACGTGGTAACTTGTAAATTGGCATGAAGTGTATAAAAATGTTATAACTCAATTTTCACTAATTATTGTCCAAATTGCCAACCATATACAAAACAGCAACTCGCAAACTTAGGTAGGATATGAGATGAACCCAAAGATCTCATTGTGTCAAACAAATCCATGCTCGGTGTATAAACATAATAAAAGACATCAATTATTAATACAGGAAATTTTTATGGGTTTTGGTTTTCATTTGTGGGTTTAATAGCTTCTGTACCTTGACTGTGAGCACGGGACCTCATACCCAACATTCCCAATAACTGTGGGCAATATGATGTGTTGTAGCACCCTGGGTGTCGGTGCTAATGGGGCTAATTGTGGCATAAATTGCAGGTCCTCTGACAAGCTACGCAGTAGGACCTCACTCATATTAAATAGCATTAGAAATAAACCTAATACAAAACCCACAGGGACCTAATAGAGATGATGTCCATTGGAACCCTGCTAGCTTACACTTTAGTATGTTTGTCGGTGTTGCTGCTTCGTTACCAGCCCGTTGTTTTGGCCGATTCTCGTACAAACGGGCTCCCTATTCTGCCTCCAGTGGAAGAAGATGAAAGTAAGATTAAATATTTAAGATATTTATGTGGGCGTAAAGGTCAAACTTATATTATGTTTGAAGTTTCGTGAATTATTCAACGGAGCTTGACTGCTTTTAAAATAATTGATTTATGTAAAATTTAATTTTGGAAGCCAACATTTTTGAACATCGTTTAAAGCTGCTAAAACTGTAAGAAAAAGTGTTTTACAAAGCCAAAAATTTGACCAAGTTTTAAAAATTTGAATGAAATACATAAAGCCTAATGCATACAAATAAGCAAAACTTTTCAGTTTTTAAATAAATCAATTCGGATACTTAGTATTTTAACTCTAAAAATGGCAGAACACACAATATAAGACAGAATATCCCAAACATACATAGTGTTTATGTGACAATTGATATTGCATAATATATTTGTTGGTATTTTAATTAAAAGCAATCAATAAAATAATTTACAATTATTATGATTAGAAATTATTGAACCACTTATCTTACCTAGTTATTACAAAATTGTATTTGATTGACAGTTTAGTTGATTGACATTTGTATTTGATTGACACTTTAATTTGTTTTACATTTGTATTTGATCGAGTTGTACTTGTTTGACATTGATTTGATTGACAGTTGTATTTTGTTTTTGATTGACAGTTGATCCTGATGAGGTTGAAACCATGGAAACAGCGACCGAAGCATTTGATGAGCGGGACAACACAAATCTTATTTCTAAAGATAAAACTGGTGAATAATATTCTTAATTTTATGGGAAATATAAACTGTGTGTATAACTCCAGTTGTACTATACTATGGCAATAACGTGTCACAGCCAACTTTGACTTTTTATGTTTTGTGTGGTTTTTGAAGATAAAATATTCAGTTTAAAAGTTATTAATGTAATAGCCTAATGTATAAAATGAAATACTTCAACTGTACCATGACATTTATGTGTTGCAGACTTTAACTTTGGTACCTTTCCATGTTTTGTGTAGTTTTTGAAGCCAAAATGTTAATTTAAAAGCCTTGAAATTGTAAAAAACAAAAACAACAATCTCCACAGAACAAAACTACGGTGCAATTAATGAAGAAAAGAAAGAAAACAAAACCGAGCAAAAAATTCTTACCAAAGTATGGCGTAGACTACAGTTGGCCATGTATCCACCCCTACAACACGTTAAATGTACTTTGGATGGGTGGATGATCCCAGTTAAGGTGATGCTAGGGATCCCACAAGCGATGGAACGGCCCACAGAGGAGACGGGGAAACGAGCAATCCAGAGAATCTGTTTGCTTTCATTCTACCTCGTTATGTTTAACATTTTCCTTGTGTTTGGGGGTAAGTGTTATAACCACTGTCATGTCCCGCCATGGTATAATTAATGGATCAATACATTCATTCACATTGTTAGTACTCGTTATTTGAAATAAAAATATCCCCAGAAAATTGATCACCCACAAAGTTACATACGTGGTAACTTTTAAGTAAGCACAAGGTATATGAAACAGAACATCCGCGTTATAACAAGTTGTTACCCTGCCACGCGAGTCTAATTAGGTTATATTTATTTAACTGACTAATTACTTCCAGCAAACCAACTGCATAAATAATGATTATAGATAAAACAGAGTAATCGTTCGATTTGTTTATTGGATAATTTGTAAGCGTTATTATGACAAAGTTCCAATAAGTTACACTCATTTAATTCACCAAATAAGTAGAGTACAAATAAGACTACAGTCTACATAAGATAAATACATTATTACTTTCATTAACCTCACCCCTTTCATCCAGCCAACCACCTAATTAACAAAGCATGGTGGGCTCTTCTACTTCTTGCTTTCTTCATCATAATTCTCATTATTCTGATTATCCTGGTTTGCCAGCAGCCGCAGAATCCTACAAGGTTGGTTTAAAGGGATATTGTTTACATTAGTGTGATGGAGATGTAATGTTTCGGTGCTATAAAATATGTGACAGAAAAAATAAAATTGTATAACATAGAAAATATACATTTGATTAATAAACTACATTCAATTAAAAACTGTAGTTTTGCTGTGGTATATAAAGTATTTTGACTTTTATTGTAAACTTAGCTCAGATTTGACAGAATTTAACTAGTAATTTATACCAAGTGGCAAAAAAATTAGCAGCCTTGATGTTTAAATCGGTTTTACATACAAGTACCTAAAAATCGTTAAATTTCTCGCAAAAATCAATTAAATCAATGCTAATTAAATAATGATTAATTTTAATGCATTCAGATTGGCATACATGGCCCCATGTTTGCCCTTCCTACCAATATCAGCTATATGGTTCAATACTTACCTGATGCTCAAGTTATCACCAGTAACCTGGATTCGTTTCATCATATGGTGCTTTATAGGTGAGTAGTTATGCAGAAAAGCAGAATTTTTATGCAGAGATATCAATTACATACTTGGGATACTATATCTGAAAGCAATATAATGTAGGTTGTAGGTATGTATACTGGGTTGCTTGGGCACTAAATTATTATTTTACATCCTATATGACTGAGGTAGTATAAGGTTGCATGGTGTTGTTTGTTATATGTTAGGAGTAACTTGCAGGCAGTGGCGCATCCAGAAAAAAAATAAGGGGGGGGGGTTTAATTAAAAAATGTTCAAAAATATTTATTTTTTAATTTATTTTTTTGGGGAGTTTGAAAGGGGTGAGTCGCGACACCCTAAACCCTCCTGGCTGCGCCACTGCTTGCAGGTATTGGTATCATCTGCTTTGAATTGACTGTTTCTTATACTACCTAAGTATAAAACAGAACACCCATTTGATAACAACTGCAAAAATACCTAGCTCTCTAATCATTCTACATCCACTTTTCTCTAACAACACCTATACCACCACAACAGGTTTATTTATCTACTTTGGATATGGTGTTTGGAACAGCGATCTTGAAAAAAGCGACCAAAAGTTTGAGGAAACAACTTATCAGGAGGGAATGAATATCGATTACGAATCCAAGGTGGGTTAACTAAACTTTGATGCTTAGTGTGACACTTGCCAAAGTGTGTGTGGCACTTGGCACTTAGTGTGGCATTTGGCAAATGCCATGAATTCTTTATGAAAGGGAGAATGAACTCTTGTCCTATATAAACTAAACACAGAAACAATCATGTAACCCGAAAACAAAACCATATTAAAATTGAGTATAACTTAAATCAAATTCAATAGAAAAGCCCATATAGAGTATAAACACGAAGAATATTTTACAGAGTGGTACAATAAGCTACCAGAACAATGACAAAGCACAATTGACTGAGAATGATCAAATGGAGAATGCTGAAGCTGTTTTAACCAATCATGATGAAGTCAAAAAAGTTTACGATGATAACCAGCCACCAAGTGACAGCGGAGAGTAAACATACAAATCATATATTATAACTAATTTAAAAAAAAATAAATAATATTATAGTAAATGATTAACCTTGTTAAAACTTGTGACAATCCTAAAATTGAACAACAAACTGGTATATATATTTTAAATGTATTTATGCTAAAATAACACATTAACGTATATGTGCCATTGGTTACCCTTTCTACCGCTTATTAGCCCATAATGTCACTGTTTCAGCTTCAAAGACTTTGTTTATTTATTTTAAGTTTCTTTGCTTAATGGAAGAATATGTTTTATTGATTTGAACAACTTTATGAACCAAGTTTACACATAATATTGATATATTTGGAACATACTTTTACTGCTTTACCATTTCCTCTTCAAAATTATGCAAAACTTTTTAAACGATAAAAATTGCAAAACCTGATATAGCTTTTCTGGCAATTTATTTTCATACCAACGTTTTAAAATTTCGTTCACCTTCATTAGGGTAAAACACTACAACGTTGGTATAAATAGATTTGCCAGAACAGCTGTTTAAGATTTATAATTTACACTGATGTAATAAGATGCTAGGACCAAAATCAAACGAGACTAATATTATTTTACCAAAATCTTATACTTCTATGTGTTACTGTTAATATTGCTTAAGTTTTGTTCCATAAAGCAGAGGTTTTCAAACGATGTAACAGCTCACTTACAAAAAAGTTTATTTAAAAAACCCTTAAAGCTGAATACATTTAAATTGTAAGCTGGAGGTGTAAAAAACAGAACACCCGTGTTATAATGACAGTTATTGGCCCACCACGCATGGATAAAACACTTTACATAATTATTCAATGAGCTAAGTTTTCTGCACACTTAAACTTATTCCATTTCACAAAGTTAGAGAACCTCTGCCATAGTGACACAATGTATTCAATCAAGCAATTCTAATTTTACGTTAATTTGCACAAGTTGTTAAGGGAGTTCCACTTGCTTACTGTGAATGATAGAAAATAAATTCATGTTAAAAATATTGTCAGTTTTTTTCTTATACAGCGAACTGACAGTTCTTGGATCAGTGGTAAGACTATAGATATCAGTTATATATGATAACTATTGGTGAGGCACTAACATCGTAACTAGAAGTTATACACTTTGTCATTCTGATTGTGTGTGCCGATACCTGCTATTAGGTGTTAATATAGTCTAGCACCTTAGACCAGGCGTTCATATTGTAAATAAAGTATGCCTGCTGCCATTGGGGCGTGTCTGTTCTTGGGCATAATCTTTATACTTAAAATCTAAGTTACATACTTCTTTGGTACTATCATGTACCAATATAGCAATACTAACTTGGTACAAGTAAAGAATCCTGGTCATCACTAAAATTATAATCTTACCTATTATCTCTCCATAATCAATTTCCATTTTTATTGCATTCAAAGTTTTCCCTTCGACTTTTATGCTATTTTATAACCCATACGCAGATTTCGTATATATATTTATTTATGTACGGACTTTGCTTATAGGGTCTTAAACGACTGCACTTATATCCTTATGCCAATATTCAGTTACACGTGAGCAGTCCTTATATTTATACGGACTCTGGTGAGCAGTAATCATAAACTATCCCATATAGGCTTAGAACGCACGTGGTAACGCTTATTACTCCCATTCTCTAATATGTGTTATTATGAAACGTCACTCATTTAAACCTTTCATTTCAACCACGTTTTCTCGCCTTGGTTTAAATTTTTACCGCCTTTCCATAAAAATCTTATAACTACGGCAACCAAACTTATTTCAAGCTGTTTCCGGGGCGGAAAATTTTATTTAAATTATCTCGTTTACATACACGGAAATAAAATAAAATTTACAAAAGAAAATGTTTAGGTTAAAATTTAATTTGAAGGTCTTTCTGTTTGATCCAATTATCAATTCTTTGCTTCAAGCCGATCTCTGTAAATAAAAGCATGTGATCAAAACCTAAATGAATAAACTTTTACCGTCACGCAGTGAGGCAACGACAGTCGTTAGAACACTTGTGTTCTGTTTTATACACCTCGTGCGTGCTTACGAGTTACCACATATTTAACTGCGTAGGTGATTATTTTTGAGGATATATAGCTATTATCGTTTTGCAGAAATAAAAAGTGCCATTCAATCTAAACAGGAGAAGTCCTATAGCAAGGAACAAACAAAAAGTATGCCTTTCCCCCGAATCCAAAACCCCAAGAAATTCCATTTCTCCCCCAAAAACCTTGCAATATGCTGACTTTGACACACCCACCCCGTACCTGGTTTTAACATATCCTCCTTGAGTTCTTGCCGATTAAATGGATCGGTTGATGAATTAAGTAGATGTCGTAAGATGATGCTACGATCCATTATTGTACCACTGGTAGGCAGAAGGACGGGGTCTCGCATTAAGGTGTCCATTAATGGGTCTGTGGGATATATGTATAAAGTTGGAATACAGTATTATATTCCTGTAACTAAAAATGCTGACATGTTAAGTACTGTTTATTCCTCATGGGTAAGGTCTTAAATGTGAGATATTTGGCCCATTACCCCAACATTGTATATCCACATTCTATTGTATATGGGTGAGGTCCTACAGTGGGGCATGCAATGGAACCTGGGATTTAGGCCAGAGTTGGCCCACTATCCAAACATTATATATGCACATTCTATTCTGTATGGGTAGGTCCTACAGTGGGGCATGCCATGGAACTTGGGGTTTAGGCCACAGTTGGCTGATTACTCCGACAACCAGAGTGCTACAACTTTAGTGGCTACTGGGTTGGAGAAATGTCTTGCCCAATGACACAAGCTGCTATTAGTATCAAATATTATACCAGCTATCCTTTGGTTAAAATGCAAGTGCCGGACCACAGTCTAATATCGTAACATAGCATAATATAAAGTTGCACACGGCCACATTTGCCTATTAGTCTTAGTTTCAAGCATCAGACCCAGTTATCATACAAGCATCTAACCACCGAGTCACACGGTATTAATATAATAAATATATAAAAATAATTTCACCTTTAAATTCATCTGGTATCTCTCCGTAATCGACCTCAGTTTTGTTCAACTTTACTTTACAAGTTTCCACCCTCATTGCAAGGTCTTTAAAGTGTTCGATATCCATCAGCGTTTTGATCCCAGATTTTTCCATTCTCAATACAGCTGTCTCATATAATTCCTTGCTGTATGATCTCTATGGAGCATGAATTGGAGTGAATATAGCGGGAGAATATGATAGTAGTGGGCTAAACTTTTGGGCAAGATACTTAATGGTAAAAGTGTCGGTCAAATACAACTTAACTTACATAAACACCTGTAAAAAGTGGTGCAACCAATTCAAGGCTACTGTGTTGACACTTTGTAAAAATAGCTGTCCAAAATAGCGGTCAAATACAAAACATGGCTGGAAGCTGTCATGTACTTTACACCTTATTTAAACTACACAATAACAATAAGCGATTTTCCTTGAACCAAAGTAATATAAAACAATAGTTACCTCATCATTAGCAAGACATGCAACAAACTCTGGGCAATCCAAGTGCAAATAAAGGTCGGTCAACTGTTCAACTAATTTCTTTGGTTCGAACCCATATTTCTCAGGTTGCTTTACTTTTAAATTGTTACACTTTGGGCCACAAAGTTGGAGGAGGTTGAAATTCAACATGGCTGCCAATCTATCTGCTAGTTCCTGTGAGGATTGATATAATAAATAATAATTAGTTTTACAGAACAACAGTGTTATAACAACTATTGTTACCCTGCCACGCCAAAATATTTGAAGTTATAATTATTTACTGCCTTTTTGCAAAACTTTCTTACACAAAAGCAGCATTTACAAAAGTTTGTATATTTAACAGCAGAGTAAAAGTTGTTTTAGGCCTAAAACTGGGGTGATAAAACATATGTTACCCCTATATTTCATGTGCACTACAGTGAGGCCATGGAACCTGAGGTTTAGGCCAGAGTTGGCTCATTACCCCAATATTGTATATGCACATTCTATTCTATATAGGTGAGGTCCTACAGTGAGGCACGCCATGGGACCTGGGATTTAAGCCAGAGTTGTTTCATTACCCCAATATTGTATATGCACACTCTATTCTATATAGGTGAGGTCCTACAGTGAGGCACGCCATGGGACCTGGGATTTAGGCCAGATTTACCCCATTGCACTATTGAAAACATTATTACACTCAACTTACTGGTCGAAGGAATGGCTTCTGCACCAGTTTAGTCAAGTAGTGCAACATATTCAATGTTTCATTAGTGAGAGTGAGATAGGACTTGCATTGTCTTTCATCTTGCTGGAGTTGTCGCTCTTTAGTTGCTCGCATCTCCTGTCAACCAAACTTATATTAGAGGTTTTCTGGTAAAAACATATGGATGAGAGATGATACAGCATGATATGGTATTTAATTTGTTAGATTCAAATGCCGGCTTTTTGCTTGTAACCATTAATTACCACACACACATGTACAAACCAAAGTAAGTTTATTTAAATGGTTGATTTCCAATGGCCTGCTACACTGTAGGACCTCAGTCATATTGAATAGAAATGAATTACCACACACACACGCACCCATACCCCCCGCCACACACACAAACATATCCGAAAATATACACACACAACAAACCTGGTTAAGTTTATTCCATTCTTTCTCATCTCTCATCAACTCCTGCGTTTCATGGATCCGCTTCAGAGAGTCCAAGCTCTCGTCCAATAGGAAAGTAGTATCGTTGATCAACATGTTTACGAAACGAACGAACTCGTTGCCTGACCTGTGGCAATTTTTGTGGGTTGTAATTGTAAAGTTTGTAAGCATGAAAACGTAACAGACAAAAATCAGTCCAACCAATTGTATAAAAAAATAGACATATTTTTTTTTTCCTAAATGACATCATCAGTCTCTTATTCAAACCAAAAAATGAAGTCTGTACTTAGTTGCATTAACATATCCTCACAGTATAACTGCATGTTAATAATGAATGAACACAATGTCAAACACAAGAGGATACAGAGAAAAATTCCAAACCACTGGGGCAAAACATGAAAAGGCATGATTGAGGAGAGCACAACTTAAAAATAGTGGAAACTAAACAGTTAAAATTCTATTTTATACGGGTATAAAACGCTTTAGTAAGTAAAGAACTAGAAAAAAAAAACAAAACTTGGATAAGTAGAACCCCTTTGTTATATTATTTCTATGGCACAGTGGTGGGTTGTATCAAACAGAACGAATGTTGCACAATAAGTTACATTCAATACCAATAAAAAGATGAACAAGATTAGAAAACACACATGTACTTCTCACCTTAATTCTTCCGCTATGCTGTCCTGATATTGCGGGTTGTTCCAAAGTCCTTTGAAAATAATAGAAATATGATATCTGATGCTAAACTTGTCGTAAAACTCGTTGCTCGAACCCGTGCTCTCGATATCTGTGATGTAATAAAGAACATTGTGATGTCAATAAACTGGAGTATTAAAATAAGTTAATCTATGAGGATGGCATAAAATGTGGGAAAATCAAATTGTTTACAATCACCTGATATAATATATATATATACCTGTATACATCAACACTTTTTAATGGGCACAGCATGTATTATTGTTAACTAGTTTCACAGCAAATTATCATACCCATTGTGCAACTAAAAACAATAAATATTGTATACGATTTTGTGAAGTTTATGTATATATATATCTATATATAAGATTTTTTTATTTACTTTACAAAATCATATTCATATACATTTGTATTTGTTGCTGCCAGTTATTTTATAAGTCTAAAAGTATATCATAACTTCAGATGGGCCATATATGTTCATATATATGAAATTTATGTAGCAAACATAGTAACAAAAGCTAACCTGTGTAAAACTTCATAAGTGAAGGTGCAAGGAATTGAACAGCAAGTGGATTGCTTTCAATGCTTTCATATAAAGCTTGTGTTCGGGGTTGTATGGTTGGACTTACTACAAATAGCACCTGTGGTGTATTGGTGTTATAAGGTATAAGGTGACAAGTTTTAGGCTACTTTATATATTATAGGGTATATACAACTTTACATACTGCGTATGAATAGCACCTGGAATGTATTGGGGTTATGGGGGATAGAGGTAGTAGGGTTAAGTTACAGGGTTAAAGTAAATACAGTAATTACTGTTAAAAGACCGAAAATGATCTATTTTAATTGAGTTTTTAAATAAACAACAGATAATTTTCAATAAAGGTTGCCTTTAACAAAGTTAAGTGTCTTGTTTAATGACACAACAACCCAAAATGGTGCCAGCAACGAGCCTTGAACCCGTAATGTATGAGCTTCTACAACAATATTAGCTATAATGTATTTATAGCAAAATAGAAACACCATCGTTGTACCTCTACTAGCTTTGCAACAAGGTAAGGGTTGTTAAAATAATGTGGCGTGCAAATAAATATTATCAAGAATAATGACAAGTCCTTTGTTGGCTGGTCATCTAAAATCGATGGAGCGTATCTGGAAACATAGAAATACCATTTAAACAACAGACTGGGTAAAATGATGAAATAAAAAATTAACAGAAACATTTTTAAATCTTTGGGCCAGCTGTCAAATCATTGCAAATAAATCAAAATTATGTCGATTTTATAGGAAATATTCAAAATTATGAAAAAATAGAAGCTAAAAAAAAAATAAAAAAAAAAATATAAAAAAATACTGACTGAATAACGAAGAGAAGAAAGTCAGCGATGTCTTGAATGTAAAACTCAGGTAATACTGAAAATATATCAGGTTGTATGTTTGGGAGGGGGAGGCAGGGTCTGTATGAAAGATAGCGGGGGTTAGTTTATAAATTGAAGGATCTGGTGCTATGAAACGTAACAGACAAAAATCCAATCAATTGTACAGTGGTGTGGGGGGAAGATAGGAAACCTTTTAACGGTATTTTCTCGTCCCGTTTATTAGTAAACAAAGAAGCTACGAAAACTCTGAAAACGTAACAGACAAAAATCAAGTTCAAACAATCATTTAAAAAAATATATATATTTCGCCCAAATGGCATCATCAGTCTCTTATTCAAATTGAATCAACTAAATGAGCACCAAATCAGGGTCAGATTCGCGGAATTCATCACAAGTTCTATAGCAGAGCAAACTTTTTGCATGCGATCATTTTTTTAATTTTTCTAACATTTTCGGCCATTGTTTCGAGTTAAAATGGCAAACAGCACAAAAGATTTATTTGTGATAATTATTAACACTTAATCTTTTTTAATACTGGGCACTAATAATATCCAACACCAAACTTACTCTCCTTGCGGAAATATAATGTAGAAAAGATATTTCACAAACGCTGAGTAGTATTCTAAACACCGACTCAGCAAATTGTCGTCAATAACGCCGATGTTAAAACAAGTCCGATGACAGAGAAAGTTCTAGAAATATAAAGTTGTTTCTATAAAGAAATATTTTTTTTAGTAAAAGTAAAACGAAATTTTTTAAAATGTAAGTTAAAAAATTTGGCAGAAAAATTAAAAAATTACTAAACCATTTGTAGACTTTTGTTAATAGGCCAAAGCCCGGGCCCTATAGGACCTTACCGATTTAGAATAGAAACTCTGGCCCCAAGACATGCCTTGCCCTAGAATTTCACTCATATAGAATATAAATTAGGTACTTACATTCAATTGTTGTTTATATTTCTTTAAGATAAGACTTGTTCTAGTTTCTTGTGGAGTTCCCATCCATTTGGGTTTGGAGGCTTCAAGTTCTTGAACTAAACTGTAATATAATCACAGTTAGTGTTACACAAAGTACATCTAGATGGTGGCACCCTGGATGTTGGGGTAATAGACCTACATCCCAGGTCTCATGTGTACCTCACTGTGGGGTCTAGATGTTAGTTTATATCTTATTACTCTTAGTTTTGTTGTTAGACTCTTTTATATTATAAGTTTGTGTTTCACTTTGATTCTATTTGAACAAAGCTAAGTTACGTTAGCCTTTGGTTTCACCACCCAACTTACGCTTGCAACTCATGAATAGCTCGTAACTTCCTCAGAAACAACCTCACAGAAGGAAGGATTGAAAGATGGTGGGCTTGCATTGTGAGAAAGAAGATTTCAGTCAAAAACTTCGGGTCATTTTGGTTCCAAGAACCTGCAAACACAGTTCAAATAAGTAATATAAGGTGCATGGAATCTACATAAATGATTTTCAAAATAACAAAACCTGTATAAGATGCATGAAATCTACTCATGGGATTTCTTAAACATAATCTACACAATGTATTTCTTAAACAAATAATTTTGTGCTGTTTTTTATATTACAAGATTTATTACTTAATACTAATTGGGAATAACACTCTACGGCAATTGCTCCAGCTCAGTGGTCACTAAATTTGTTACACTAGGATGCTGGGGCAATGGGCCAAACCATGCCTAAACGGAAGGTTCTATGGCATGCCACGCTGTATGATTTATAGTCTATTGTATTTTTTTTAATTTTAATAAACAATATACATTTATGACATTATATACATTGTCATAAGCCAAGTATATTTTAAAATCTAGTCTAACATTCAATTGATTACGAAAACATAATATACATTTATGACATCACAGACCTTGATTGTTTTCCTTCCATTGTTTGGCTTCCTCTTGCGTTGATTTTAAACGAGTTTCTTGACTTACGTCAACTTTACTCGTAACGTAGAAAATATAAAGGGGGTCAACCTGGTAATATAAAGTTAATGCAATTATAATGATAATTGAGGTTTGTTAGGTGATTATGAATGGCAATGGGTGAAGTCCTATAGTGTGGCATACATAGGAAACTAAGATTTAGACCAGGTTGGCCCATTACCCCAACATTGTATATGCACATTCTATTCTATACGGGTGAGGTCCTACAGTGAGACATGCCATGGGACCTGAGATTTAAGCCAGAGTTGGCTCATTACCCCAACATTGTATATGCACATTCTATTCTATATGGGTGAGGTCCTATAGTGAGACATACCATTGGGACCTGAGATTTAAGCCAGAGTTGGTTCATTACCCCAACATTGTAAATGCACATTCTATTCTATATGGGTGAGGTCCTATAGTGAGACATACCATGGGGACCTGGGATTTAGACCAGAGTTGGCCTATTACCCCAACATTGTATATGCATATTCTATTCTATATTGGTGAGGTCCTATAGTGTAGCATATGTAGCAGGTCTCATAGAATGGAACCTGAGATTAGACCAGAGATGGCCCATTACCCCAACACCCAGGGATTTAAACCATGGGCAAGACACCTAACAAACACTGCTCCAACTCAGTGGTCACTAATGGTTGTAGCACCCTGGGTATTGGGATAATAAGCCAACTCTGAAATCCAAGATCCAATAGTAGGTCTCACTGCATGACCTCACCCATATAGAATAAAAATGTAATATCATAACGTTTATGAAACCATAGAACATAGCTAACTTTTAGCTCAAGTTAAGTGTCTAGCTTCGATGCCAGGCTAATGAGTCAACTATGGCTTAAATTTAGGGTTTTAGATCTCACAACGCCAGCTTTTGAAGCTAACCCATATACAATAGAAAAGTAATTCTATACAGTTTGTGAAACATATAAATACAAACACCCACCTTATCCACTTTAACTTTAATACAGAGTTTCTGCAACACGCTTAATATATTCATCATAAAACCGAGAGTGGAAGTCGCCTTTTCATCTGTCTGTAACAAAAACCACAAATAAAACGAACGTGATAAAATATAGGAAACTCAAGGGAATAAAAATTGGTAACAGTAAACGAAATTTTATCAATAAAAGATTTTTATCAATTAAATTTAGTATTTAGTAAAACAAAAAAACATATATTATAATAAAGAGATTGTACAAGAATCTAACCAAACCTGGAAAAAATCAAAAGTGCATATTATTAAACAGAAAACCGGAGTCCATAGTTTTTAGCGTTGTCAAAAATTACAAGAAATTAGTAACAACATAAAAAATAACTATACAAAAAAAACAATAAAAACAACACAAATATAAGAAATAGCAACGAAATAAACAACAAGAACAATTTACCTGAATATGAGACCATTTTTCATTTGCTTTCAAAACTTGTCCAAAATATTGCAGAACCTTTTCCCTCGATGAAACGTTAAGCAACATGTTGTATATGGATGTAAATAATTCATCCTGTAATAAAATATAAGGGTTGATGTATAAAGTAACCAGGGCTGTATGGAATAGAATGTGTATGTACATTCTTAGGGTAATGAGCCAACTCTGGCCTAAACCCCATGCCTCACTGTAGGACCACACCCATATAAGATAGAATGTGCATGTACAATCTTGGGGTAATGGGCCAACTCTGGCTAAAATCCCAGATCCCATGACGTGC
This sequence comes from Ciona robusta, assembly GCF_009617815.1. NCBI lineage: Eukaryota > Metazoa > Chordata > Ascidiacea > Phlebobranchia > Cionidae > Ciona > Ciona robusta. The sequence goes on from NC_143241.1 coordinate 7,672,804, forward strand.
CTCACTATAGGACCTTAACCATATAAAATGTGTATATACAATGTTGAGGTAATGATAAGGTAACTAAGCTGGAGCTTTTTGTAGTGGTAATAGGCCAACTCTGGCCTAAATCGCAGGTCCCATGGCGTGCCTCACTGTAGGACCTTACCTATATAGAATAGAATGTGCATATATAATGTTGGGGTAATGATAAGGTAACTAAGCTGGAGCTTTCTGTAGTGGTAATAGGCCAACTGTGGGATAAATCCCATATCCTCTGATGTGTCTCGCCATAGGACCTCATCTTTATAATTTAGAACCAGCTATTTAGACACGCATTCCATTATTTCACACACAAATTTATATTTATGGAAGCTTACTCTAGAATGTAGAAGTTGATATTGCAAAGTCTCTCGAAGAAATTGTAGGCTGTCTGATGATACTTTGGGATCGGATAAATATCGTTGCCGTACTTTGGCCTGGAACAACATTGTTGTAACTATAAAAAATTCACTGAAAAATATTAAAATTATATATACAAGGGGTAAACTGGGTAATAGACCTACATCCCAGGTCTCAGGTGTGCCTCACTGAAGACCTCACCCTTATAGAACAGAATCTCTATTATTAAGTGGCTATAAACTGCCTCAGTGGGGTCTAGATGGTAGCACCCTGGGTGTTGGGGTAATAGACCTATATCCCAGGTCACAGGTGTGTTTCACTGAAGACCTCACCCTTATAGAAAAAATTATTTTACAAACATAAACCACCACCACTGTTACATCACATACCACCTTGTTATTGTAACAAAGGCCACACTTACATCATCATCAGGCATCACAGACAAGCTGAGAAAAGGACCAAGATATGAATTGCTTTGGATTGCATTTCCACTACTTCCCTCACTTGGTAGAAACGTATCCATACCCGCCAATGCGTTACATATGGGTCGGGACTTTGAGCTTTTTTCACTCACCATTTGACAAAGCTCGGATAAAACCTGTTATAATGTTTGGTACATCATGCTCACTGTCGAGTTATAACATGGGTGTCTTTTTATACACCAGACACACGTGGTGTATTCATACACCTCATGTTCACTATCAAGTTATAACATGGGTGTCTTCTTATACACCAGACATACATGGTGTATTCATACACCTCATGCTCACTGTCGAGTTATAACATGGGTGTCTTCTTATACATCAGGCACACATGGTGTATTCATACACCTTATGCTCACTGTCGAGTTATAACATGGGTGTTTCCATATACACCAGACACACATGGTGTATACAGACATCTCATGCTCCATAACCAAGCTACCTACCCTCAATGGTTGTGCACAAGCATCATCAGCGAGTGACGTACGTTTTGCAACTTCACGAAGCTCACTTAGTATTGATGTTGATACCTTAGGAACAAATTGTACGAACAAATTAGACTTTATTTGTATAGAGCCTTTGTTGTTGCTGCTAGGTGTGTGTAAGTAGTATGAAAGTCTTTGTTTTGTGAGTTTCAACATTTCGGTATTTGAGTTCAAAAGTGTCAAAAAAACAATAACCTTGAATAGGTTGCACCACTTTTTACAAGTATTTACATAAATTAAGTTGTATTTGACCGACACTTCAATATTTTTGCCAGCTTGTTTTACAAAGTGTGAACAAAACAATAACCTTGAATTGGTTGCACCACTTTTCACAGGTGTTTATTGATTTAAGTTACATTTGACCGACACTTCAGTATTATTGACAGTTAGTTTACAAGTGTGTTTTATACACCTCTTGTCCGCCTATGAGTTACCACATACGTAACTTGGCATGTGAATAACTTTTTTTATGTTTTTTAAAACGTGTGGCTGGTAATTTATACAACCCATAGGCCGTAAACCTTGAATTGGTTGCACTAATTTTCACAGTATATAATTCAAGTTGTATTTGACCAAAATTCTCACCGTATTTATTAACTCTTCGTCTTTAACAATACTTCTTATGAAGTCATACACAAATGGAAATGGGTCTTTATGATTCAACATGAATTTAACAAAAGCAGCGAAATATTCCATCGATCTGTAACGTCATGCATGAATTAATATCATAATAATAACCATTATGATGTCATTAATGACAATAATAAATAAATATTCAATAAATTCTGGAGCAAAGAAAACGTAAGAAACTAAAATTGTATCTTCAATTGGTTGGACTTGTTTTTTGTCCGTTAAATTTAGGTAGTCCCAGATCCTTACTGTATTTATTTACACAAGAGGTTTTTAACTTTATAAGCACCAAATCGGGGTCATATTTTTTGACAAATTTATTACATTTACATTGCTTAAGAGAAAGTTATTGCAATCTTGCTTTGTTTGATTCATTTTCTAATTTAAGGTATTTTTAATCATGGCGTTTGCCAAATGCCACCGTGAATTTCGAGGTCTACTATTACTTACCCCTCATCAGCAAAAGCATTCTGTAGAAGCAATCCCATGTATGAGAAGACTTGGGTTCGAATCTCATTGAATAACCATTGCTCAGGTCTAATGCTTGTGTTCTGTGTGGGATTGAGGATTGTTTTTTTAAACAAGAATTTTGGAGGTTTAGGTATTAGTATAACTCTATGTAAGATCGCCTGTAGGGTGTAACGGTAATGCATTTTACTCAAAACATTACTTCTTTTTTTTTATCAATAAGCGTGTCTTAACAACTGTTGTTTTACCGTTACTACCCGTCTTTTCGCTTTTGTCAACTCTCTTGTTCTTTGTTATCGTGAACGAAGAGACGAAATAAATTTCATTTACTCATTTATAATTTTTGTCAAAACAGAACTTTTTTATTTTTAGTCAGATGTTACTTAATTAGATTTTGCATTAAAATTATAGCAGCTAAACATTCGTCTGCAATGCAGCAAGATATCATTAAAGTTTGCCGTTAAGTGTCTTCTACAAGGCCACATACACCCACAATGATAGCAGCGTCAAGCCTTGAACCCCCATCCACTAGTCTACAAAAAAACATAACAGCAAACCATGACAATGTCTCGCTAAACGGCAGATGAAACGTCAGTCTTAAGTTCATTAACAAAACAATTGCTAGAAGATCTGTTTTAGTCCTAATGATAATTATTTAATTAATTAATGAGTTAATTAATCAAATCATTGATCACTCACCCAATCCTTTTCCTCAGCAACAGATTGTGAATAAACAGAATACAAATACTTGATTTGTTCTTCCTCTGTTTTCGTGTTTTCCACTCTGTGAATAAAGGCATAAATGAATCTGACTTATTGTCTTAGCGTGGCAGGCAACGACAGTCGTTACAACACGGGTGTTCTGTTTCATACACCTTGTGAATGCTTACCAGTTACCATATATGTTACTTTTTGGGTATTTATTTTTGTCTGAAAATTTGGACAACCAATTAGTTAACACCGGGTTAAGATTTTAGCACATGTTGTAAACACTTAATGACCACTTACGAGTTACCCCGTATGCGGTATGTAACTTATTTATCCTCGCGTGGCGGGCAACGACAGTCGTTATAACACAGATAACTTTGTAGGTAATTTATTTTTTTAATGTATGACTGACTATTTAGACAACTAATAAAAGTTTTCAGCGTGTGTTGAGGAAAATTAAAAAAAGGTGAAGAAAAAAGTTTTGTGTCGCACACAGTTCCAGAGTATGTTGCTAATATAGAGGGAAGATTCTACGCCATTTTATTCAATACTCAAAACAAGATTTGAACAAACTTTTTGCCTTTCATGCTCCACAGAACCTCCATGATGGCTTGACCAATCACGTCGCAGCAATCAACTTTAAAAAATAGTGTTATAAAAATAAAAATATAAAAAAAAATTTTCAAATTGTTAAAAAAATTTAATATTCCAAAATTGCTCAATGCTAAACATAATTTATTAGAAAAATTATTTAAAACATTTGTAAACAACTAAAAATATAACATATATATATTATTACAGAAAGAGTATTTTGAAAAATATTAATTAAACTTACAAATTATATCTAAAAGTAAAAATACACTATTTAAAAAATAGGAAAAGAATAAAACTTACAAACCTTTATTTTCAAAGTGTAAATTTGAGGTAGCAACAATGACTTGCGTTCTTGGGAAAATAGCTGAGTCATCCTCCATAGGAACTTGGCCGTCAAACACAACGAATAGAATACGAGATAAATAAGTTGTAACATCAGGTGTAGTTGAATCAGATGTATTAGATCGCAATGTCTGGAATAAAGATGCTTATGTTGTATATATTATATATGCAGTGGCCCAGTGCTATGTTAGGTTATGTGTAAAACGATAGGGGTGCTATGCTACGTTAGAGTAGCTATAGGTAATTATTGTGGGATTAGGGGTGCTATGCTACACTAGGGAACAAGAGTCGAAGAGGTCCTTAGGTCATAGGTGTAATGTTATGGGTGCTATACTAGGTCCTAGTAATCCGTATTACTTAACCCCAGCGCACAGATGAAACAGTAGAAATACAAGAGGTGGCATTTAACCACAATTAAAAAGGTTTAACAGTAGAACATCCATCATGTAGCTGGCTATAGGTAATTTTTGTGTAACAATATGGGAGTTATGCTAGATTATAGTAATTAGTATTACTTCACTTCAGCACACAGATGTGAAGATACAAGAGGTGACATTTAAACACAATTATTGAACAAAGGTGACATCATATGTTTTCAACTTTTAAAACAGTAGTGACATCGTGTTTTAACACCCTAGTTTTTACCCTGCAGTTCGGTGTCTGAACAAACAAAGTATATTGCATTTGCCAAATTAATGACCCAACAGTGAGCATAAGATGTATCCCCATGCAACCATGGTACAACCCGACAGCGAGCATAAGGCTTACCCACCTTAGGTAAAATATCTTGATCAAGTGAGGTCTCCAAGGTTTGAATTCCTGAATCTACTTCCATTTTTTCACTTGAGCTATAAACAACAATGACATTATGTGTATAGTAGGTAGGAGTAAGATGAATATTGTTCGAATTATCCAATATTTTCAAATGAGTTTTTAGCAATTAACAATGTCTTTTAGAGCTGTGAGGATAAGGTTATATATTTGTGTTAATACACGTTGTTTAGTACCAAAACATTGGGTAAATAAAATGGAAACATGGATCATGTTACCCCAAACCAGAAGGCCTATATATATATATAATGATTTTTATACTAGAAGAGCAATTTACAAATAGTTATTGATTGCTGTTCACTGTTACCAGCTAATACGTTTTTAGTTCAGACAAAACAATTTCACAATGCCAACAAAATATAATTCAAACTAATATACCATACTGTAGGCTAAAGTAAAATGATTTTTGATTGGTGTTAAGTTTCCCAGATAATACGTTTTTAGCTTAGACAAAACAATTTCACAATACCAACAAAATAAAATTCCAACTAATATAACATGATGCAGCCTATAGAGTTAATTATATAACCCATTCTTACCCTAAAGCTGCTCCATCAATACGGCTTCTATCTGCTACTATGTTTCTCACTTTATCAGAGTTTTCCTGTAAAGCATCACTCAGTTCTTACATGCTATACGGGCAATACAATTAGCGATATAACAGCATGATATAACATTGTATAAGTAAAGTGAAACTAGGTACTTAACAATATTATTAATACATTGAGTTTAAAATAGTTGTACTTATATACATAGGCGTCAAAACCCGGGGTGCCGGGGTGGCGGCGCCACCCCGGAAGCAGAACGTGGGGTGGCGAAATACGTATGGCCACCCCGGTTTTCGTTAGGCAATGCTTGTATTTTTTTCCAAGTACAGCGTAAAAATCACTAATATTACCAGTAAACGTAAATCAGAGCACGCGTTTGCAGAGAGCGCGCTCTAGTCTGTTTCTTTTATAAAAATGAGAGAACGCTTTATGAGCAAGCGTTCGCATGAAGCACTCTTTACGCTCTCGCTTGTTTCTTTTTTAGAAACGAGAGAGCGCTTATGAGCACGCGTTCGCATGGAGCACGCTCTAGCCTGTTTCTTTTCAGAAAACGAGAGAATGCTTTGTGAGCACGATCTGCTCGCATTAGGAGAAAGCCACGGCCTATGCGTTTATTTCTACGTAGTAAAGTAAGGAATGACATGCCAAATATATGCGACACAACAGCAATTCAATAATACATCGATATTTTTCAACATAGTTACAATTTACACGTTTATTGTTTTCGTCATAATAGCTATTAAAAAGTATTTGCATTTTTTACGTGGATTCGCTAGAAATCTGGTTAAATTCGTCGAATTAATGTTGAAACGGGAGTAAGCGAATGCCTTTTATACGATCTTATAGCATGCATTGGTTACGGTTTAACTTTAGTATTACGCGTTACGCAGCACGTTAATCCTAAACGTCACAGTAGCGGTTGTGACGTATTAAAAGATGGTCAAACTTACAGGTGCAGGCTTGCGCAATATCCCACGATTTTTATTTCTATCACAATTATGATTGTAACATCAAGGGTTGGAATTACGCAATACGAAAGTCACGATAATGGATTGCATCACAATGCTATTTTTGACGTAATGTATCGCCCCAAGTTGGTATTTCTTAAAGGGCCTAAACACACCCCAAATGTACTTCGCTTTAATCGATAGAGTGTGTTTTTCTAATTCCAACGACACCTTACTTGTTTTAATCGGTTCTGTATAACCAAAGATATTCTAGCTCAAACACCGTGAAATTCAAAAAACTGATTTGAAAGTTGCGTGGCGAAAAAAATTGAGAAGTGTACTACCCACGTGACAAACACGTAACAAAATTGTTGAAGCGTGGCCGCTCTCATTCAGAAAGGCGAGAGGCAGTGTTTTCAGCGAAAAACGAGAGAACAAAAAAAACGCAAAAAAGCACAAAAAAACGCAGGTTTCGCTTTTACGAATGAATCAGTCACGTGACTAGTACGTTCCTACGTCACAATCACGGAGCTCGTAGTAAAAAAAAGATAGCGCTAGAGATCACTGTTTGAAGACGAATATCTCCGCCTATACTGGACCAATTTTAATAAGCAAAGTATTTTTGGAATCAATAAAACGGTCGCTTTATGAATTTACCATAAAAAATAAAAGTGACGTTGGGTGTGTTTAGGCCCTTTAACATCTGACCTTACGGTAATGGATGACATCACAATACAGCTTGTGATGTAACAGTTACGTTGGTGGGCGTACGTTTAATTAACTGTAACATAAATCTAGCCATAAGTTAAAGCGTAACCACTGGAGATTCAATCGTCAACCGTAATCACGAATGGTTTATTTTATAAAATACGCAAATCGTATGCGCTTGTTTACTTCATTTTGAAGCACGCTTACGTTAGGGATGCAGTAACATCGCCTTTTTAACCGGGTTATTGTTTGTTTAGCCGAATTGTAATACCTTCGTACGGGCCATCGCAGGCTCGCGTCAGTAAAAATGCGGTTTCTAGAAAGTTACGTATCGTATGACGTCATAACCTAAAACATAACTGCAATCTCGCCACCCCGGTTTTCGTCTGAATGCTTAATGTTTCGACGCCTATGCTTATATATAAGTATGAGTGTTTAAGCAAGATATAACATTATTAGTAAAGTTATGTTTAAACATATTTATTGTGTACATAGTTTCAAATATTTGTGTAACAATAAACAATGTGGTTTTTAACACCAGAAACACACAGTATATTCATACACCTCATGCACCTATATTTATAAATTGAAACGAGTTTTTAATTTAGGTGTGCGGATATATTTATACAACAAATATAGTCTATATCGTGCGCATATTTTAAGATAAGTATCAACATACATTTGGCGAAGAAGGTCGTGCTATCTTCTGCTTGGGTGAAGAGAAAGCTACTTCTGTTTAAATAATGATGTTATATTAAAATTGGTGTTATATAAAAATTTAGTTATATTAAAATGGTGGTAAAATAAAACATTATCGAAGTCAGTCCAAACTTTACTAAATACGCAAAAAGCATTACACATATCCATGTGAAGATAAAAAAGTTACATGCGTGGTAAGCAAGCACGAGTTGTATGAAACATAACACCCGTATTACAACCACTGCCCCGCCACGCGAAGATAAATAAGTTACATAAGTGGTAACTCGTAAGCAAGTACGAGGAGTATGAAACATAACACCCGTATTACAACCACTGCCCCGCCACGCTAAATAAGTTACATAAGTGGTAACTCGTAAGCAAGTACGAGGAGTATGAAACATAACACCCGTATTACAACCACTGCCCCGCCACGCGAAGATAAATAAGTTACATAAGTGGTAACTCGTAAGCAAGCACGAGTTGTATGAAACAGAACACCCGTATTACAACCACTGCCTGCCACGTGAAGATAAAAAAGTTACATGCGTGGTAAGCAAGCACGAGGTGTATGAAACATAACACCCGTATTACAACCACTGCCTGCCACGCGAAGATAAATAAGTTACATAAGTGGTAACTCGTAAGCAAGTACGAGTTGCATGAAACAGAACACCCGTGTTAAAACGACTGTCTTTGCCTGCCTTGCGGGGATAAATAGATGACATCGATGCAAAAATATTTTACCTGTAGTTGAATCACTGCTAGTTTTCACACCACTTGGTGCGACATCAACATCTGATGTCGGTTTTCCCTTCGATAATCGCGCCAGTCGCCTTCGACGCATCTGGTAAAAGTTTAAGCCGTTGATTTTGTTAAACTTTTATGAAAATTGATAATTTTTAATGTTTTTCAAACAGGAAAGAAAGATTTAATGTTGAAATATCTTGGAAAAGTTGCCCTGCCTGCCTTGCCACCCAAGGTTCGTTGCCGCAAAATATAAAACTAAAGTGAAAAATTAATTCTTTTTAATGGGATCGTTAATTTTTAATGGCTCTTTGTATAAGAAAATGAATCTATTGAATATCTTTAACAAATAGGCGCCAAACTTTAATAAACGCAGAGGAGGCAGGAATAGTTAGAAACATAATCCTGTGAATCAAAATTTCACTTCATTGGTTGTAATGTTTACTGATTAATGAGTACAAAAATTTCTAGGGGTCAACTTGCCCACCATACCACCTCAGGTTTGGTGCCTAAGACAAAAAAATAACCAAAACATACATTTGTTAAAACAAAATGTATATAATTAAAAACTAAAGTGTCCAAAATACTTAACATAATAACAAATTAAGTCCATACCTCTTCTGGGGACAAAGTATTTTCACTCATCTTTAAGAACACGAATAAACAAGAGACAAATATTTTGAATACAATAACAAACACACTCTATTTCACTGAAACAAAATAAATGTATGCATTATACAGTATATATATTTATATATATACTTCAAATTGCTTTTATATGAGTTATAAAAACGTTTTCTGATAAATTCCCACTAGTATTAATTAATTTGAATACAACAACTAAAATAACAGCAATACCATATCCCAACTAAGCCATAACGCATATAAATCAATCTGCATGTTTCCAAGAAACACACGTAGACGTTAACCCGCCGCCCACACGTATATTTAGTCACTTTTTGGAAGGACAAATTTATCGATCTCTCTATTCTGGTAGCATGCCTTTTATATGCTGATTTTCGTTTACAAACGAAAATTACAACACTATACCAAGTACCAAAGTCTATAAACACATTAAATATTTACACAGTCGTAATAAATACTGTCTAGCACTCAAATTTCTTTGTCTGTTTACGCGAAAATCGCATCTGCACCATTGTGACATCATACACGACCAGCTGATCGTTGCAAACAAAAGTCGTCACGGTTGAGTGCGCAAAACATTTCTTCCGGTTGGGTAATTTTAAATTTGCCTAATCATGTTCAAAAATTAAAGTTTTTGATATAAATTTCACATAGCCTGAAAAAGTATAATTTCTTTTAAATTGTATTTCATTAACGTTAAAATGTATTGGGCTCGCAAGCCCAACGGCTAAATAGTTACTGGGACAACAGGTAAACTTGTGGGTACCCGCGAGCACATAAACGTCTCTCGTGTATCTTTCCGTTTGCGGTAACTTCAGTATTATAACAAACCATTAATGACTACTGTTTAAGCACCGTTAACTATCTTGCCCAAAACGCCATGCTGATTTGAATCACCGAACCAATCAAAAGCCATGTCTACTTATCCACACACTGCAATCGCTTCAGCAATTCGACTGTGGCCATGAAAGTGGCAACCATAGATAAGTCACTCAAGTTCCCACCCATGAGGATATAAATGACCAAACCAACCAAAAGTCATGTCTGCTTATCCACACACTGCAATAGCTCAACTGTGGGCATGGGAGTGGCAAACCAAAACAACATACAAGGAAATTAATTGTATTTTCTAGCCCTAGTGTACATGCAAACAAATAAAATAGCTTCTACACACCGAAATATAAAACTCTACACAAAATTAATAATAGAATATATAAAGTTGTTCCAACATCTTCAAAACTTTTCCATCATTTTCTTGGTGTACCTGCAGAAAAGTAAAAACATTTAGTTACCATGTATGTAGATTTATTAGTAGTTAATGTTTTTGTGGCTGACAATTTGTACAACACATTTGTGGCAACTGGCTAGTGGGTTGGAGCAATTGTCTTTTGCCCAAGGACACTTACACCCACAATGGTAGCAGCGTCAAGCCTCGAACCTCTAACCTCTAGGCTGGAAGAAGGTATGCTAACTATTGTGCCACGACACAGGACAAATTAAGAAGCACTGTTTTAAAGCTAAAACAAAGAATAAACATAATATAATCTACATATCTCTTTTTGTATCTTTTTAGATCAGGGTAATTAATACAACAAAGAGAATTAGCAACAAAACGATAGTCGTTATAACACAGGTGTTCTGTTTCACGCTACAGGTAAAACTTGAAAAAAAGTATCCGCTGGAAGTGTGCCTGTTAAACCTTTTTTACAGTATAAAATAATACAAAACCTACTTGACTGAGAACAATACACATGCTTTAAATCAAGCAAAATATAACATAACACCAAACAAACCTACCATTATCTGAAGACATGCTTTGTATGTTCACACTCTGTGCCACAGTGGTCGAATCATCAGATGAGACAACTTCGGGAAGTTCCAGCAAACTCCCACTCTCCGATGTCACGATATTAACGCGACTAAACTCGCCAAAACTTGTCTCGGATTCTGATAAAGAAGTTTCTAGAAGGGTTAGCTCATGTTCATCCAGTATTCCTGGAACGTTTGTCAGACTCTCGTCGAAGATCGTCTTATTCTGCTGCTTTGAGTCTACTTTGTCACTGCTGGTGTCGCTTAGAAACGACCGGAAAGTCTCACTATCGCCCCCGAGTGTTTGAACCTGCATAAACGATGGCTCTTTGAAAGTGCCGTCGATATTTTCCTCTTTTCCTTTATCATATTGGCTTCTGTCTTCTGTAGGAGTCGTAACATTAATTGCCTCGACGATTGACGGCTCTTTGAAAGTGTCACTCCCCGAATCGTCAGAAAAAGAAGATCTTGAAGATACTCCAGCGAGGCGAACTTCTTCTAGAAGTTTCGATATAAACTCTGAGTTCATAATGTTGATTGACTGCGTGGAGCTGCTGGTCGACAAACTATGTTCTGAAATACTATGGTGGGTAATGTCAATGCCTTTAATTGGAGTCTCGGATGTTGTATTTCTATGTTGCGACTTATCGAGGCCCTCTAGTGAGTGTTCGTCGATGAGCGTCGAGTTTAGTTCATCGTTAATATCTCCCTGTAGAGTGTGGAAAGTATCTGAAGTATTTAAGCCATCCTCATGTACATTAAGTGTATGGAAAGCACTGGAGACCTTGGTGTCATCTAAACTACTGTCAATCACTGATTTAGTGAAAGACAACTGACCAAAATAATTTTCATTCGAGCTTCCATCCATTGTAGGACGCATTTCAACAAATGAACCAATAAAAGATCCATCGTCATTCGGCTGGTTAGCATCTAAGGGGTTACCTTTTACACTGGCAACACTTTTAGATGAATCACTTTTGGTTTTGATTGAAATTGAATCCAGATTTTTGTTTTGTTGAAAAGGGAAATCTTTTAATGCTGAAAAAGCAGAGTTTCTTGTTGTTGTTGAATTAGATGCGTGTGTCGAAATATCATCATTTAGTTTTATTCTGTCAATTGATTCTAGTGAGACTTCATCTACTTTGGTTTGGTCCCGAGGCAGTGGTTGCCTAACTGGGATGTAGGAACTTCTTTGGAGCAACTCCTTAATGCTATCAAGTGATGTATCATGCGAAAATGATGGCTCTTGTTGTTTAAATGTCTCTTTCCATATTCCAGGGCTAATCTGGTTGATTTTCGGCGCTGCTGCAATTTGGTGTGCGCTTGTTATACTAGCTGTGTGTAGAGAATCGCTGGGTGAGATTGGACCAAGCTGTGGTGGAAGCTCAATGAAGTGCTCCGATGATAACAGGCCTCCCCATGTGTTTTCCGAGGACACAGATTTGTGTATAGTAGGTGAAGTATGGGGTGTCATGGGTTGGGGTGATTTAACTTTAAAGTTGTTTCTCATGAAGTCTAAGGACTCTTGCACTGTTCTCATCTGTTTCTCAACTCTTTTTAATTCATCTGACACAGTGGATATACCATTCGGAGAAGGAGTAACATCAGATCTATTAAGTAATGTTGCTTGTGTTTGGTTCGCTGATATCGTTTGCGAGTTTTCCATTTCTGCCTCTTGTATGGTGCTTAGATCATGGGGTACTATATCTACAGGTACTGGAACATGAGGTAGGACCACTGGGGGTTTGGGGGCTCGCTTTCTCACTGGTCGGGGTGGTATGTAGGGGATTGGGGGTAAGTTTGACTGGGTGAAACTAAAGGGTGAGGGTTGGGGTGATAGGGTGTCATTGGGTGTTTCATATTCAACATGGCTTCTATAAGGATTGGCATGGGCTGTAAGTAAAAGCAAGTGTTAATGTTGCTGACTTTGTTGGCTTAATTTATCATTTTATTTCTGCATTGTTGTAAAGTAAAAGCAAGTATTCTAATGGTTGTTAACTTTGCATTGTCATGATATTTCTGGATCTTTTATCACAATCCCTAATAACAGGCTTCTCACCTAGGCTGTTGACAACCTTTATAGAATAAACTTGTGGTGTCTATACTTTTGTAGTAGTTGAATCATGCTTTTGTATGCGTACAAAAAGTTGTGAGAAATGTATGCAAGTTTGGTTGCAAAAACTTAGCAATTAATTTGTGGTTAATGCTTAAGTAAATGCAGCTGAATTTATCAAAAATTATAACAATAAAATTACATAGCACCTAATTAAACTATAAACCATAATCCAACCAAAATGTCAATAAATTATATTTCTTACCAATATCAGCCGATGTATCCACGCTCGTATCAAGTGATGACAGCAACCGTGTGTGGTCAGCTTGCTGTTTCAATAACCTTGATTTACATTCGTCTAATCTTGTTTGGTGTTTACGTAACTCTGCTTCTCTGTGGGGATATAATAGGTTTGAGATATTATTTTGTCTGTGGGAGGAATATGTTTAAAATATTAGGACCATGAGTATTGTGAATGTAAGTAACTTATTTATCCTTGTATGGCGGTGAAACGTCAGACGTTATAACACGGGTGTTCTGTTTCATACACTTGTGCGGTTGTGCCCATTACAAAAGATTTAGGTCAGAGTTTACCCATCACCCGGGGTTGTACAACCCAATAATTACAAGGACACATACGCGATACGCCAATCAGTAAACATTTCTTGTATAAAATGTGCAACCTCAATGCCAAATATAACCAATTAACAATAGAAATCTTAACCATTAAACATAAAATAGAAATATAATAAACCTTCTAGCAATATCTTCTGCTATTTTATCCAAACTTCCAACATCATGAACCCCTGGTTCTGTTGTTGTTGTTGTTGTTTGTAGCGTTAGTTCTTGTTGTGTGGGCTGTTCTTGTTGTTTTTCTTTTGTAGGAATAAAATTCTGTTGTGTTAATTTCTCATGTGTTGCGTGAGTTGGGGGTTTTACCCTCACAGGTGAAGGGGAAACACCAGGGGAAGCACCTGTGGTAAATACATCATTGTAAGATCATTGTATGTTAACTGAAATATTACATATAATAAGACGACTAAAAACAAGATTAAAACCATAACAACATAAATAAAACAAAAACACCAATAACGGAACTTCATAATACTGTTTGTTGTGTTTGCCATTTGTAACATGAGTCATGACAAAATCTTTAATTTTTATACTAGAAGAGTCAACTAAACTATATATGTCCAGCAGCAAGGGCATCAGACTTACTTTTACTCCTTAATGAAGCAAGAAGATCATCGCTCTTGTTTCTAGAGGCTGCTCCATGTTTCATTAACAACATATTTTGATAATCCTTGATGCTCATGTTATCATTGGATGATGATGTCATAGAGGGTGGTGATGATGTCACAGAGGAAGTTGATGATGTCATAGAAGATGGTTGAGATGTCATAATTGATGTAGTTTCAGTTGTTTCTTTCGTCATTTCATCAGTTGAACGTGAAGAGACCTGAGATAGAAAGGTTTCAGTTGGGTGAGCTAGGGGTCACGGCATCAGGTCATGGCATTTAGATTGTGGCACTTAGGTTTTGGCATTTAGTTACACTCATAGTTGTCAAACATAGGGAATCTCATTGATTAATGTGGTGAATGCAATATACTTTGGCTCTGCTTGTTTGTATAGACACCTAACAGCAGCACAAGTTGTTTTAGGTGTAAACATGTTCCCTAACATTACGGACAATATGGACATAATATAACACATTACATTATCAAATACAAAACCCCAACCTCTGAAATCTCATCAATATCTGTAGGTTGACTAATCTCTTCTTCACTTGTGGTTTCACCACTCGATGTCCCACTATCACATTTTTCCTCCCCACTTCCCCCTCTTGCTTGTTGTTTACTTACAAGCTTCAATAATTTGTTGACAGCGTTAATTCTTCCACCGTTCTCAGGTGTGGGAGTTTCCCTACCTAAAACAAACAGAAAGGTTTTTTAGGCAACTTTAATTTCAAATTGATTTTGATGTCAATTGTTTAAATAAAAGTTAAAAAATATTTGCACTTTTAGGCAAATATTTATTTTTAAAAAATGTGCATTTTTCCTAAACTAAATAGTTTGTAAAATGATTGTAAAGTTTCCTTTGTTTTAGTAGACAAATCGGTAAAACTTTTCATGTCTTCAGTAGTTGTTAGCAACAGCAGCAGATTAAACAAATTCCAATCAATACGTACAATATCTTCATTTTTAAACAGTTTCATTTTCAAAACCATTTTTTCACCAGAAAAACATTTAATTTCAAATATTTCGTTTGACCGGTAGTTTGGTGTTTATACAACTTGTGAATATTGTTCTTTACCTTCATTTTCATCAACAGGTACAACATCATCACTTCCAACAACAGGTACAATATCTTCAGCTTGAGGAATCTCGTCCTGGAGTTCCGACTCCATTGTGACATCTAGTGTAGTGTCGGGTATGATGTTGGATGTAAACGCATCGTTAAAGGCTTGCTCCATTTCACGCTGTTTGTCGTTCGGGTAATCGGAGGGGTGATGAGGTGGGAGCTGTAAGGGGGAGGGGGTGTGAGTTACCATGTATGCAAAATATGCAAATTTCTAAGCAATTGTGCAAATAGTGGGGTTTATAAGTTAAGAGCTAAATGGTGTGGTTATAAGTTATAAGGGTTACCATGTATGCAAATTTGTGGGTAATAGTGTAATATTTTATATCCTTGCATGATTAACAAGAAGGTTATATTCCAAACACATTACATCCCTAACTACAAAAGCCTGCTAAGGTGTATTTGATGCAGCCAGAAAGGTTGAGACTTAAAGATTATACCACGCTTATACAGCGTTGGGGCCATGGCGCCAGAACAGTCATATCACTAGTTTCACAGCCAGAAAAAAATAGGGGGGGGATTATGACCCCCAAACTCCTAGTTGCACTTCTGCACCAAACCAAACACTCACACAATGTGGATGATTCATCCCAACCAAATCCCTTCTTCTAGAAGCTTCTTTCTTCTGCATGACTTGCAACTCTTTCT
Organism: Ciona robusta; assembly: GCF_009617815.1. Classification (NCBI taxonomy): domain Eukaryota; kingdom Metazoa; phylum Chordata; class Ascidiacea; order Phlebobranchia; family Cionidae; genus Ciona; species Ciona robusta. The sequence goes on from NC_143241.1 coordinate 7,688,885, forward strand.
CCAAGTTATTATATTCCTTATGTAGCTTGGATCGTTTGATTGCAGATAAATATCTAAGCTGTGCGCGTTCACGTTGTGCTTCTAACGTGCATTGCTTCAATCTTTCTTGTTCTGTAAATAAACAACATTATGATGTCATAAAAACGTATAACAAGATAAAGTATAAACACTGTAAAAGTCAACCACCTACACGAAAACAAACATCTAAATAATTCTAATTCGTGTAAAAATTTCCTGTTTTATGTGAACCAGAAAAAACTAAAATATTCAAAAAAAATGAATACATACCCTAACTTAACTACAATACAACTGGCAAGGCCAAACAAGTAAGTAAGGTGGCAATAGATAAAAAAAACATAGTACAAGCAAACAGACTGTTTTTTTTTAAACTAATAAAAAACATAAACACCATAAGAAAGAACAAAATCCTATTTAAAAGCAAACTTTCTTGATTCTGCTGCAGCCAACCCCCACCCCCAGTATTAAACTATGTTTGTATTTTACCCACCTTCGATAAGTTGATCTTCCTCCTCGGCCGCTTCCCTTGCATTCCCCTCGTCGTTGTCCCCTTCGTGCATTGTTGCACAAAACGTGTCACATGACCTCATCGATGTGCGTGTTGCCGTGGTGACCGTTTCTTCACTTTCCTTAAACAAAAAAGTTAAACCTAAAAATACCCTTTTCAAATTTTGACAGGTCAATCAGGTATACGTTTTTTTTTAAAGAGTTTTTAGGGGTATGTTAACAACATTCTGGTATTTTTACCAGGTAGTTTTACTAGAAGTGTCAACAAAACAAAAGGTTAAACCTACCAGCTACCAGTGATTAAGTCACACCACTTTTTACAGATCTTTATATAAATTCAGACATAGACCAGCCATACAGCTACAAATACTCACTTGTGTAGAAGAAGAAACACTGGGCAACATCGAAACTTGTTTTGCTCGAAGTTTTTCTTTCGATAAAACTTTGATTCTTCGTTCTTTAACCTCTTGCTCCCTCTGCTGGTTCATCACCTGGGGATTAATGGAGAAAATAAAAAGGCGTGGGGTGGCAGGTTGGGAGTGCAACCCTAGAATTGTCTGCACTGCATTTATCAATACAAATGCTTCATCATGGTGACAGACAAGTAGTTTGCATATTTTGATTGCATTTTATGAAAAATATAAACATAAAACTTACCACGAATATAACTTTGTGGGAAATTGTTTGTTTTAAGTGTTCATATATGTATATATATATATACATTGTATGGCTGACAATTTAGACAACTATTCGTGGCTACTGCGTGCCACTGCACCAAATTAAATGGCCTGTTGTAAACAGTGTATATGTTATATCTAAACCATATGACATATGTTATACACTTACTTCTACATCGTGCACATGTTGTATTGCAGAGTTAAACCTATGTGTGGCAACCCTCTTATTCTCACTTTGTTTGGCTTGGTACAACGCGTGTTCAACAACGTAATCTTTAGCAGCATTTTGTGCCTGGAATGAAAGACTTGAAAGTCAATGCGTTATTATATTAAACATCGTTGATGAAATATTTTTGAATGTCATTTTTTAATTGCCTTTATCTGGATAAAAAATGCACAGTTATATATTTACAGAAGAAGATATATTCCTGGCAGCATTATACGACTGTTTGGTTTTTGTTTTATAGTAAATTCTGTAGTGAAAGTAAATATTTCAAGCAATCGCAATATACACCAAGAAAGAAACAAACAAGAAGTTAAATTAGTATGCCCGTATATTATATATATACATAATATATATAAATAAGCAACAAGCCTATCCCAGAAAAATGTTTTAATGTAAAACATAAGAAAAATGCGAATAAATAACATGCAACAATATTTCACACTTAAATAAAACAACCCACCTGCCCAACTTCTTTTAATCCATTCGAATATTTTTCCTTGGATTTCAAAATTTCTTCTGCTTTTTTCAGATTAAATTCTTGGTTCAATTTCTGAGCTATGTTCAAAATTTCTTGCTTTTTATTTTTCTCGACATTTTCACGAACTCTGTTTGCGATCACTCGCTCTTGTTGTCGAACCTTTATGATGTAATAATGCAATGTTAGTGATGTAATAGTTAAATGTTAATGATGTAATAATACAGTGTTAGTGATGTAATAATGCAATGCTAGTGACAATAGAATTAGATACAACCGAATAAACTACATCGAAAGACAAATGGTTAAACTTAAAGCATGTTTTCGTCCTTTTTAAAAGTTAATTTTTTTATGAACTTCCAAATGGAAACGAAATATCATAAACATCTGTGAAAAATATTTCTCCAAATTTTAACTTTAACACTTTACCAATAAGCACCGCACGCAACGAAAATAAAATACCTGCAAAATCCGTAATTTTCGTCGGTTTGCTTTTTCTTCTTGAATTGCAAAAACTTTGCTTTTTAAAGGAATCAGTTTCTGCTTGTTACTCATCGTAATACTAAAGTATGTGACATAACAAACAAAATGTAATACAAAGGACTGAAAAACAACAAGAATACGTTTTAAAATAAATACAACGTCAACTACAAACGAAGAAAAATAAAGTTTCGTTTTTAAAACTACCGGCAAAACAAAACACAACGATAAACCGCTCAAGCGTATCGATTTTATCGTATTCAACTCCCCTAAAATTATTTAAAACTAAATATATAGCAAATTAAAAAAACATATATAAAAAACAATTACATATAAAAAAAAGTAAAAATTATCATCTGCAAAATCAATTTTTACTTTTATTATTGCAGTTGTGTTTTTAAGTGTGTAATGAAATTCTATGTAACACTCCGTTGCTATGACATCGGTTCGCGCGTGTAGGGACGCCATGTTGAATTTTGTAAACAAAGGAATAAAAATTTGATTTTTGACAAAGAGTTGCTTCAATTTGTGTAAATTAAAACAAAATAGCATGGAAAAGGTATAAACTTGTAAATCTATCATAACAATACATTATAAACGTGGCAAATTTATACAAAACAGTAGTTTTTATAGGGTATTAATCTTTTTTTTTGGTATGATAATATTTTTTTTAATAACTTCACTATTTAGCCCCAAAGAATTTCACCCGACCGCAAATCGCCCAAACGGCGACAAGTTATCACGAAACAAGCGAAAATAACCGCGGATAAGTTCCTAGCAGCAAGTATTGGGGACGTGGAATGGTTGGACCAAAGTTTGAAAGACGGACAAGATCCTTGCAGTTTTGATAAGAATGTAAGTTAACAGTAAGGATCTGGTGCTACGAACATGTAACATACAAAAATCAAGTCCAACCAATTGTTTAGTAAAATATATGTATTTCGCCTAAATGGCATCATCAGTCTTTTATTCAAATAGAACAAGGGCAGGACACTGATCAGCCATTCACCAACTTAGTGGTCATTTACAGATGGTGTTTGTCCTTAACTTCATAACCTGGAATGCCTCTTTACAGAATGTCATCTATATAGAATAGAATACGGTTCTTTCAATATCAGAATACCTACACAATAAAATCCTTTCAACCTTGTAATATTAAAATCAACATACTTAAAGACCATTATCAAAATGAAAGTACCATATACAATAGAACACAGTTCTTTAATATCAATATACTTTACATTAAATAAACTTTCACCCTTCCTTCCAGGGTCTCACCCCCCTTCACCTCGCTGCATTGCATGGGAGGATGAGTTGCATGAAACTTCTTATTGATAAATATGATGTTGATGTTGACGTCACTTCAGCCACTGGATGGCACCCTATACACCTGTCAATCAACAAAGAGTCAGGAACAAATGCCATCAAGTGTATGAAATATTTGTTGGAGCAAGGGGCTGACGTTAATTGGTGAATTTTTAAATTAAAATAAATTATAACAGCACCCTGGGTGTGACTTACAGTAGCATTTTGGGGTAATGGGCCAACTCAGATCTAAGTCCCATTGCATGTTATAGGACCTCACCCTACCATACAAGAAATATAATATTAATCTCCAAATGCCAAACAAATGTTAGCGAATAATCCCAATTATTTTGAAAGTCATGCCATTTTGGAAGCTATTACTCTAACAACAAATTAAATAAACAACACAACAATGCACTTAACTTAAATAATGCTTGTGACATTAAAGTAATATAAAACACCCTTAGTCTTAGGCTCAACATTGAACATCAATTGTTATATTATACATCTTTTTACACTTAATCTTATACTTAACCTTAAACAGTGTAAACGATGACAATGTTACCGTGGTTCATCAAGCTGCTACTGAGGGGTTGTTCGATTGTTTGCAAGTTTTACTCCAGAATGACGCGCCGATTGACACTCCTGATGTCAGAGGCCACACCCCGTACGACCTCGCCAAGTTATGGAGCCACAAGAAATGTGCGAGGGTCATTCAAGATGAAGTTTGGAAAAGAAATAAAGTCAAAGAAGTCGTGGAAAAAAAGAAACTGAATAAGTGGGTTTGAATGAATGTAATTTATTTTAACTTTTATAAATGTGTGTGTCTTTGCTTGGTAAGTCAATGACATAACGACTGCATATTTTTCAGATGTTGTATTGGCTGAGTTTTAACATAATCGGTTTTATACCCCTCGTGCCTGCTTAGTAGTTACCACTTATGTAACTTTGTATGTGATTTTTTTTCTGTTTAGCTGAAAATTTAGACAACCGATAAGTTTTATGTTTTCGTCACTGGGTTGGAGCAAATGTTGTTGAGTGTCTTTCCCAAGGACACAAAAGCCCACATTTGTAGCAAAATATATAGCTTTGAAACCAGTTTGTCTAATTAGGAAACTATTACTGTAACCGTTATGCAAATTGCCTATGAACACTCACGCCAACAATTGTAACAGCATAAACCCTTGTTAAAAAATGATAGCTCAAACAACTGTGCCATGGCTCCATGTAACGAATAATAAAGCTAGGTCCCAACCATCTACAGGTTAAAGCAAGTATATGGCGACCTACAGAAGGAAGCTTTGCAGCAAATACTTAATGAGCAGGAGTTTTATGGAAGCGTCACTTATAGCAACTGGTTGGAGGAAAAAGGATTGCCAGAAAACCTAAAAGATACAAAGTCTTATGCAAGAGAAAGGTATTGTTTGTTTAATAATATAACTATGTTGGTTTGGTTGATAACCCAATGCCTATAGTCGAGCTACTGAAGCTATTACAGTGTGTTGATAAGCAGACATGACTTTTGGTTGGTTTGGTCATTTATATCCTCGTGGGTGGGAACTTGAGTGACCTATCCATGGTTGCCACTCCCATGCCCACAGTCGAGTTGCTGAAGCTATTGCAGTGTGTGGATAAGCAGACATGACTTTTGGTTGGTTTGGTCATTTATATCCTCGTGGGTGGGAACTTGAGTGACCTATCCATGGTTGCCACTCCCATGCCCACACTCGAGTTGCTGAAACTATTGCAGTGTGTGGATAAGCAGACATGACTTTTACTTGGTTTGTTTATGCGAATTTGTAATTGAGTGACTTATACATTACTCATAGTGCGTAAAATATCAGACATCACTCTTGACTTATATTTAATCCACCTAGGTATCCTGACAGTGCAATAGATGGTTTAGCCAAACGTCTCATGGTAAGCGGTAAGGTACAGGACTGCGCGTCAAGAATGGACAAGTTATCATCAAAAGCAAAACCAGTTCAAACAAGAAAAAAAACAATTTCTAAACAAGCTTATCCAAACTCAACTGCAAAAGCAAAACCAAAGGTATTAGCTTAATCTGTGCTGCAAATTTATTTAAAGTTACTGCTGTTAAAGGGTACTGAGTTCAAAGCTTAATGCTACCATTGTGGACGTGTTTTACTTTGCAAAATATAACAATTTCTCCAACCCAGTTGTCACTAATGGGTTGTTCACAATTCAGGATATGTAGAGAAAAAATATCGTCAACAAATTCAAAAACAACTCTTAAAAGTTACTCATAAAGTGGGCACGAGGTGTATAAAACAAAACACCTGTGTTATAACGACTGTCGTTTCCCGGCCAGGCGAGGATAAATTAGTTACATTTATTCATACTTAGAAAAAAACAAGTTTACAATGTATTAGTTAGTCTACGTTTGTCATGTGGAGATAAGTTATAGTTATATTGTTTCTATAGATAATTGAAACATCAGACATGCAACTAGTGAAGTCTCAAGGAGAGATTGACAACAAACTTTCAACATGGAATAAAACACCAAAACCTTATGCACCGAGTATGAAGTGTTATAATATTGTATCATGTTTTGTGTGAAGTAACACTGTGTACAGTGTTTAGTGTGCCTATGTCTGCCCGAGGTTATGGGTTCAAGGCTCATCCCTGCTACCATTGTAGTCGTATGTGTCTTTGGCAAGACAATTGACAGCAATTGCACAGTAGTTTCCCAAAGTCAGCCATACAGAAAAACAATCGCCGACAAAGTTACTACAAGCGGCACAAGGTGTATTAAACAGAAATACCCACAAAGTAACATACGTGGTAACTCATAAGCAGCCATGAGGTGTATGAAATGGAACACCCATGTTATAAGGACTGTTGTTGCCTCGCTACACGTTTATTCATTGAATAATCACTATGTGTGTTCTTGTGCTAATAAACAATAATAAGTTACAATTATTTATTTGCTTACCTGATTTTCAAAGGAGCCATTCTGGAAACTTAAATGTGCTTTAACCACTATACTACAGCCCCGCATCACCATTTAAGTAGCATTTGTATATTTTTATATACTATGCCTGAAACTACTCGATTTTCCAGGAGGGCCATTCTGGAACCCAAGTACAAACGTAAATTCACCTCCTGTTACGAACATTAAGCGTGCCGATGATGAAACGATTCATGATTTGAACAGAGATGAGTTTCAGATACTTCCACCTGAAGCTAATTTATCTGTAAAGGTGAGTTATCTGGTATGCTCATTTATCTACACGGTGAGTGTGGAAACCATTAATAACACTCAAGTCCCTACTAAGATAAAATTTCTCTGGCATGCTGCAAAATTATTACTAATTAATTAGTAATAATTAACGAAAACAATTTATCGAGATTTTTGTAATAAATTGTAAATTATGTATTTTAAAAACTCTGTTTGATGCAAACAAATCTTGTTATGCAAGTGTTATGGCTTAATCAGAAAAATGGCTTTGGATTTCTGTATGGGTTAGGTCTTACCATGAGTCTGAATAGTTTAAAAGTCACTGGTATACTCATTCACACACTACATTAATAATATTTCTACCAACCACAGCTTACAGGGAATAGAAGTTATGGCACATCTATAAGAGTAACACTACCTGGAGGTAGAGAGCAGAGTGCTTCCATCCAGGTTCCTTCACTCCCTTCCGAAGTTATACACAAGGCACTACATGGATCTTCAGAACGCGTCAAACTACCTCAAGATTTTACTCCGGTCCATATATTTGATGTAAAGCACAAACGAATACCACCTTACCAGCCACCTGTAGACGACATAGGAATGCATCTGTCTATACATGGTAACCATAATATAGCATCAGCAGTGGGGAAGTCCCCAAGTGAGGAATCTATCCGTGAAAGAATGATTTCCACCCTAAAAAGGGGGGAGCCCATGCAACCATTCTTGGTGTGATGCTGTTTTTTTATTAAAAATTCTCCATTTGTTCCATGTTAAGCAATGAAAAAAGCTGTTAAAATGTATGTAGGAACAAGACCTCTAACATTTATGTATCTGTTTTATTTTCTAAGCCAAAAAAATAAGTTTGAACTCTAAATAGAATATCTGTACTTTCTGTGTATCTAAGAAACAAGACTAGTAGAATGTCTGTATATTTTTAATAAACATCTTATAAACCAGTGTTTCCAAATACTTTGTAGCCAGTTCATTAAAAGTTAAATTAGTCAAAAGGCTTTGTGAACCACTGTGTTGGACGACCCAATCAAACCAAACGGCGACCCATGGGCTGAGAAACATTTTTTGGCTTGTTCTCCAATCCTTACATGATGTGTTATTATAATAACCATGTCAACTATGCTGAATAACCTCATTATGTTTAAGCACAAGCTATGTCTTCTGTACCTTGCCTGTTATGTTCACAATCTTCCATGTTGTTTTCAGTATTTTGTATTTAAGTGTGCTTCAATTAGAGTGAAAATAAACATCTTAATTGCAACGTATATAAAGAAGTGCAAAACGCAAAGGTAAATATTAATTCAGGAACTGGATTGACCCGTAAGGTAATGTATATTCCCCACTGCCGCACGAACTCGGGCGTCTTACACTCTCTCGTGCCCATTCTCGTCTAAACGCCATTGATTTACTTTTAGTGATCACCGAAAACGATCTTTCGACTTTAACTTTTGGGACGGTTAATTGTTTGTTCGAACTACACTCTGTGATGTCACTTTGCGATTTAAATTTTAAATTCAGGTTATGGTCCGGTGTTGTGGAGATGGAAAACTTAGCAACCCTTTTCTCCTCTTTAGATTCAGGATCTTTAGAATGAAAGATAATATTCTCCATACTAATTGTCATATTCCGATGCACATCGGCGAAAACATGTTTCAAATTTGCTGCGTTGATTCTACCACCCTCCGGTGACACAGGCAGCGCAACTAACATGTCATTAACTGCCTCACTACTGCCACCGTGAGCCAAATGGACCTCATTCCAAGATTGGTCGCTCCAGGAATCCGAAATTCTTTTCCCGCTTTTTCCTCCTTTTCTTGTGGAGTAGACATGTTTTAAACTGACAGGATTATTCTCAAATACTTTATCCTCACCCTCACTATCCAAAACAGAGTCTAAACTCCCAGAGTTAAATGTCCTCCCAGAATTTTCTCTCATCTCTGGTTCATTTCCATTCATGACTAACATTCCATTATCCATTGTGTATATAAATTGCTCATTGTCATCATCACAATAGGTCCCATTGATAAGCTTATGTTGTGCTTCATCATAATTAGCATTGTCTAAATAAACATCTGATATGAACCGATTATCCTCATGGTCATACGCAACGTAGTTATCGAAATGGTTTGAATTACACCCATACATGCCCTCACCACCATTACCAAATGAAGGCTGGCCATCCAAAGATGCGGTGTCATCAACCTAAACAACAAGTTTGTATTACTAAACTTTCACGGATAAAATGGTTTTACAATACACCTAAATAATTTTGCATTAATAAGGCTATGCGACAATATAAAAGGGGTATTATTTGTAGATAAAAGCTGCCCAAAAGTGGTGCCATGGCTTAGCTGTTATGTGCATGTATTGTAATCATAACTGAAGGATACTGGGTTAGATTATCAATACTGAAAGGTGTGTGTGTCCTTTGGCAAAACACTTAACAGACATGGCTCCAACCCAGTGGTAAATATACACTTCTCTGACAAACTAAAACTAACTGAGCCATAGCTGTTTGGAATGCAACATTCTGTATACATTTGTACAGAATGTTGCTTTCTGTATGCTGCGTTAAAAATAGCTCAAATTGCATTGAAAACTCGTTGTCAAAAACCCAAAACTGCAGTACCATGAAAAAGATTCAGAAAATAACACACAAACATACAAATAAAAACATACATACCTCAATAACAACGGGTCCATACCCCCCACCCACCGTGGGTGAAGTAGCGTTAGCCCCGTACACGATGTTGTAAACCTGCACGGCCCCCCGTTCACGCTTCACCGAGTTGTCTTCGGTCTCTTCCACCCTCATGTTTGAAACCTTCGAACCTCTACCGCCACCCATTGAGTAGTTCGATATCCACTCGGAATAAGACATCGAGACCGGAGTCGTCATTATCTGTGACAAAAATCACATATTTAGGAAAATATTCAGTATTAACTTAGTGTGTATTATGATAAAATCCATTTTTTAGGGAACAATTTTAGTATTGACTGAATGAGTGTAAACCAAACACAGCAAAAAAATCTTATATTTAACAAAATATTATGCAATATTAAGCAACTGGTGTAAAATTTACATCTTCTTTCTCATTCCTACAGAATGCTCATGTCCATTTTCCCAGTTTAATCAAAACTTATGTTACAGAAAGCAAACTGTAAGACTCATGAAATATTTGGCATTTTAAAGTGTGAAATAATGAAATGTCACGTTACATATGCAAATGTAACTTATTTATCCTCGCATGGCGGGGAAACAACAGTTGTTATAACACGGGTGTTCTGTTTCATGCACCTCACGCCAGCTCACGAGTTACCATGTATAATATGCAACGGAAAAAAGCACGAAATTTTGTCTGAGTAATGAATGCACTAGTTTGACTCATGACCTTGCGGTAGACAGAGTTGAAATGCAGACATTCTACGTCATGATTACGTCTAGTCACATTGTGTCGTCACAGTAACATGACCTTTTTTGTGACATTTCCCCGACAGCGCACCATAAAGTTAAATCTATTTATAGCAACGGGAATAACACGTTGGTTGGGGTTTAGTTTAAACGCATATTTTAACTAGAAATCTGTCTGGAAACGTCACAAACAAACAATTCTTAGTATTCTGGAATTTTAAAATTTGCAAACTCTAAAATCTGGGGATTCCCCGTTTTCATAGACATCGCAAGTTTAATTCATAGAAATTTTAAACTTGTCGTGATTTGGGAAGTGATTTTTCATTTACCTAATGTATCCAAATATACCACTACATTGGAATAACAGAGCCAGTTTTAAAAACACAGACATGTAAGAACAAAAAGAATGTACTTTATACGAGTGAGGTCTTCAGTAAGGAACACCTGAGACCTGACATTTGCTAGCTCTCTGCAAAAATCAAGTTCCCTTCAAGAAGCCGCCACAAGCAATTAATCAAGTGTCTACTTACGTCACTCTCATCATGGCTGGTGTTACCTCGTGCCCGGCCAAGGAAAACACCACCGATCACGACTGCTAACATTACACCACCAATTGCAAAGCCTATTATTAGAGGAATCTGGAAATGAAACGACCATTAATCACGAAAGTGTATCACGCCAAATGAAAACGAAACGACACATTTCTGGCAATTAGTATACAGTAGTGTTGACACTGTTGGGTAAGATGGATGCCGTTAGCATATAATATCCATATTTCCCAATCGTGTGCTGTTTAACAATCACCAACACTCTTTTAGAGTCATATAGTATGGTGGGGAAAGATGGGACACCTTATCCTTCTATTTTCTCGTCACATTTGGTAGTAAACAAAGAAAACTAAAATAATCTTAAAACCGTACCCTCGCGACTTCCATAGACCGTTGTTAATTGTTTAAAACACGATCAGGATATTTAGATATTCTGTGTTAAAGGTGTCCTATCTTCCCCCACCCTACTATAAGAATACGGTTACATATTTCTGTAAATAATCTCTGTTTACCAGAAGAATAAAAACGTGAACTCTCTTACCCCAATCTACAAGATTAATCTATTGTTACTGCCTGAGTTTAATTTGTAGTATATTTTATATTTCAGGCATATGATTCTAGTTATTGGCGGAATTAATCCGGAGCAGATTCATAGAATAAACCATACTTCTAGGAAATAAAATAAACAACTTACCGAGTTCTGGGTTGTCGGCGCAACAGCGGGAGTTTTCGGGCCCGAAATCCGGGACAATTCTGAAAAATAAGTTGCGTTCGGTGCACTTGTCATCTTAGCTTAACGTATATTAATTACAAACAAGAGCATAAACACCAGACGCTCAAAATGCTGACATTATGCATGACTAACGTCAGTTTGTTACATCCGGAAAATTTTAACGATTTTTATTATTGGATGGTAAATTTTGTAATGCTAATTTTGTACCAGCTTACAATTGAATAGTTTGCACCCTTCTTGTTTAGTGTCTTTAAAAGCGGACATGGGTTTTGTTTATTAATAGGCTATTATTTATGTTCTCGTTGGTGGGAGTGTGAACTTGAGCGACTTATCCATGGTTGCCACTTCCATGCTCACAGTCGAGTTGCTGAAGCAGTGTGGGGATAAGCAGACATGACTTTTCGTTGGTTTGGTCATTTATATCCTTGTGGGTGGAAACTTGATTGACATGCATGTCATGCAACCGTGTCGGTCACTTTTATCATTGGTCATTATTTTTACCAACCCAAATAGATGTATAACAGCACAGGGGTGAAATGGGCTAACTCTGGAAAACCAAGAACCTCACCCATAAAGAATAGACTGTACATATACAATGTAGGGGTAATGGGTCAACTCTGGCCTAAATCCCAGGTCCCATGGGGCTGTGTCACGCTGTAGGACCTCACCCATATAAAATATAACACCCCAACAATCCAACTTACGTGTGCACAATCCTAATACTCGAGCTGTGATCTTATGCGGCGGGTGACAGGTGAAGTTCCGGTCGCATAATAAACCATTGCATGTAGTAGCAGTGCATACTTCAATTTGTTGCTTTATTCTGTTCGGTACTAAAGTCCTTATAACCTCAGTTTCAGTGGAGCAATCGAAGCAGGTTAACTTTGCTGGATCAAACTGCTTGTTTATGCTGTTTGAACGATTTAATACGGAGAATTGGCAAACAGACATTCGCCCCCGCGGTTTTGACCTTGAGTTTTGTTGTTGTCCGTTCACGAAAGTAACGATTACGAAAAGAAGGTAAAGAAGTTTCATTTTTAACGATTTTATTGAAGTATTTTAAGGTCCAAACATCTGAAATAAAGATTTTCTTCAAAATACCATGATAACGAAGAGCCTGCTATAGGAAACATTAAGGCGGATAAGTATACGCAATATGGCGGCGCCGTTAAGCCATTTTTTTTATTTTTTGTGTATGGAAAAATCTGAGAAAAAATATTTTCTATTTTAATGTATGGAAAAAGCACATTTGATTACACATTTTTAGACCACAGAATGCTATCAACAAAATAGGCTACGTCTGGCTAAAATGAAGATACGGTTATTTAAAACTTTAAATAGTTTTTGTTTTCAATCAAATGGGACAATAAATAAAAATGAAAATATGGACCATCTTACCCCAAACTGCTACACACCGCTTTTTCTACGAATTTTCGCCGATACGCTATAGAAGCAGTGATCCCGATATACAAGTTATAGTAGAGTGGGGGAAGATGGGACACCTTTAGCACATAATGTCCAAATATCCTGATCGTGTTTTAAACAATTAACAAACGGTCTTTCGGAGTCATGAGCATACGGTTTAATAACTCTTTAAATGTTCTTTGTTTACTACTAAATGTGACGAGAAAATCGAATAAAAAGGTGCCCCATCTTCCCCCACCCTACTATATAATAGCTCGTAGCAACAGCGTTGCATAAACTATGCGCGGCAACGAAACAAGTTTGATGCATCGGCTTATGATGACGGAATCAAACGCACGTTGACAGTTACTTGGAAAAGCGGTGGAGCCGAAGAATATAAACAACCATAGACAACGAACATCCGGGTTATAACCGCTTAATAGAATACTATGGACTATTTTTTTGCTACTTATAATACAGAAGTTATAACACACTAATAATATATAGTAGGTGGTGGGGTAAGATGGAACACCTTTTTTATTTCATTTTTCTGTCCCATTTGGTAGTAATCGAAGAAAACCATATTCTCACGACTTCCATAGACCATTGTTAATTGTTTAAACACGTTCGGTATACTTTGATATTTTTTGCTAAAGGTGTCCCATATTTTCCAATCCGACTACATCACTGTCTGTTGTTTAAAATATATCCGCTGTTTTTGTAATATTTAAAACAGGGGAATACCCCAAGGGTAATATACAACGTCACGCGCCCCATGCGCACTGTCGAAATCTCGTCACGATAGTAAACTAAACCGATATACAAAACACCAAGTCCAAAAATTACGTAAAAAAAGCTGGTTTTAAACTACCTGTACTATTACTAACGCAGAGGTTTTTCTTTATTTTTTAACTTGCCTTATATGGTAGCATACGATGCACGAACATATTCACACCTGAAGTAAAACTAAATGCGTATTTATAATACGTATTGTCAAGTACTATTAAGCGATATACATCTTCTAATTTACAACTGCTGTCGTTTTTTTTTTGTGTTAAAACACTGCTCCTATTAACTGATGTGTATACACTATACTGATGGTAGTCACCGGTGTGCGTGTGCATGCGTGTGCGTGTATGTGCGTGTGTGGGCGTGTGTGTGCCATTATGCGGATGTATCATCAGTCGCATACGTCATTTCCGTTGCATCACTGCTTTGAATTGTTATTGCTACGTCACAGAAGCGCTTGTCCAGGGTTCGTTTCATGACAAACTTGTGAATATGAGACTGGTCTATAATGGAGTCAGCATGAATTGAAAGTTCAATTCATGAACACCGCTTCCATTTTCAATTATAAAAATTAATTACTTTCAACTCACTGTGAGTTTTTTTTATCAGTTGCGTTTAAAGCCGCCCTTTTCATTTCATCTTTATGCTGTTCTATTTTATACACCTCGTGCCCGCTTACCAATTGCCACGTATGTAACTTTGTTGGTGATTTAGGTTTTAGATTTTTTTAATTATAAAATAACGAAAATCGTGTTATAAAAAGAAAGGGAATAAAAATGGCGACAACCGTAAAACACCGGCCGGGTCAAATGCGCACAGCCGCACAGGTCTCTAGTGTCGTAACAACTTATCATATAGTAAGGTGGGGGGAGACGGGAAATATCCGAATCGTATTTTATTTGTGAGGATAGGGTATTATAATTCCTTGAATGTTTTGTTTAGTACCAAATGAGGCGAGAAAACTGATTAAAAAGTTGTCCCATCTTCCCCCGCAGTACTATATTCGAAATCAGATTCGTTTTCGCAGTTAGAATAAAAATTAAGAAATCCTGTGAATATATAGGTTTGGCAGAATAAACGCTTTTTATTTACAAATTTCCTTTAGTAGTTTTCACCATAGCGTGATTGTTGATTTGCTGCTAATTCCATTCTCTTCGTTGTTTTAATTAATTTGGTTTTTTTAACTAAATAAAGAACGTATTGACTCAATTAATAAAGTTTTCGTTATTACGTTGTAAGACATGCATTTACATAACATACAACATACGTGCTTTTGCTTTCAGAATACCCGAACAGTTCCCAAAGCATCGAAAATAAAACGTGTTTACTGATTTTTCAAAAAATGATTAATTTGACAGCCAAATAAATCACTGACGGGTTGCAACATGGATCACGTGATATTCAAAACGGAAAACATTTCGATTTTACCGGTCACGTGGTGAGGTATCACTTGTTTTGCAACAAACGGATATTATTCACTGTGATGACGTCATAAACCTTGCATCCCACTTTGCGGCATTGCATCATATGAATGTAACTTGTTTATCAGCGCGTGGCAGGAAAACGACGGACGTTATAACACAGGTGTTCTGTTTCATACACCTCATGCTCGCTCACGAGTTACCAAGTATGTTACTTTGTCGGTGATTACTCTCGGTGTTTTTTTTCATTTTTTGGATTGTATGGCTGACAATTTGAACAAGCCATTAGTCACCACTGGGTTAAAACAATTGCCATTAAGTATGTTGCACAAGTACACAAACAGCCCAAATGGTGGCAGCGTCGAGCCTTGAACCTATGACCTCTTGTGGTAGGAACACGCGGGCCGAACTGTTACGTCACATAATAACGAAAACGCGCAAAATAAGCGTCATAATATTTGTATCGGAACAAACCATTATTCGCTCATAGAAGTTCCAACATTTTAATTCCAACATTCATTGTCTCATTGTTACGTCATTGATACGTAACATTCCATGTTTAATTTGAATCGTCCAATCAGAATGGGGCGTTACAGTTTATTGTTTAGAACGGCGTTCTTATGTGATTGTTACAAACTCCAGTATCCATTCTTATGGGACGCTATAAACAATTAAAGAAAATATTTTACAGCGGTCCACAGTTGTTTATTATTAGGTCATAATTAAAGTCCTAAAGTTTAGCGCTAAACGTCGTTTTATTCGGTACATTTGGTTGGGGTAAGGTAACCCATGTTTTCATTCTCGTTTATCGTCACATTTGGTGGTAAACAAAGAACATTTAAAGAGATATAAAAGCGTATCCTCACGATTCTAGAACTACTGCTAATTGTTAAAAACACTATTACAAAACATCGGACTTCACGTGCTAACGATGCCCGCGGTAGAATATTATTACATTTAAGTTGTGTGACAGGAATTTTAGTTACAACACCAAGCTCTAATGCGCTTTTGGATGAATGCATCGTGTAAGGGTAAACGGAGGTGACTTATTTATCCTCGCATGGTGGGGAAACGACAGTCGTTAAAACATTTGTTTTATACACCGTATACTTTTTAAGATGCCATTAGACAAAGACAAAATAGGTTAAAATTAAAGATCTTTTGTACTCATTACAGTTATTTATAATTATAACACAGATGTTCACTATTAGATTGCTTTTAGGCGACGAACGAAAAAATACTCCAAATTAAATGTCGTTTGTGTTGCTTGTACGACACACACGTACACAATGTGTTGACTTATACCTCATGAATGGATGGGCGGGACGTATTGTGTTTCTGCCATTGTTGTCAAACTTAGGTGACTTTCAGACGGTTCGAATGAACAGGGAAACGAAATATTGGAGCTATATATATGTTTTATAATGTAGGGGACCGTGTGCGGTGTGTACTTGTCAATTTAACATGGATATTGTTATTTTTAGATCTTTAGAACAGGAAAAGCGAAGTTTAAACATATATTAAATTACATTTTGACTAGTTTGCTTGGTCAGAATAAATAAGTTTTAAGCAAGAATTACCTCTAGAGTAAGACTGAGCGACGTTAAACGAAAATCCATTATTGTATATTAGTTTTACACCAAGTTAAGCTACGCTGTAGTGTGCACAACGCGCACAAACAAAGGCACATATCTACTCTGATTTTTTACTTAGTGTAGCTTGCTGCCCCGCTGTAAAAGAACAAACAAAGATATATAGCAGGGTGGGGAAAGACGGGACACCTTTAGCACATGCTATCGAAATATCCCGATCGTATTTTAAATAATCAGGAACGGTGTATGGGAGTAGTGAAGGTACGATTTTATAAATGTTTAAATATTCTTTGTTTACTACCAAATGGTACGAAAAAAGAGAACGAAAAAGTGTCCCATCTTCACCACCCTACTATATCTTTAACGTGTCCACAAAAAAAAACATGAAAAAGAACGGGTTCTAAGTTTTTTCAGGTATAAGTAACTTAAGTAACCCTTTACAGTGGTTAAGCATTAGATACCGAAGAACAGACTTCGTTTACTTTGCTATTGTAGCGTTGACTTATTCAAACACTTCATAAAGCAGAGTGCAACAACAATGGTGACCGCAAAACGTAGAACGAATTCGGTGGGGGGAGATGGGACACCATAATATCCAAATATCTTAATCGTGTTTTAAACAATTAAACGGTCTATGGGAGTCGTGAGGATACAGTTTTATAATTCTTTGAATGTTCTTTCTTTACTACCAAATGGGACGAGGTTAAATTACTGTCAATCAACTGAATATTCGTATATACTTAGTTATCACATTTGTAACCTGGTCATTTCCTACGGTATGTTTTTAAACATTCCATTTTTAACTTAGCTGGTAAACCCACGATGTTTTAAACTTAGGCTATTGTAGGTATAATATTTGAGTAAATGCCGACTTGAATTTAAGATAATTTATTCCTTATTTTCAAGAAGATACCCAGATCAAGGCAAAATGGTAAGTTATAATATTTATAAAAAATTAAAATATAGGTAGTGTGGGGGGAGACGGGACATCTTTAGCACATAATATCTAAATATCCTGATCGTCTTTTAAACAATTAACAATGGCCTAAGGGAGTTGTGAAGATACAGTTTTATAATTCGTTGAATTTTCTTTGTTTACTACTAAATGTAACGAGAAATAAGAATAAAGAGGTGTCCCATCTTCCCCCACCCTATATCAATAGTAAGTTTTATTCAGTGGCGTATCATAGACCCGCGAACCCGATCCGTGAGACCTATGTAACAGTTAGATGGCAATTGATTTACGGGCCTGCAGATAACTGTAAAAAAAAGGGCCTTCTATATCTAAAAACGCCACTGGTTTTTATTTGAACCTTATGTCCACTGCCAAGAAGCCAAGAGTAGGTTAGGGTAAAGTAACATACATGGTAACTCGTAAACTGGCACGAGGTGCTAAACCCGTGTGATAACGACTGTCGTTTTCCGGCCACGCGAGGATAAAGTAAGTTTCATTCATTCATTCATGGTCCACGTAAAATACACGATTAGAAATTATTATATTAAATATTAAGTGCTAACGGGATTCATTTTACCCCACGGTACTATATATATCAAAATTAATCGTAATTTGCCCCGAATCATAGAAAATCTTTGTTATTTAAGCTAAGTACTGCATGAGACACAAAAGGCCAAACAAGTTTAGTTTTGCATTATAATATTGCCACCAAATGCAAGTGTTTTCAACAATTAACAACGGTCTTTTAAAGTCGTGAGGATACGGTCATATAATTCTGTAAATATTCTTTGTTTACTGCAAAATGGAACGATAAAAATGAATGAAAACACGCCCCTTCTTCCTCCAACCTACTGCATATTAAATGAAGACATTTCTGCATTAAATATCGCCACCAAATGACGCCATAATACAAATGTGTTGACATAACAACAGTCATAACACGATTGTGTTTGAGACAGAGGGTCAGACAACGTACATGACAACAATATTAAGTAACGACTCATTTTAGCACATATAGTGTTGCGGGGTAAGATGGGACACCTTTAGCACGTAATATCCCACATTTAGTGATCGTGTTTTTAACAATTAACAACGCTTTTTTTCGTCGTGAGGATACGGTTTTATAATTCTGTAAATATTGTTTGTTTACTACCAGATTAGACAATAAAACAGAATAAAAATCCAATATCAAAAATACAACGGGTATTTTCAAACCGTATGTTGTACAATTTACAATATACGACTAGACTTGTATAAAACTAGAGCTTCTGGAAAATCTATTTCTAGAGTTATAACATGTGCTATTGTTAGGTTCATATACCGTGTTATTGTTTTCACACAATGGTGAAATAAACGTAACAATGCTCATTGTTTACAAAACACTCGGTCGTGATCTGAATACACAAAGGTCTTCCAAGTTCAATTAATTGGAAAATAATTAATTTAAACCAAAAGTTTGTTTAATTGTGAAACTATAACATATGACGTCACGGAAAATTGAGTTTGGTTTATACTATGACGTCACGAAGACGTATTAATTAACGGTTGCTATTTATCCCATGTATCCTTGGGCAAGACATTTAACGGCAATTGCTCCAACCCAGTGGTCACTAATGGGTTGTCCAAATTGTCAGCCAGAAAAAAAAAACAATCACCCATAAAGTTACATACGTGGTAAATAGCAAAGATTATATTTATTAAAACAACGAAAAAAAAGGAATTACCAACAAAACAAACTCAATAAACGAAGCAGGCCATTGAATCAATGATTAACATTCATTCATTTACGTTCGGTTTATTTGTTTAAAGTTGATAAATAATGCGTTCGGTTTATTCTGTGATGTAACGAAAATCGCATTTGTTTTTTTTTTTCGGGTAATAAATTCACGAATGTAATTTATTTATCCTCGCGTGGCCAGAAAACAAAAATCGTTATAACACGGGTGTTGTGTTCAATGTTTTCGTATTCACATTCATTCATTCACAGCCTGCCCGTAAAGGAACGAAAAGTCCAAAGTTAAAAGGGCAGGGTAGGAAAGGAAAAGGCTCAGCCAAGTCTAAGAAGAAGAAATCTTCGTCAGCAAAGTCGTCACCTTTATCCCCACTTACAA
This sequence comes from Ciona robusta, assembly GCF_009617815.1. Taxonomy (NCBI): domain Eukaryota; kingdom Metazoa; phylum Chordata; class Ascidiacea; order Phlebobranchia; family Cionidae; genus Ciona; species Ciona robusta. The sequence continues at coordinate 7,708,752 of NC_143241.1, forward strand.
GCAAAGGAGTGGAAGAGGTATTGTAGATATATTGTTTTATATGGGGTTTTGTCATGGAACCTGGATTTAGGCCAGAGTTGGCCTATTACCCCAAACTTGTATGTGCACATTCTATATGGGCGAGGTCCTACAGTGAGGCACGCTATGGAACCAGGGATTTATGCCAGAGTTAGCCCATGCCTCACTGTAGGACCTCACCCATATAGAATAGAATGTGCAAATACAATATTGGGGTAATGGGCCAACTCTGTTCTAAACACAGGTCCCATAGGCCATGGCATGCCTCACTGTAGGACCTTACACATATAGAATATAATAACAGACTTATCTCCCAAAATTCCACTCCATTCACCCTAAACATAATAATCACCCCTACACCCAGGTTGATATCTTAAGCCCAGCAGCAATGACAAACGCATACTATATATGTCATAATGCCCCTGATTGTTTGGAGAAGAGAGGGTTTGGTTGGTCTGGTGCTAAGGGTGGGAAAAAAGGAAAAAAGGGAAAAAAGAAAAAGAAGAAATAATATGGAACAATGTGATTGTGTTAGGAAATTTACTTACTGTGATAAAATACTTGTATTATTTTAAATATAATTTGAAACAAGCTTACTATATTTTAAATTTGTTTTGTTTTAATTTTAGACCTTTTTGTCAAATAGTGTTAAATTTTAATCTTTTTCTTAATGTTTTTTGGCAGAGTTTCATGTAGTTTTGTTTATCGTGATTGTTTTTTTAAAATGTTTTTTTGTGTTTTAACAAATAAACTTTATTATGATTTATGATATCACAGTAACTGACTCAGTTTAAAAAATTCGTACATTGGATATTTTTATTTATATACCTTTAAGAAAAACTTTTGTTTTTAAACTAAGTTAAAAAAAACGTCAAAAAAATGAATTATGTTTCTTCATCTTTAAAGCACTAACATATTATGAAACTTAAAAGAAATTAAGAAGAAAAAAAAACATCATGGGGAATTTTATGCCAAACATAAACAATGAATAAAGAGAAAATTCATTAGGTTTTGTAACCAGAAAACAACTGTAAAAAAAACAACAAAAACTATTCTTTTAGTAAGAAATTTCGGCAATTAAAAAAATCCATTGAATTATATTAAAATATTGATAGTTTGCCTAAAGATTTTTTAATTTTATTTTTAATAAATTTTATTTTTATTATAAATTTGTTTTCTGAAAAGACAACAGTATGTTATTACCCCCCTAGCAGCCCAGCAAATAAGCAAATATTTAACAACAGGTAACAGAAATACAACAGATAAAATATATTCTTTAAAAAATGGAAACTTTGAAACAACTCGCTTACCAGAAAGTCTTGACCTTTCTATGACCTTTATTTCAACTTTCTAACGAGGTAATTTCACTTTTAAGAATCCGTTTAATTTCTTCGCTCCAAAAAGTCGATTTTTCGTTTTCAACGAAGTGTTGCAGCTTCCATAATAATATATGATGTCTATGATCACGTGGTACACCTGGTACACCGTCGATATAAACATTGGAACAAGAATGAAGGAGAACGATTCCTTGCTTGATTAGGTTGTTTCTGTCAAGTTTAGAGTGGTTAGGTCTTTTCTATCAATTATAGTAGGTTGGGGGAAGATGGGACACCTTTTTATTCTATTTTCTTGTTCTATTTGGTACTAAACAAAGAACATTCAAATAATTATAAAATCATACCCTCACGACCCCCAAAAACCATTGTTAAATGTTTAAAACACGATTTAGATGTTTGAATATTATGTGCTAAAGGTGTCCCATCTTACCCCACAGTACTATATGAATGGTTAGAACCTTTCTGTCAGTGAAACTAAATAAATATTTAAAAAAAAAGAAACTGCAAAACACGATTAAATCTGAAAATGTGGTCGCGTTTTAACTAAAAGGTGAAATGTGATATAGCCTTTTATGGGTCATTAGATGGATGATTAAAATGATAAGAACGTGAATGTAAAGGACTAACACTATAAACTGTGTTTAGGTGTTCATTTAGTCGCGCCGTGGCTCAGTGGTTAAATGCTTGCAGTTACATTATAACTAAATGATAAGTTTAATGTACAAAAATGACAACTTGTAAGCAGGCGTGAGGTGTATGAAACAAAACATCTGCATTGTATACTTCCCAAGACGTCTAAACCTTTTGTATAAGTTTAATATCAATTATTGCATTATAAACTATTTAGATTAAACCAATACAATATCTTACTTACATTGCATTACAAGATCCATTCTTCTCATACGTTATTAGTTGGTTGTATAATATAATATTCAGTGTATGGTATATAGTAGAATACATATTGTGTTTTATAAGGATGAGGTCTGAATCGCAGGTTAATCGCGATAATAACTGGATAACCTGTAGATTTGCAAAGGTTTGTGAATCAACGGTTGATAAAGAAATGCATATATAGTAGGGTGGGAAAGACGGGACACCTTTTCATTCTATTTTATCGTTCCATTTGGGAGTGAAAAAAGAAAACTTAAATAATTATAAAACCTTATCGTCACAGCTCCTATAGACCGTTGTTAATTGTTTAAAACACGAACAGGATATTTAGATATTATGTGCTAAACGTGTCTTCCCCAACCCTACTATACATTAATTGCAGGCATAAGTACTGTTAGGGGTGATGGGAAAATACACCTGCGTTCAAGGTCCGTGAACAAACTTAGCCACAGGAGTACTTAGGCACATTAACAGAACAGCATAGTATATTATGTTATGGTTATTCTAACACCCAGAGTGCTACCATCTAGGCCCCCTTGTGGCAGTTTATAGACACTCAATAATAGATATACTTGTACCTGTGTTAAAAATTGAACCCATTCTACCATTGTGACATCACTGGGTTGATTGTTACAACACAATGTACATAATGATGACAGAATAGAGGAATCTGATTACAACAATCATTTAGAATCACAAAAAAATGATACGCCATAAAAGTATTTTCACATTTACAAACATATGCCTAAACAATATTTTTCTTAGTATAAAAAAACACAGAAATTTAATTAAATAATAAACAATGTTTATTGTCTTACTGTTATCAATATGTGATGTCACAATCGCTTCTATGAGTGAAGAATCGGAAGTTAAATTTGAAATAAGTTGAACGACCAATGAGATGATAGGGAGGTCATGTGACATGAGGTCTCTGATCCGTGATAGGTCGATATTTATACTAAAAGAAAGTAAACAAATTTTAAAGTTTATATTTTAAAAGGTGGTTATAAATACAATGGCCTTGAATTATTTTCACAGGTGTTTTTGTGTTTATAAAAAAGTTACTTCAGTAATTTTTTAAAGGTAGTGTTTCAAAGTGTCAACAAAGCAATACCTTCAATTAGTTGCACAACATTTGATAGGTGTTTAAATAAGTTAAGCTGTATTTGACCAACACTTCAGTATTTTTGACAGCTAGTTTTACAAAGTGTCAACAAAACAATAACCTTGAATTGGTTGCACCACTTTTCACAGGTGTTTATATAATTTAAGTTGGATTTCACTGACACTTCAGTATTTTTGACAGGTAGTTTTACAAATGTCAACAAAACGTGTTTAAAACAACATATTCAATTCAGCCAACTCAACTTACTTTTCAAGAAGCGTTGGGTCTTTAGTGATGGCAACTAAACATTGTAAACATACTTTGGTGAGACTTGGATGGTTGAGATATTGGAATAGCAAAGTAGGAAAGGTGAAAAAACTCTGGATGAAAAGAGGTTTGCAAAGTTAGCTGGATTATATGAACATTATGAAGACATTGTAGCACAACATCATCTTAAAAATGATCAAGAAGAGAAAACGAAAAAAGGCAAAACACAACTTTGTAAATTTAGTACAACTTCACCCCTTATAAAACAACATCATCTCAAAACGACTAAAAAAGAGAAATATGAAAAGGCAAAATGACTGAGGTATTAAATAATAAAGAGGGTTATTACTTAAATAGATGATGATTTAATAACAACATTATCTTAAAATGACTAAAAGAGAAAAAAGGAAAAAGGCAAAAATATTGAGGTATAACATAATAGGGAGGGTTATAACTTGAACCTTTTTTTGGATTATTTACAATTGTAATTTAACAAGATTAAATATTGTACAGGGGTGTTTGGTAATACTTAGATCCGATTTTAATAACATAACATTATGATTATAGACAAGTATTTCTCACCCTTTATTAGTTCGAGGCCGCTTTCAGAGACACTTAATACACATGATAAAAAAATAAATAAAATAATCTATATTTGTCTTAACATGTTTACGTGTTACGTCTGTTATTTTTTTCACAATTTGGGGAAATTGGACCCAATGCAGTTATAGGAATTTTACATTACATTTAACTTTCTTTTAAATCATCGTCAAAGTACAGACAATTTATAAGAAAATAACTAAAATGGATGAAATTTACCTTTTTCTTGATAATATTTAATGTATGTTGTGACGATAATAAAGTTTCCAAAGCTTCAAGTGAAACTCTAAGTCCATCATTGTCTGTAATGTGAATGTGTGAGAATATAAAGTTAATGGAACTGTATTTGCTTTAAAATAACTATGCTGTTAACAGTGTTAGGTAATATCAATTAACTATTATTTACTTTGTATTTTGGCAGTACTTATACTATTATTAACCACTTTTCACATATGTATACACGTTTTGTAAAACAGCAGGGATAGTTAGGCTTGCTTTTCTATGAAACAAATCAAACTAACTTGTTGTCAGTTTTACTGATTAATGCAGTGCAGAAAATTCTAGAAACCCCAGGTTTGGTGTTTTAGCAGCAGTGTATCACTACTAATTAAATTTCTCTTTCACCTTTTAAAGTTGAATCTTCGGTTAGCGTAGATTGTATGAAAGGTAGAATCATAGAAACAACATTTTCCTCATCATTGTTGGTAGGGGAGGGGAAGAGAAGAAGTTTTGTTCCTTCGATTGCGTCCGTGAGAGTTTGTTGGGTGGTTTGTGGGCTATGGAAAGATGTTGTGTTAAATATGCATGTTGTTTATTATATATAGACTTGTGAAAAGTGATGCAACCAATTTAAGGTTTTGTTTTGTTGACACTTTGTAAAACTAGCTGTCATAAATGCTAAACTGTCGGTCAAATACTCTAAAACTTAAAAAAAAATCTTATTTTAAAAGCGTACTATACGTATACCAATCTTTTCTGTATGACTGACAATTTGAACAACCCATCAGTGACCACTGGGTTGAAGTGATTACTGTTAAGTGTCCAAGGACACATACAGCGTTTAAACAGAATACAGCTCTTCTGGATAAATACAAGACATATACACACCTAGAAGCAAAAGTCTCCATGTTGCTTAACGCATTACATCGATGTAAGAGCGGGATTACCGACTCTGTGTCGTAACTTCCACATGAGGTTGCTATTGCTGCAATAATATAAGATGTTTATGATTATTAAAATTATTGCCGCAAATTTAGTTAATACTAAGATCAAAGATATAGTAGGGTAGGGAAAGACGGGACACCTTTAGCACATATTATCCAAATATCATAATCGGGTTTTTAAACAATTAACAACAGTCTATAGGAGTTGTGAGGATACGATTTTATAATTCTTTAAATTTTCTTTGTTTACTACCAAATGGGACAAGAAAATAGAATAAAAAGGTGTCCCATCTTTCCCCATACTGTATGATTTAATTGTGAGACTATTTATAAAGATTAATCTAACTGGTCATTTCTTTCTTTTGAATTAAAGGAAATTTGCCATTCGCAAAAATTTTTAAAACTTCTACCAAGAAAAATTTAAAGTAGACATTTTAAATCCAATTCTACATTTGAAAATATTTTTAAATATTTCAAACCTAATGCTTTAATTTACCGAGATCGCAATAGAAATAATATACCAACCCGGTTTAAGCAGGGTTGACGACATCTTGAACTTTAATCGTGGAATCTTTAACGCTTTTTGATCCGCTGTCTGTTTTTGAGGGGTGGGTTTCGACTGACCAGATGTGGAGCCTGTGAATTAAGTTGTTATGCATGTTATAGTGAGCAGGAGGTGAATAATTAAAATGGCTTAAATTAAAAAAGGTTATTATGACTACTGAAAGTGGACAAAAGGTGAATTAATAATTAAAAATAAAAGTTTTGGGGAAATAGCTTTACAAGATGAACCTGATTATTGAAATTAAAACGTGGCTTAGAATAAAAACTCAACAGTGCACATAAAAGTGCATTAACCAAAAACCAAAAAGAGTTGAATGTAAATGATAAAAAGTCAGGAAAGGGTAGGACCAAAAAAATAGGGTAATGAATCAACTCTGGCATGAACCCTAGATATCCTTTAGTTGTGCAAAACCTTCTATTCACAAAATGGCATGATTTAAATGAAACCCACCATGTATGGTGTGCAACATCGTGTATAAAACCTCTCAATTTCACTAAATATAAACATGCTTGTCGAGCTTGACAGTTAGCATGAGGTGTATAAATCCACCAACATAGAAATCTTACCACTTTGTTTTAATTTCCCCATATTTGATGAAACTTTCGGGCTCTCAGGTTTAACCAGCCGTATCCTCTTTTTTGCTGACTCACTACTTTGAGTACAGGCCCAGTCATCACTTGGAAAACATGGTTGACCACTTGATTTTCGCTCCGGTTTTCTAAAGATTGGAAAAGGCATGTTATTTACTTCTAAACAATATGGCTATCTAAAATGGATCTTCTGGTAATTTTTGTGATTTTAATCTTAAAGGACTATTGTTTTAAAAATATGCCAAAACTATGGCAACAACAGCATATATTAGAAATAGCATTTTTTAATTGTACAATTTTTTGTTAGACTTGACTTGTCACCATAATGTTAAATATGAGCAAAATTAACCAAACAGCATGGATGAAAATCCTAAATATGGGCTGAAAATTAGTGTTAAGGCAGTCCTAAGAAACACAGCTACTCCGGCAGGGCCGCAGGTTTGACAGTGTTGGACGCACCACCCTGTGAAACAAATCTAACTCATCGGTTGTTATGTTTACTGATTAATGCAGTGTCGAAATTTCCGAGGTAGGCCTGCCCACCCTGCCACCCCAGGTTTGGTGCCTATATACACACCAACAAATATCCACTACAACAACAGCCATCCACTTACTGCATATTCCCACCCTGCACCATCTTATTCTTCAATGAAAGATTCTTAATCACACTTTCAGCTTCCTTAAGTTCGGCCTCCTTGAATGCGATCTGATCCGTAAGTGCTTCCAGCTGCAAAGTTTAACAGAAAAATAGAGGTTAAATAGGAAAATTGCGCCCTCCAATTGGTAAAAGTATTCTCCCCAGCCATTTTTAATTTACAAAAGCACAATTTTCTCATATGAAATAGTAATGTTAGTTTTATACATCCCTCCTAAAATTTAAGTTATCTGCTGTTTATTTGACGTTGATTTACAATCATAATGGACCAAGAATACTTGAATACTAAACTCTACGCAAAATTGGTAAATCAGTAAAAAGATACCTTTTTAGCAAGTTCGTTTTCATGTTTTATTTTTTCTTCCTTTTTCTCATTTTCTTGCAATATTTTCGCTTGTCGTTCCTCGAATAAAAGTTTTTCTGCATGTTTTAACTTATCTCGCAACACTCGTGCTTCTCCACTCTTCTGATTGGTCAGTTTTGCCATTTCTTTGATCTGTTTGCGATCATAAATTAAAATTATGACATCACAACTTCAGTCAATGAAATTCACACGGGGTTATTGCAGATAATTATCGGTGCAGAAAAAATGACAGCAGTACCAACCACTAGACATGTAGTTTGGTTATTTGAAAAATACCGATTTTTAATACTCTTGACACTTGAGTATGATATCGCATCCCCTTAAAACAGGCATGCGGCAAACTGCCATGGTAGGTTGAGCTTCCATGAGAGGTAATTTCATGGACAACAACATCTAATAACAATGCAACATTTCTGTATAATATTACATTGATTCTCTAAAATAGCATGCGGTGAATTGCAAGAGCTACCATGGCAATTATGTTGTGAAATAAATTTCATTGACAACAGTAAATAATTAAATAAATGTTTAATGTGGGTAGCAGCAACAAGTCTTGAACCCATAACTTCTGGCCCTCTGGGTTAAAGGTATGATTGCTAACCACTTTAACGCCGGACATAACAATATAATACCAACATTCAAACCTTTTTTTCTTGCTCATTAAACTGTTGTTGTAGCAACGTGACATCGTTGTTCATAGACATCTTATTATGGTTGCTTGTAGATGGAGTTCTGTTGTATTTGAAAGTAAATACATTACATATATTGATACCTATATCTAGTACTTTTGTTCTTGTACTTGCATATTTATATGCCCCTTTAGAGCCTTTACAACTCATAAATCCGATGTTGTTAATTTATTTATCTATATGTGGGGGTAAATGCACTCCACAGAAATTGGAGATATTTAAAATGAACACGTAACACCAAGTTTTGTTTGCATGTCACCATGGCAAAGTTGCATTAGTATTATAACTAAATTGTACACCAACCTGATATGACCAGTTTGAGGCAGTTTGAACTGGATTGAACCACTTGCGGTACTAGTTTTATCCGGTTTACTTGGTTGTTTATGAACTCCATGTTGAGACTCAACTTGCGACGCCAACATTTCAATTTCCTCAAGTTCGGCTCCTGTGAAGTCGTCATCATCGTCAAAGTCATTGTTTACTACTGATGATGTCACATTTGATGATGATGTCATAGCTAAAGGTTTCTCTACTGATGATGTCACTCGTGATGATGTCATAGCTGATGGTCTCACTGTTGATGATGTCATTGCTAAAGGTTTCCCTACTGATGTCATAGCTGCCGGCCGTACAGATAATGATGTCATTCCTGTTGATGTCATACTTGATAACGATCTAACCCCAGATGATGTCATTCCTGATGATGTCACATGTGCGTTATTAGTACCATATGACTTCGCCTGCTTGCTAAACTTGTATGCACTTTTATTATTAACTGGAGACGAGCCCACACGAGGTCGCTTGGACACGGGGAGCCCAAAGTTATCATTTTGTCGCGATTCCGTAACTCGCTGAGCATTGATTGGTTGAAACTTTGTTCTGTTTGTTGTTCTTGGATTCATTGTTACAGTGATTGCCATCTCATAATGAGCATTGTTTCAAGACAATGACTATTATTGTTAAATGGAACTTGAGTTTTATTTAACTGTGTTTATCTAAATAAAAAGGTCTAAGTAAAGCAAAGAGATGTGGAAATTGTTTACATGCATGAGCTGTGCACAGAAACTAAACAATATTCTTGAAAAACCATAAACTGCCTTTTTCAAGTAAAATAACGTCCAGACTGGAAAATATGTCGTGCGCGGAGGATTTATCCTCCGCGCAGAATTTTCAAAATTGGTTAAAAATCCGCGCAATTTTCGCGGTATTACTAGCAATCCGCACAAAAAATATCAATCCGCGCAAAAATATAATAAAGCGCGTAAAAATCGCTGCAAGACTTGATAACTTTTCCTGTTTGTAAATGCGCTTGGATAGAAACTAAACTAAACGGCTGAGGTTGAGAACTAGCTGCCTTTTTCTTACGTTCTCTCACGATTATGATGTATGTCTTTGTGTGTTTATGACTCTATCAGCCAACGTGCGTATGCCCACAGAAATAAAAAAGAGTAGAACGCGCATCTCCAATGTCGGTAAAGGAGAGGGGTAATACACTCTCTTTCTTTCGCGAGTCGTTCCCGCTTACTATTGTAGTCAATAAAATCCAGGGCGCTTTATGTAGTTTTTCTTTGTTTTTTTGAAAAATAACTAATACAAGTATATATATATATATTTCTAAAAAAAACGTTTGTTTGGACGTTTTAAAAAAAAAATTAAATGTTTAAATTTCATAAACAGGAGCTAAACTGTAAGCGTTAACCTACCGAATAACCAAATTGACCTAAAAAACTGGAATAGTTGTACCACTTAGCACTTACATATTAAAGGCTTGTGAATGTTAAACGAAAAACGCACCTGATTTTTCGGCGGGAATTCGTAGTACAAACTTGGCACTGCCTTTCCCAAAGTTGCGTATAAAATAAATGTAGTTTGCCAATTAAACAGAATAAGGCTGTAATAAACCACCTAAATATGTTCACTGTTGTAGTGCTGTATATTTACAATGTTTTTCTCAGCCAAGCAGCATGTTTATTACGAAATAGTGGGGATTCACACGTGGATTCATTGCATCGTAATAGCGATTGTTTGACCTGGCAATTAATTACGACATAATAGCAACTCACACGTTCATTATTTGCGTAATAATAGCAAATGTCCCCTTGATTATTTAGTCTGCAGGTGCTTAAAACAGGTTGGATATTTGCCTTTTCACGATGCGCCTAAGTAGAAATCGATTTGAAAAAATACTTTGTACATGCTTAAAGCAACGCTTGTATTAAAAAAAGCTGGGAACTATTGTAATAAGGAAATAAGGAATACAGCATGAAATGACACGCTTCACTAACTTATGTGAATTAAAATAATGCTTATGACAATCCCTAAAAATATTTGCGATCGTTTAGGTGGAACTTAAATTGGTGCTCGTGTACCACATGGGAGACCTTTGCGTACCACAGTTCGAGAACCACTGGTTTTTAAGCATAATTATATCTCCTTCAGTATATTCCCCAGTTGGCCGACTGGTCACAAACACAC